>NC_057398.1:4543610-4847616 GCF_019320065.1 Cervus canadensis
CAGCAATGAGTGGATTAGCAAAGCTGTGGTACATATACACCATGGAATATTACTCAGCCGTTAAACAGAATTAATTTGAATCAGTTCTAATGAGATGGATGAAACTGGAGCCCATTAAACAGAGTGAAGTAAGCCAGAAAGATAAAGAACATTACAGCATACTAACACAAATATATGGAATTTAGAAAGATGGTAATGATAACCCTATATGCAAAACAGAAAAAGAGACACAGAAGTACAAAACAGACTTTTGAACTCTGTGGGAGAAGGTGAGGGTGGGATGTTTCAAAAGAACAGCATGTATACTATCTATGGTGAAACAGATCACCAGCCCAGGTGGGATGCATGAGACAAGTGCTCGGGCCTGGTGCACTGGAAGACCCAGAGGAATCGGGTGGAGAGGGAGGTGGGAGGGGGGATCGGGATGGGGAATACGTGTAAATCTATGGCTGATTCATATCAATGTATGACAAAAAATAAATAAAAATTAAAAAAAAAAATAAAATAAAAAAAAAATGAAAAGACCCTGATGCTGGGAAAGATTGAGGGCAGGAGGTGAAGGGGACAGCAGAGGATGAGATGGTTGGATGGCATCACCGACTCAATGGACATGGGTTTGGGTGGACTCCAGGAGTTGGTGATGGACAGGGGGGCCTGGCGTGCTGCGGTTCATGGGGTCACAAAGAGTCGGACACGACTGAGCGACTAAACTGAATAACTAAACAACTCTTTTCAATAAGTACACCTCTGGGGGAAGAAACAACCCTGCATGTATGTGTTGTGACTTTCCTGTTCATTTGGTTTTTCTCCACTCCCTTCAGCTGCCTCAGCTATAGCATCTAGTCTTGTTTCCACCCAGCCTGGGCTACACACTCAGATGTAAGCCATACAAGTAACAATCTCAGCTGTAAACCATACCAGTAACAATCTCAGCTGTAAGCCATACAAGTAACAATCTCAGCTATAAGCCATACAAGCAACAATCTCAGCTGTAAACCATACAAGTAACAATCTCAGCTGTAAGCCATACCAGTAACAATCTCAGCTGTAAACCATACAAGTAACAATCTCAGCTGTAAGCCATACCAGTAACAATCTCAGCTGTAAGCCATACCAGTAACAATCTCAGCTGTAAACCATACCAGTAACAATCTCAGCTGTAAGCCATACCAGTAACAATTTCAGCTATAAACCATACAAGCAACAATCTCAGCTGTAAACCATACAAGTAACAATCTCGCTGGTGCAGCCACAGCAGGTGACCCAGATTACAGAACACTGTGCTAATGCCAAGCTGTCTTGTTCAACAGCAGCTGCTCTATGCTTTGCCTTATTGATATTCAGATTCAGCAGACACAAATCACACGGCCCCTTTGAGGATCACGCACTCTGCCTGCTTCCTTTTGAATGTGTTCAATAGCTACTGTCCTGCATAAACACACAGATGAGGCCGTTGGTCTCCTCTGATTTTCCAGACTGCCATATATCTGACAAGACTATCCCAGAAAACATTACTCTTGTTTTCATTTGGGGAAGTTGGTGGACTATGATAGATAAAACAGAAGCATATACGATAGAAAGGAAGCCTATTCTTCTGAACCATTATCCTTTGGGGAAAATTGAGGTTCCATCCCCTTCATCGTGAGAGCAACTGTTGGAACACAAAGTCCTTTAAAAGTGGAGATACACAGCATTGGGGATAAAATGCTGTATAGCTTATGATTAAGTTCTTTTTAGACTATCAAAGTGCCAAATCCATTCTATAAAAGTATAAACACAACAAAACAACTTCTCCATGTGACCATTTCAATCTCATGCTCACCACTTGAAGGGCTGAAAGAGAACATTTTCTATAACTAAATACTTATTGGAAATCACAGAATCTGAAACCTGTTCACATTGGCTGGTCCCACTGATTCAACACGAGACGCTTGCTAACACCAAATCCTTTTTACTTTTAAAAAAAGCCTTGTATTTTACAGAACGTGCCACACTACACACTATTCCCATGAAACATTTGTAAGTCAGGAAAAGTGCCAAAAGTTCAATAAGCAGAAAAGACTCACTTTTTATGGAGATGAGCAGTGGGAGACTAAGGCAGAGGAGGAGAAGGTGGTTAACTGTCCGTAGCGCCATGCTGCCCTGGAGGACATGCCCCGACCTGCTGCTGGTGGTCTGGTCCGTCCAGCTCCGGCTCCCAGCCCTGCCTGACTCAGGGGGGAGCCAGCGTCTCAGTCTCACCTGAATGTTATCTCTGCCCCTTCCTGCCCCTTCCGCTCAGACAGCTCCCTCACCACAGGGACTCAGATTCCAAGAGCAGTTGTGCTTCTTAGCATCTTACTTGCATAGCGGGGTGGGGTGATTTTTCAAACCTGGTGCAGATTTTTTCATGCTGGACTGGAGTCATCCCCCTCAAACCGTGTGTACTAGTTTCCTTCCAGGAACAACGCTGCCTCACAAGGTCCTGTTTGGATGGGTGTCCTAAATCATTCTTAGCAGAGGATTTAATTTCTGATGACTGTCTTGGCACACAGTCATTATGATCTGGCAACTGTTAAAGGATCACCCTAGGTTGCCATATATTTACCTTCATCTTCAGAACACAATTCACAGACACATCAACTTTTCATAAACATACTCTCACAACTCAGATTATTGTTACTGATATAATGGACAGAGTCCTAGAGATTATTTAGGAGCAGTTTTATCTCAGTTAGTAAAGAATCTGCCTGCAATGCAGGAGACCCTGATTCCTGGGTCGGGACGATCCACTAGAGAAGGGATGGGCTATTCACTCCAGTATTCTTGGGCTTCTCTTGTGGCTCAGCTGGTAAAGAATGTGCCTGCAATGCAGGTAGACCTGGGTTCGACCCCTTGGTTAGGAAGATCCCCTGGAAACGGGAAAGACTACCCACTCTAGTATTTTGAACTGGAGAATTCCATGGGCTGTATAGTCCATGGGGTCACAAACAGTTGGACCTGACTGAGCAACTTTCACTCACTCACTTTCTACAATAAACCTAGGGTCCACTGCTAATCCTGTTCGTGCTATTTATATCTGCTGGGATTTCTTGAATTTTTGCTTTACCATAACAGTTAAATGCAAATATGTTTGCTTACTTTTATATACACTTATGCTATTTCTTGTGACTTGTGGTCAGCTGCGTCCGATTCTGTAACCCCATGGACTGTAGCGCACCAGGCTCCTCTGTCCATGGGATTCTCCAGGCAAGAATACCAGGGTGGGCTGCCGTTTCCTCCTGCAGGGGATCTTCCCAACCCAGGATGGAACGTGCCTCTCCTGCATTGGCAGGCAGATTCTTTACCATTGTGCCACCCGGGAAGCCCATATGCTTATGCTAAGTACTGCAATATTTTCCTTCAGGTTAAATCATCCATGTTCTTAAGACTGCATCATCTTTGGCCACTTGATAGAGATGTCTCCTAGTTTAAGTCAGATTCCTTACTCTCTAAGGTTAGTACTATACTGGCTTCACTTCACTGTTAAAACTGCCTACTTGTTACATTTAAAATGCAAGTTACAGTGGAAAAATTTTGTGTAAAACTTGGAAGTTTTACATATTTTGAAGCCTCTATATTTCCTGCTTGTGTATCTAAATAGGGAATAGTATCTTGATAGCTTAACGGTTTCTACTAATGTTGTACGTTGACCCACTCCCAGTGAATTTTACTTGCTAGTAAAGCTAGTGGGGCTTATCCATTTTAGCTATTTCTTTCTTACAGAGTTCATGATAGTTATTATTTTTTTAAAAATTTCCCCTACAATGCAAATAATTTACTTCAGGCAATTTAACAAAGTAATTACAGATTAAAGAGGCAATATTAATCCTCTGTTCTAATCGCTGTATTTTATTAGGTAGAGAATAAAAATGCAGAGCAATTATACTGTCTGCCCAGAGTCATCTAGTGAGATATGGCAGAGTTAGGACTACAGTCTCCCCACTGATTTCTAGAACATTATTCCTTCAATAAGCCCTGTGGCTTCCATTTCCATCTTTACTCTTATGCACTCCTTTATGCTTTTTGCAATGTGGACTCTGGGAAATCTTCCATCTGTCCTCAAATGGGAGAGATGAATAGGCTGAGTACAGAGAATTTTGAGGGCAGTGAAAATGCTCTGTATGATATTACAATGATGGATACACGTCATTATACTTTTATCCAAACCCATAGCCTGTACAATGCCAAGAGTGAGCCCTAAGCTAATAGACTTTGGGTGATTCTGATTTGTTGATACAGGTTCATTTTGGTAAAAAATGTACCATCTAGTAAGTTATGCTGATAATGGGGAGACGGTTTGTGGGGAGGCAGGGTGTATACGGGAAGTCCTTGTGCCTTGCTCTCCATTTTGCGGTAAACCTAAAACTGCTCTAAAAAATAAAATCGTTTTTAAAAAGGGCTCCACCAAGGATCTCACGGACCTCAAGGCTGAGTGAGTGACAACGTATAAGACCGACTCACAGACTGGAGAGGAAGTGAAGGGCCCCAGGCATGGACTCTGACGCTGCTGGAAAACCTCCTGTGAAGCTATGCTGTGAGTGCCACACTTAGAGAGAAAGTTGGGGGTTTCCAAAAGACAAAAGCACTAAAGATAATAAGGGGTTGGGTAGACAATTACACAAAGGATGTCTGAAGAAATTGTGTACATTGAGCCAGTGGTCATGTATGGATGTGAGAGTTGGACTATAAAGAAAGCTGAGCACTGAAAAATTGATGCATTTGAACTGTGGTGTTGGAGAAGACTCTTGAGAGTCCCTTGGACTGCAAGGAGATCCAACCAATCCATCCCAAAGGAGATCAGTCCTGTGTGTTCATTGGAAAGACTGATGCTGAAGCTGAAACTCCAATACTTTGGCCACCTCACGCGACTAGTTGACTCATTGGAAAAGACCCTGATTCTTGGAGGGATCGGGGGCAGGAGGAGAAGGGGACGACAGAGGATGAGATGACTGGATGGCATCACCGACTCGATGGACATGAGTTTGAGTAAACTCTGGGAGTTGGGGATGGACAGGGAGGCCTGGAGTGCTGCGATTCATGGGGTCGCAAAGAGTTGGACATGACTGAGCAATTGAACTGAACTGAACTGACTGAGCTTGAATATAGGAAGCAAAGCAAATGCATCTATTAAGAGTGAATGGCTACTATGCATCAGATGTGGGGCTAGTTAGGAAATCTTCACAAAATAAGTAATATTTAAGCTGAATTTTCAGGTATGATGACAACAAATAAACAGAGGGAAAGCAGTATTTTAAGGGCATTGCAGGAAAAGGGCATATGTATGGGAATAGAGGCATGTAGTGGATGGGCAGATCTAGGAACTGAATATATTCTGACTTTGCAGAAATATGAGTGTGAACATGGCAATGTCAGTGCATAAAACTCAGTAAAATCAAGGTAGTTTAACTTCTAATATGAAGAAAGGAAACAATAGGTTTAAACATAGAATCGGCATAATGAGATTTGCATTTGGAAAGGTAACCCCAGTGGTCACGTGGCAATGACTGGAAGAGGGCAGGTGAGAAGCATGGAAACCGTGAAAAGGACATTGTCCCGGCACACGAGAGAGCTGAGGGGCCCAGACTGCATCAGACAGTGGAGACAGCAAATAAATGAAAAAGCATAAAAGTAAACCAGACGTATTTAAAGGGCCAGTGTAGAGACTACGGCCACAGGAAAGCTCTGTTTTCCAGCTTGGGCATTGGGATAATAGTAATGCACCCAAAGAAAGGAAGAACATAAACAAGGCTTCCCAACAAGCAGCAAACACTGTCTTCCAAGTCAAACACACTGAAATATATGCATTTGGACAAACAGTAGCTTTTGTAAAAATATACAGGTGAGCTCTAAAAAGAAGGGGGAATGTCCATTTGGGACAGAAATCTCGGCTTCATGTGGGGGCCTGATTCCAATCCCCCCCGAATTGGCTACGGGATGCAAATTGGAAGCAGGACTCCTGCTCTTTAATGTGGATAGAGAGCTTCTGGTGAGAGACAGAACCCAGACCTGCCCGAAGGGTGAACCTATATCAGGCTGAGGTTTCAACATGGGGCGCAAAGTTTTGAGCCAAAAATCTTATTAAAAATAAAAGGGAAAGAGAGAAGTACTGGTTCGTAAATAGGAAAATCAATGGCACAGTGAGCAGAGCTGAACAAGAACTGTTATGTGGGAAAGCTGAAACTCACAGTTCACACTGGGCCATGGAAGGCAGCCTCTACTGAAGATGACCTCACAGTCTGAAGCCACAGATCAAACTAGAAGCCCGCTGCCATGAGAGACAGCAGACAAGACAAATGGGAACATTCATACTCAGAAGACTCCAAGAAAAGGGGAGCTGTCAGAAGAGACTTTAAAATAACACTGTAAAATGTCTATTTAAAAGTTTTTAAAGAAAAAAGAATGTATGAGTTTCGTAAAACAAGATATCATAAAAATCAATTAGACATATTAGAAAGTGAACCAAATATAAATTCTAAAAATGAAAAATAGTCATTGAAATAAAAAATTCAACTCACAGCTTAAATGGTAGGTGACGCTATGCTCAGCTAAATAGATGGTCCAGAAGAGCTCACCTGTAATAGAGCAGTGTGAGACAAAGAGATAGTCCAATGGAATGAACACTGAAGAGATGGGGAAAGTCCTATTCCAGGAGAAAGAAGGAAGAAAATAAAATGGAGAGGATATAATTCCTAAGAGCTCATGGTATATAGTTTTCAAATATGAGAAAAAAATATGGCTCCTTGAATTTAGAAAAGCCCACTGATTCCCTGCAAGATACGGTATTTAAAGTGCATCGAAAAAAAAAAAGAATATAAAACAAAGTGAACAAAATAAAATCTTAAAGTTCAATATTTGTCATCAAAGTTAAAAAGTCTACAGGGGAATGACAGTAAGAAGTACTGAAGACTTTTTATCAATAAACTAGATGTCATAATAAAAGGAATATAAGAGAAGATGAAGGTGTGTAGATAGACATAATAAGTATGGTTTTAAAATATGTTCAGTTTGAGGTGCCCACTCAGAACCAAGATGAGGATATGTGGTAGGATCTGGAAATACAACTCCGGAACTCATGACAGTGGTTCTTTTTGGTGGAAAGGACAGGTACCATATTAATGTACAAACATCATTGCGTGCCTATTGTATACCAGACACCAGAATCAACATCAGGGTCACTGCTCTTATGAATCTAATCAGGGTCACTGCGCTTATGAATCTAGGGAGCAGATGCAATCTAGTGAGAAGAAGTACTTCATCACTTAGTTACTTGAGATTTAAAATTGATTTAATAGAGTGCAAACAGTGCTGGTTATCTTCAGCTGATTACCTGCTCTGGATTGCAGATTCTTTCCTAGACACTGCGTGTTTATGGGCTCAGTTGCTCTGTTGTGCCCGACTCTTTACAACCCTGTGGACTGTAGATCGCCAAGCTCCTCTTCCCTGGGATTCTCCAGGTAAGAATACTGGAGGGGGTTGCCATTTCCTTCCCCAGGGCATCTTCCCAACCCAGGGATCAAATCTGCAGCTTCTACATTGACTGGTGAATTCTTTACTTCTGATCTACCTGAGAAGCCCTCCTGGACACTAGCTTGTTTAAAACTCACAGAATCTCCACAAAGTATATGAAGTTATACCAATTTGACAAGTGAGTGATCCAGGTCAAACATATAATAAGTGATAGAGCTCAGATCCAAACCTAGTTCTATTAACCTACTGTTCTTAATTCTTGTTATAACAGTATTTATTTAATTACATAAGTAAATTATAAATGTATTCCTATAAAAACACTCTAAAGAATGTTTCATGAGTACCCATCTCACACTCTTCTCTAGAAATAACCATTGTTATTATTTGTGAAGATTGTTTTATACCATTCTAGGCCACAGGTTGACAGATATATAGATTATTGATTGATTGGTTGATAGAAAAGTTATTTGGCTTCTTTTCATTATTTTTGTTTAAATAATGATATTATAGCATGTGTATTATTATGCAACTTCTTCCTCTCATTCAACAATATGTCTTGGGTATTTTTGCACATTATTAAATCTATCTAACTCACACATTTTTTTTTTTTTTGGTCTCCAGAGGGTTTCACTCTTGGGTGCCCGTGCTGACCACACACTCACTCTCGCCCTTGGGTGCCCGTGCTGGCCACACACTCACTCTCGCCCTTGGGTGCCCGTGCTGGCCACACACTCACTCTCGCCCTTGGGTGCCCGTGCTGGCCACACACTCACTCTCGCCCTTGGGTGCCCGTGCTGGCCACACAGTCAATCCCACCCAGGCCCTCCTCTCTGGATACCCCTCTTGGGGACCCTCTAGCCCCAGAGCCCTCAGCCTTATCACCAGGAGCCACAGGGCTTACAGGATCCAGTTGGTACCTAGATACAAGGGACTTTTCCAGCATCTGCGTGCACAGATCCATGCAGACCTGGAATCTCCTGCATCTAAACTAGCTCCAGACCAGGAGCAGAGGCTCCACCTCCAACCTAAGGCAGCCAGGGTCCACAAAGGACCAGGACCTGGCCAGGGAGGGTGGCGGCAAGGAGAAGGTGGCATTCAGCTCTCTGACTCACACTTTTTAATGCCATAAGGCAGTCCACAGGATGGATGTGCCATAGTTTAATTTTTTCATTTTCTGGGCATCAATGCTGTTCTCAATTTTCTCTATGCAAACAATAATAAAATAATCATTTTACACACTTTTTTGTGCAAATGCACAAGAGGTTCTCTAGGGCAAAGGCTTAAAAGCAGTAATTTTAGGTTTCAGCGTATCTTCATTTTTAAATTCAACAGATAGTTCACAAAATGAGGAGACCAACTTCAACTTTTCTCAGCTGTATGTGAAAAAACTTATTTCTTTACATTTCCCCAACATTGACAACATCAAATGATAAAACATATATCTAAATATCGGTGGGAAGGGGAGTGGCTATATGAAATAAGATTGGATATTTATTGATAAATTCTGAAACTGGTTATTAAGTATATGGAGGTTCATCATATTATTTATTCTACTTTTGTATAGATTTTTAAAATTCATAATCAAAACTTGAAATTTTAATTTGTATATTCTTCATACTTAAAAAAAAACTGAGCATCTTTTGAACATTTGTGTTTTCTCTTCAGTGATTTGCCAACCCACATCTTGCTTGTTTTCTATTAGCTTTCTTAAATTTTTATTTATTTTATTGATTTCTTTATAAAGTTGAATGTTAATTCTTAGTCTCCTATAAGTGTTCAAAGTATTTCTTCCTTTTAGGTTTGTTTACAGTTTTTTCTTTATGAAGTTTTAGATATTTATTTAAAAATTTGTCTGCCTTACACACATTTATCTTATTTTTATGCCCTTTTGTTTTTATCTTATAGAAGAAAAGGCTACAAGATTACTCACATAGGATGTTATTGGTATCTTATTCCAATATTTATTTTAAAATTTAAAAATGTTTATTAAGTGTTCTGTTTTATGTATTTATATGCAGTCCAATTTTATGAATGTGAAACTTATAAATCTAACTTTATTTCTAACTGGATCACCAATAGTCAAAATAATTTCCTTTGTATTTCAAATTTGAAATCATGTATAAAATTCCCATCTGCACATGAAATTGTTTTGTTTCACTATCCTTATGTGTATTCCTTTGCCAATGAACTGAGTTAAAATAAGTTTGGTATCTGGTATTATAAGCATGCTGCAGTCCACGGGGTCACAAAGAGTTGGACACGACTGGGCGACTGAACAACATATACCTTGACAGTGGGAAAGAATCTGCCTGCTGACGCAGGAGATACCAGGAACTCAGGTTCAATCCCTGGGTCAGGAAGATCACTTGGAGGAGGGCATGGCAACCCACTCCAGTATTTTTGCCTGGAGAAACCCATGGACAGAGGAGCCTAGCGGGCTACAGTCCATGGGGTTGCAAAGAGTCGGACACAATTGAAACCACTTAGCACTCACTCATGCATGAACTTGGTAACAAACGAAAGAATCCTAGTGAAAAACCTGCTGGCTTCATAAGCTGTTAACAAAAGATCAAGATCAACAAGGACTCGTTACATGGCTGGATAAAAATATTCATGACTTTTTGTCTGAAATATTATTGGCTTTAATATTTGTTTTCTAGGTATAAGGAAATCTTTTCCTTTAAGCTAATTATGACTTTACAGTAATTTGATAAATTACACCTTTGTAAGCAGATTGAATCACTGACCTTTTCTCTCTACCTGATCCTCCCAGAATTTGGAAACTCTTAGTGAGTATTCTTATCTTTATAGCAATAAAACTGTTTGCATAAGTTCAGTAAGAATCTGTTCTTCTTGTAATAGGACAAACTGGAAAGACTGACTTTGACTGGCATGTCATATTTGAGAATATGCATAGAATCATATGTGACCAGCTTTAAAGAACTAAAGTGTACTTTATGGAGCCATAAATTCCCCTGGGAAAACACTCTGCTACCCTGCCTACAAGGTTCCCAGCAGCCTTACCAGGTAAATAAGGAAGGCCACTCCTGGTAGGTACAGGAATATCAAAATATTTCAGGGACATTGAGAAGAGAGGAGTTCACCCAAATCTATAGGTACTACAGGTGAATTTGATGGCAAGTCCTTGGCATTGCTTTCCTGGCCTTTATTGGCCTCTCAAAGTTTAATCTCAGGTTCCTGATGAGAAGTTCAGGGCATTCAATTTAAAATAATCTATATGATTAATTATACTTATCTAAATAATCAGACCAAGTTTATTGAAACCGGACTCATTTTGCAAACAATTAATCTTAATTTGGCTATAGTGGGTAGAAATGAGGGTAATTTTAGAGAGAGAAAAATTTTCAGTGGATATTAAGCTCTGGTGCTGTTATTTGTCTTTGAGGTAATAAATATGTAGTAAATACATTTCAGGTGGTATATAAGCATGATACATAGACTGAGAACAACTCAGGGAGAAGGATGGCTTTGCAAGGGAACAAAGTCGGAGGCAAGCAGAAGCTTCCCATCAGGGATACAGGGTGTAAACCAGGGGCTGAAGACTTTCAGAGAGGAAGAATCCATTCAGGACTCACTAAGTCAACTCTACTCCAGTAAAAAGAAGTATAGCCACATAATTTCCAGATGCTAATTGCATGTTCATAAGCTGTGTGCTCAGTTGTTCAGCCATGTCTGACACTTTCCAATCCCATGACTGCAGCCCAACATGCTCTTCTGTCCATGGGGTTTCCCAGGCAAGAATACTGGATTGGAGTGAGTTGCCATTCTCCTCTCCAGGGGACCTCCCCACCCAGGGATTGAAACCTCGCCTCCTGCACTGCAGGCAGATTCTTTACCATCTGAGCCACCAGGGAAGCCCTGGAGACTTTCAGAGAGGAAGAATCAATTCAAGAAACACTAAATCAACTATACTCCAATTAAAAAAAATTTTTTTTAAGTATAGCCATGTAATTTCCAGGTAACAATTATATTTTATAAGCTATTTTTCAATATATGAAGCATTTTATACTCTCAACTTCATAACAACTCAGATTTGAAAATATTGTTCTACCATTTTATGGTTGAGAAAATAGAGACTAAACAATATAAAGTAAAAAATGCCTGTCACTTATTTTAAGAAGTCTGTACATCTACAATGAGTATTAATCTTTCTCTCTCTCACTATGTAGGAGTGTTGTAGTTTAAAATGTTGGAATACATTTCAAAGAAGAAGTGGGAGAAAAGAAACACTAGCCCTTAGTTGTTGACTGAGAGTGAAGAGTGTGGGAGAGGGAGGCATGAAGAATGATCCAGGTTTCTGGCTTTGCAAACTAGGATGTTTAATGAAGACAGTGGAGTCAAAGAAACATGAAATTATTTTTTAGTTTAAAGGTTAGGCAATGTTGAAGTTTAAAAGAATACAAAAAAAAAGATTACACATAAAACTCTTGCTAGGAAAAGCACACATGCACATACACACAGTAGGAAACAAATAGGATACAAATAAAGCACACAGCAGGCAGCAGAACCTATGTTTTCACAAGCTTACATGGCAGATTGTTTGGTGCAACAGTGGAGCTAAGTAAGGACTCATGCCCAGAGTTAGCATGTTCCAAGTCCCTCCGTTCAGAACAGAAATTCAGCCAGTGGTCGTGCCACGAGGCACTGGGCTAGACCACAATGGGGAGAATTCTGACATGATCTACGTAGGTAAAAAGTAGAGACATTACTTTGCCAACAAAGGTCCATCTAGTCAAAGCTATGGTTTTTCCAGTAATCATGTATGGATGTGAGAGTTGGACCATAAAGAAAGCTGAGAACCAAAGAATTGATGCTTCTGAACTGTGGTGTTGGAGAAGACTCTTGAGAGTCCCTTGGACTGCAAGGAGATCCAACCAGTCCACCCTAACCATCCTAAAAGAAATCAGTCCTGGATTGGAAGGACTGAAGCTGAAGCTGAAACTCCAATACTTTGGCCGCCTGATGCAAAGAACTGACTCATTGGAAAAGACCCTGATGCTGAGAAAGATTGAAGGCAGAAGGAGAAGGGGATGACAGAGGATGAGATGGTTGGATGGCATCACTGACTCAATGGACATGAGTTTGAGCAAGCTCTGGGAGTTGGTGATGGACAGGGAAGCCTGGCGTGCTGCAGTCCATGGGGTCACAAAGAGTCAGACACGACTGAGCCACTGTACTGAACTACTTTGGGTATTCAGGGCCCCAAACTCATGGACTCTGTTCAAAACAGGGACTCAGGCACAAAGTGAAAAAGGGAGACAAATCAGCAAGACCAGGCAGAAGCTCAAATGTGCTGAAAAGAGTGAGAGGAATTAAGGTGAAAGAATAAGCTTCAGAGTCATATGAGAAAACACTCTAAGGCAAAAAGACTAACTCTTGTTCCCAACTTGCAATGCTTTGGCAAAAATGTCTGTAGCTCCTTCGGCCTGAGTCTGCATTTTCAAGTTCCCCAGTGAATAGCTGAGATGGCCAGAGCCAAGCAATTGACTGACAGGTGAAAGGATCCTTGGTTCTCCATTAATTTAGGCCCATTTGACATGGGCTCTTCCTTACAATTACTATTGCTCATTTACAACCTGGCTCTGAACCATGACAGGTAATGAGTCGGTAAATAGTTCCCTTGGCTAGACCCTCGTCTA
This sequence comes from Cervus canadensis, assembly GCF_019320065.1. Taxonomy (NCBI): domain Eukaryota; kingdom Metazoa; phylum Chordata; class Mammalia; order Artiodactyla; family Cervidae; genus Cervus; species Cervus canadensis. The sequence continues at coordinate 4,556,759 of NC_057398.1, forward strand.
AGAGCTTAGAACGCACATGTTATAAGTAACAGGTAACCTAGAGGAAATTATTGGCAGAATACTTAATCCCTCAAAGGACAGGTGACAACTTAGGAGAAGAGGTTGGAATAGAGTAAAACCATGGTGATACCTCGTCATGACAATAAGAACGGCTTAACTTCATCAGGATAATACCACTCACACAAATGGATTCTAATAATTCCCCCATCCTGTCAAAGCCAAGGGAGACAGAACCAGGTGCTCTACCAAAGGAAGGCTGGGCAGTGCACCTGGATTTGCCATGCAGCACAACCAAGCTTCCCCAAATGGAAAATTGACAACTTCTCCAAGGCAACTCAGGATGAAGATGCTGCTGTCAAATGAAGGGGAAATGGATGCAGGCCACCAAAAGAAGCAGATGCCCATTACAAACCTAAAGAGAAATAGTAATCAAGAAGCCATGACAAGGCTGAGTATCCTTAAGAGCTTTTAAACTATCACAAAATCCAATGAATAAATCCAGTAAATAGTCACACGTGAAAAAAATTACTCCTCATTGAAGACAAGACCCATCACAAAATTGCTGGATATATTAAAATTTGTGTTACTGAGTTCTGCAAAGCTTAATTGAGAGATATTTTCTAGAATTGCAGAGAAAACACAAATAAAAACTTGCAAAGTCACACAATAAGATAAAGGCAATTATTTAATTTATTGGCATATATGAACTTGCTTTATTCAAATTCTATAATTGCCTTTAGAGATTATTACATTTCATAATGATATATAAAGACATCTTTTTATTGAAGTATAGCTGATTTATAATATATGAGCTTCTGGTGTGCATCCAAGTGATTCAGTATATTTTGATTATACTGGAATATATGTTTCAAATATATATATATTTTTAAATGGTTCCCTGAGTTCAGGTTGCAGTCCTGATTCTAGTTAATCCTATGTCCCTACTCAGAAATTAAAACAGATGAGGCCCTTTTGCTCCCTGTCCTCATTCAATTATCACCACCACAGAAAAGCAGAAATAGCAACAGAGCCTGGGATTTGAGTAGAAGAGACAGTATGGACAAAAAAAATTCTATTCACATCATGAATCATTGTGACACTACTAAGAAAAGAACATGAGCAATTCTGACAAGCTCACCACTGACATCAATATTAATTTCTAAAATCCTTAGTGGACTAAAACTTTCAGCACCCTCCAGTATTTCTTTCTTCTATCCTGCTATAAATAGTGATTCCATAGACTTGTGTGTGCACTGCTCAGGAGGGAGGGAGAAATCATACAGAGGGAGTCATGCGCTAACCCTGGTCTTCAAGGGGCCTGGGTACCATCCCAGGAGAGTAACTGTAAGGTTCCTGAGCCTGCAGACTCTCCAGGAGGGTTTTTGTTTCTTTGTTTGTTGTTGTTTTTTTTCTAATCAAATATATGTGCTGCGGCTTTCTTCCCAATAATTATTCTTGTATCTGTAAATAAATGTATTTAATGGGTTGGCCAAAAAGTTCACTCAGGTTTTTCTGTAACATCTTACGGAAAAGCCTGAATGAATTTTTTGGCCAATGCAATGCTTCTCTATGGAGAAGAGAAGGGATGTGTGAATTGGGAGGCTGAAGAGAACAGAGTGGAAGTTCAGATCCACAGCCGGTCCATAGTTTGGATCCATAGCTGCCCGAACCGTTTTCACCATTTGCATCCCTAGGACGTTTGGAGTGAGCTCTAAGATGATTTCTGCACCCAAGTGCTTAGGACTGAAAAAAAATCCCAAATCTCAGATTTATGGTTGCAACTTCACTGGGCTTATCTGCAAGTGGTAATAGAAGTTCTCAACACAAAGAACTGTTAATTCTCTTCAAACTTGATAGTTTTAGAAAATGTAGTAGAGCCTTAAAAATTCAAATCCACTAAGAAAAAAATCCAAAACAAATGAATTTAAGGGTGACTTTACTTTACCAAGTGAACCTCTGCTTTGCAAAAAAAAACAACCCATATACTATTTTCCTTCCAAAAATGTTAGGGTTTTTTTCCTTCTTTATAAAACACATTTCGTGTGATATATGGCAGATGTGAGCACTCAAATCCAAATTCTTTTGTTGTACCATTCAAAATCATTTGTCAGTCCCAAGTATAAATCATGTTTTGGAAGAACAAAGACAAATTCACCCAATTACTTACATTAAGAGCCCATATTAAGACTGGTATATACCACCACGAATATAATGAATTATAACATAATGAGACAAATATTTTAAAACATATCCAAAGTACTGTGAAAGTGGGAATGCAAAAGTGATTAATTCTGCCTGAAAATTCAGAGACAACTTCCTGGAAAGAGGTGCCATTTTAAGCTCAGAAGGGATACTGAAAGGTATGTCTGGAAGAGTGGATGCTGCAGATTTTGTGACCTGGAATGTCGTGCCAAGGAGTTTGGAGGGTCAGTGAAGGATCATGAGGGAGTAATGTAATCAGATGAGCAGTTTAAGTTTAAGGATGATAATTCCAGCTGTGGCATCATCTGGATAAAAGGGACTGTGGGAATTTGAAGCAGGAAAAGGGGGAAGGGGACAAATTATGGTCTGTAGAGCAATTCTCAACAGCTGCCTATTTTTATGTCACCTGCAAGCTAAGATGGGATTTTACATTTTCAAATAGTTGAACATGTTAAACGGAATAATATCTAACATATAAAATGTAAAAAGTATATAAACTTCAAGTTTCTGTGTCCATAAATAGAAGTTTTATTGGGACGCATACGTAGTGTCTATGGCTGACTGCACTCACAGTACCATGGCAGGACTGAGCATTTACAACACAGACTATGGTCCACAAAACCGTATTTATGATCTAGCTTTTTACTGAAAAAGCTAATGTCTGAACTCAGGTATGAACAAACTGGATGGCTAGGTCCACTACGAGTTATATCCAGAAAGATTCTTCAACCAGCAGTAAATCATCAGCATCACTGAAAAATATTCCTGTTTCTAGATATTAACCTAGTTCAAGTTCTGGGGACTGATAATAATCCAGAATAGAGGAAAAGATCACTACAAGAGAAAACCGGGTAAACTGGCAATAAGCAGATAATCTAAAACCTTCCTTCTTCCTAACACCACAATACCAACTGAAAATGATTAAAAAAAAAAAAACATTAAAATACTGGAAACCTCCACATTACACTGAAGACTTAGGGAGGAAGCTAGGTCTAAGAAACAAATTACAAGCAATTTTTAACACAATGTTTTTAAGACAATATTAAAGAAGCCAGGGAGAATAGAACACACAACTTCCATTCCGGAGAAAGTGGTCTTAGTTAACTGGCAGGAAATAATTAAAAGAGATATTCTGAGGAACAGAGATTAAAAGCACAGCCAGTCCTGTCTCTAACTCCGTCTCTATAACTTCATTTACTAAATGTGTATTTAATGAGTACTGTGTTCCAGGCAATTACATGACATTGTGCAAGCTTAACATCTCTGAACCTGTTTCTTTTTAAACAGATACTTACAGATCTGCTGTGAAAATCAAATAACAGCCAGTCCCAGCCCTCTGCAACAAGGACGACAACAAACACATCTGTAGTGTTTCCTGTGTGCTCAGCATTGTTCTAAGCACCTGATATATTCATTTATCTGAGTCCGCACGACAGCATTTTACAGACAAGGAAACCACAGGGAGCGAGGTTTAGTAAATTACACGAGGTTCCACAGTGGTGAGTGCAGAGCTGTGACTGCAAACCAGACGGTCTGTGCCAGGGCCATGTTCTCAACACTGGAGTGTCTATTCAGATCAAATAAAGTAGGAAAAGCAGCACAATGTCTGTTTTGATTGTTCAGTAAGTGTGGCTATTTACATATTTTATAGAATTTCTTTAATCACGGAGGTGAGGGCTACCAAGTGGACAGACTGGAGGATAGATGGAAATCACTCTGCTTGAAGACCTTTCTATCAGGGGCACTTAGAGAAGCTCGTCAGGAGAATCAAGGGAAAGAAAAACCTCATCACACAGAAAATAACATGGCCAGGAAGCACTTCTTACTAAGTGGGGGCTCTTCCCTGATGCGAAAAGCTGCCTCCCACAAAGGAGGTGCCCCGAATGGAGGCTGGTACAAAAGTCAGTTTGGGGCTTTCCCTAGTGGCTTGGTGGTAAAGAATCCACCTGCAATGCAGGAGACACGGGTTCAATCCATGATCCTGGAACATTCCACATGCCGTGGAATAGCTAAGCCCATGAGTCACAACTATTGAGCCTCTGCTCTAGAGCCCGGGAACCACAACTGCTGACCCCACACGCCTCAACTACGGAAGCCTGAGCACCTAGAGTCTGTGCTGGGCAGCAGGAGAAGCCACCACGAGAAGCGCGAGAACCGCACCAATGAAGACCCAGCACAGCCTAAAACACATAACTAATTTAGAAAGTCAGTTCAACTCAGGAAAGCTAGTGTCCAGTCATGGAGCATCACCAAACACAGGGATGAACAGAGAAAATGCTTCTCTGCCAGAACCACACAGCCCTGTCTCTATGCCCCTAATGCTGCTGAACTGGTACAATTTACATCGAGCAACCCTCCAAAATGAGATCTGAAAGGGGACAGTAACAGAATGTCCACAAAGCATCAAGTCAGGGAGTTTTATGTAAATACTAGTTTCTCTTCTCGTATTAAAAGATTAATAAAGAAAAAAGGAAGGAGTTTTGCACTATCAAAAAGTGGGAAAAAGACCTAAACAGACATTTCTCCAAAGAAGACATAGAGATGGCTAACAAACACATGAAAAGATGCTGAACAAACGCTCATTATTAGAGAAATGCAAATCAAAACTATGATGAGATTTTTTTTCTCACAGCGGTCAGAAAGGCCATCATCAAAAAGTTTATAAACAATAATGCTGGAGAGGGTGTGGACAAAAGGGAACGCTCTTGCACTGTTGGTGGGAATGTAAATTCATACAGTCACTATGGAAGACGGCATGGAGGTTCCTTAAAAAACTCGGAATAAAAACACCATATGACACAGAAATCCCACTCCTAGGCATATACACTGAGGGAACCATAATTGAAAGAGACACATGTATCCCATTGTTCATTGCAGCACTATTTACAATAGCTAGAACATGGAAGCAACCTAGATGTCCACTGAGAGATAAATGAATAAAGAAGTTGTACTACATACACACAATGGAATATTCAGTTAGTTCAGTCACTAAGTCGTGTCCAACTCTTTGCGACCCCATGAATCGCAGCACGCCAGGCCTCCCTGTCCATCACCAACTCCCAGAGTTTACTCAAACTCATGTCCATCGAGTCGGTGATGCCATCCAGCCATCTCATCCTCTGTCGTCCCCTTCTCCTCCTGCCCCCAATCCCTCCCAGCAGCAGGGTCTTTTCCAATGAGTCAACTCTTCGAATGAGGTGGACAAAGTATTGGAGTTTCAGCTTCAGCATCAGTCCTTCCAATGAACACCCAGGACTGATCTCCTTTAGGATGGACTGGTTGGATCTCCTTGCAGTCCAAGGGACTTTGAAGAGTCTTCTCCAACACCATAGTTCAAAAGCATCAATTTTTCAGCGCTCAGCTTTCTTCACAGTCCAACTCTCACATCCATACATGACCACTGGAAAAACTATAGCCTTGACCAGACGGACCTTTGTTGGCAAAGTAATGTCTCTGCTTTTTAATATGCTATCTAGGGTGGTCATAACTTTCCTTCCAAGGAGTAAGCATCTTTTAATTTCATGGCTGCAGTCACCATCTGCAGTGATTTTGGATCCCCCCAAAATAAAGTCTGACACTGTTTCCACTGTTTCCCCATCTATTTGCCATGAAGTGATGGGACCAGATGCCATGATCTAGGTTTTCTGAATGTTGAGCTTTAAGCCAACTTTTTCACTCTGCTCTTTCACTTTCATCAAGAGGCTCTTTAGTTCCTCTTCACTTTCTACCATAAGGGTGGTGTCATCTGCATATCTGAGGCTATTGATATTTCTCCTGGCAATCTTGATTCCAGCTTGTGCTTCTTCCAGCCCAGCATTTCTCATGATGTACTCTGCATATAAGTTAAATAAGCAGGGTGACAATATACAGCCTTGACGTACTCCTTTTCCTATTTGGAACCAGTCTGTTGTTCCATGTCCAGTTCTAACTGTTGCTTCCTGACCTGCATACAGGTTTCTCAAAAGGTGGGTCAGGTGGTCTGGTATTCCCAACTCTTTCAGAATTTTCCACAGTTTATTGTGATCCACACAGTCAAAGGCTTTGGCATAGTCAATAAAGCAGAAATAGATGTTTTTCTGGAACTCTCTTGCTTTTTCGATGATCCAGTGGATGTTGGCAATTTGATCTCTTGTTCCTCTGCCTTTTCTAAAACCAGCTTGAACATCTGGAAGTTCACGGTTCACGTATTGCTGAAGCCTGGCTTGGAGAATTTTGAGCATTACTTTACTAGCATGTGAGATGAGGGCAATTGTGCGGTAGTTTGAGCATTCTTTGGGATTGCCTTTCTTTGGGATTGGAATAAAAACTGACCTTTTCCAGTCCTATGGCCACTGCTGAGTTTTCCAAATTTGGAATACTACTCAACCATAAAAAGGAATGCATTTGAGTCAGTTCTAATGAGGTGGATGAACATAGAATTTATTATACAGAGTGAAGTAAGTCAGAAAGAGAAAGATAAATATTGTATTCTAATACATATATACAGAATCTAGAAAAATGGTACTGAAGAATTTATTTACAGGGCAGCAATGCAGAAACAGACATAGAGAACAGACTTATGGACATGCGGAGAGGGGAAGAGAGGGTGAGATGTATGGAAAGAGTAATGTGGAAACTTACATCACCATATGCAAAATAGATAGCCAACTGGAATTTGCTATATGGCTCAGTCCCCTGTTTGAGGGGACTCTGTATCAACCTAAAGGGGTGGGATAGGGAGGCAGATGGGAAGAAGGTTCAAAAGGGAGGGGACATATGTACACCTATGGCTGATTCATGTTGAGGTTTGACAGAAAACCACAAAATTCTGTAAAGCAATTATCCTTCAATAAAAAATTTAAAAAAATAAATGAGCTATCAAGTCATGAAAAAACAGAGGAACCTTAAATGCATGTTATTTAGTGAACAAAGGCGGTCTGAAAAGGCATAGCTGAAAAGGCTACGGGTGGCATTTCCATATGGCATTCTAGAAGAGGCAAAAACTATAAAGATATTAAAAGCAACAGTAGTTTCCAGAGAAGATTTTGTGCAGTACAGAATTTTCAAGGCAGTGAAATTGTCTGTGTGACCCTGTAATGCTCTGGGGCTTCCCCAGGGGCTCAGTGGTAAAGAATCTGCCTGCAGAGTTTGATCTTTGGGCTGGGAAGAGCCCCTGGAAGAAGGCACAGCAACCCACTTCAGTGGGAGGGCAGAGCAACCCACTCATACTGAAGTGGGAGTCCATACTCCCATGGGCTGAGGAGGCTGGGGGGCTACAGTTTATAGATAGCAAAGAGTTGGACACTACTGAAGCAACTGAGCACGTTCACGCAGGCACTGCAATGCTACATGATATGCATTTCTCAAAATCTGTAAAACTACAACACAAAGAGTGAACTCTGGTGCAAACTATTGATTTCAGTCGGTAATACACCAATACTGGCTCAACAATTGAAACAAACACCTAGTAAGGGAGAAACTGTGTTTGTGTGTATATAAGTGGGGGCACTGAGAATACCTGTATTATCTGCTCAACTTTTCTATAAACCAAAAATTGCCCTAAAAATAGAAACTATTTTTTTAAACCTGGAAAAAAAAGGTGAATAAAGAAAGAAAAAAAGAAGGAGTTTTGCAGTATCTTTAAATAGTGAACACAGACATTTATGATTACTGTAATTATTAAATATTAATTATGTAAAATTATTAATTGTATTTGTATGATCCCTAATAAGGAATCATGAAACATTAACTAATATTAGGGCCAATCCTCTTGGTTGTTTTTCCACCAGATTCCTAATTTTCTTTTCTGCTTGAGATTTCCTGTTCACTGTGGTTAAGAGCACAGAAACCTCTATCTTAAAATCTTTGCTCCAAGGACTATGAAAACCAGCATGCTATAAATGTACCAAGCTGAGAAGAAACCCAGAAGTGGGTATTTGTTTGTCTCCAGAGATGGAAGTGCAAAGTATTATACTTGTAGATACTGATCACAACTTGACATCATAGCCATAAATATTTCCAGTGCCTCCAAAAACTCAGTACAGAGTACACACAGGGAAGAGACCTCATAGCTCATTCCCTGGGATTAACATTCACCAACTACTTTTACCAACTCCACTCTTGATGGGTTCTTCCAGTCTGGACTTTGCTATTTAGAATGCCAGAGCGTTGAGTCTGCTTCTCTCACCTTGGTTGATCTCCCTGAATTTAGATCCTGACTTTCTACCTGTTCCCCAAAACATCAGTCTTCTCTGACCTCACCGTTTCGACCACCTACATCTATCACATCACTAGCTTTATTCTATCTGGAAAAATCTTGTGATGCCTTTTTTGAAAGCTCCCAACACTCCAGAGTGCAGGAAATAAGACCTCATACTCAGAATGTTGACCTTCATAAATACTATTCATTACTTTCAATAGTTCTGCACTATTTTCTATCACATTGTTAATTATCAATCCACAGCATTCAAAGAACTGGTGGTTTACACCACTCTGCTATCTAATCATATTTCTTGCTCTGCTTCACTCAGAAATGTTCAAAAACCCCATACAGGCACCATATATTCACAAAGTAAACAACTCAGCCATGCATATACATGTATCCTTTCTCCCCCAAATTCTCCTCCCATCCAGGCATGACATTGAGCAGAGTTCCATGCGCTATATAGTAGGTCCTTGATGGTGATCCATTTTAAATACAGCAGGGTGTATCTTATGTTTCTTAATTCTGAAATTTAAAATTATAGTACCTATTTAAAAATTAGATTAACAAAAAATTTCATGATCTATTCTGAGAAACCAGCTTTACCTGTGGCCTTTAATCACATTTTGCTTTAAAAAAAATAACATTTTGTTTTAATCCTGTGTTTAATTGCTGTGAAGACATTTCAATCAATAATAAAGACACAAATTACAGGTTACCTAGCTGGGGGATTTCATGGCTTGGCAAATACACAAGCAATGCTAAGTATACCATAATTTAATCCTTTACCTGCTTTTTTCACCATTTACTTTAACATCAACTTCAAAAACATTAAAATGTAATGTAATAAAAGTGTTACTATTATGAGAGAATTTTTAAGGCTTAGCCCAAGCCTCACCTCCAGGAGGCTCTCACCTGTTTTACTCAGCTCTCCACTTTTGGTGGGCTTTTTCTTTTTCTTTTTTTTTGTACTTAAAATATTTACTACACAATTTAGAGTTGGTTATAATAAGCACCAGTTATCTAACACTTATCCTGACCCTGTATGTTAAGTAGTATTGCCCTACTTTACAGATAAGGAAACTAAGGCCCAGGGTCGTTAATTAAGTAATTAAAAAAATTCAAAATCAGGTTTGTCGGACTCCAGAACCTGGATGCTTCCCACTCAGGTATATTTTGTTTTGTCTAACTTCTAATTATTTCATTTGCTCATTTTGTAACAAGTTAGCAGTAAGTTTTCTGCAGATAGGAAAATTGGTGGTGCTTAGATTTATAGTTCACAGACCAAACCTGGGAACTTAATTATTCTTGATAAAATGCTTTTACATGATGAGGGCATATTTTATTGAAAATTGTGATGTTTGGAAAATGAGCATTTTAATATACATTTATAAGTAAAATGTGCAAATATCTTTCCAGGCTTAAAACATGCAATTTTTTATTTCTATTAACGTGGTAATCTTTTGGTGTCACAAGATTTAAAAATGGCAACACTCACAAGAGTTTATAACGTTTATAACTACTACGTGGTTAACAGTAGCATATTCTCCTGGGCTTATAGGCTTAGCATTGACCAAAGCACCTATTCATGGTCAACTAGATTATTAGTATTTAAGGTGCAGATTTGTGTGATGATTGTTATTCTCAGGTTCCAAAGTTTAAGCTGTTTTTCTTTAACACGCACACTTCCCCTGAGCATTTTGCATTTTACAGACCAAGCAAACTGATTCAGAGAAGATGCTGGCTACCCTCTGGGGAGCCCCTGAAAGCAATGGTGTGTGGTACAGCTCTGCTTACTTTTGATGAATTCCTCCATGAAGAACGTGTTTCCTCTGCTTTGCCTGGGGTTGATACCACCAGGGAGCAATTCCACTGTCACTGATGAATGCTAGCTAGGTCAGACCTTGTCAGTGCAAATGAAAGTCTTGTGATTAGTATTCTGTTCCTTCTTACTAATGAACCTTCTAATCAGGAAATCTGTCTGTACTTATCATCATCTTCTAACTGCTAAGTGCCCTTGAAAGGTTAGATAAGTAGGAAATAGCACCACTGGTTTGGGGTTTGTTTTTCTTTTTTTCCTTCTTGCAATATGCCTTTCAAAATTAATTTGGTGCTTGCTGTTTAGGACTCTCAGGATTAGGATGGATCAACATTTCGACAGTGTCAACCTTGGTTATATAATTCCAATATGCAAACGGAAGTCACCAGTACACAACAGTTGTCTATAAGCATAACTAGAAAAATTTTTGGAAACATTCAAATTTTGAGAGGACTATTCTGACAGTAGAAGAAGTATTTAAGAGTATTTGTACCAGACTTTGCTAGAAAAACATTTAGTTGGAAAAATTATGAGTGAAAAAGGATTGGCACTAAAAAGAAATTTTTTTAAAAAAGGGGGTGACCCTGAGGTCAGTGTTTAAGGAAAAGTTAATATAATTCGAGTAGTTTTCAGCTTAAACTCAAAAATGTATACATTCTTAACTGCACAAAGATTTATTTGTGACTGCTCCTGATCAATTGCGTATCTCATTAAAACCAAGACATCATTTGTAAGGTGCATCCTTCTTTGGTGGCTCAGTGGTAAAGAATCTGCCTGCTGATGCAGACACGGATGGGTTTGATCCCTGGATCAGAAAGATCCCCTGCAGAAGGGAATGGCTACCCACTCTGGTATTCTTGCCTGGAGAATTCCATGGACAGAGGAGCCTGGCAGGCTACAGTCCATGGGGTCCCATGTGTCGGACATGACTTAGCGACTAAACAATCACAACAATCATTCTTTCATATATCACTAAGAAGGAAAAACGCTGCCAATTAAACTATGACAAGGTATTGATTGCAAGTCACATCAGAGATGTTAAAATATAGAGGAAAATACTTCTTAGAATTGTTGAAATAAGTATCATACAACAATAAGTATATGAAAGATATGGACACTAAGAGCAGGAGTGCAGATAACCCTCTGTCAAAGTTTCACCTTTCCTAACCAACATTTCAACCAAATCTGTATTCACCAGGGCCTAAACCTGAAGAGAGTCTATCTGAATTTATACATCCTTAATTATTTTCATGTTGATTGAGCAGGTATTGTACTCAGCTCTATTGATAAAGTTCTAGTAATTCATTCTGTTATGTGATCTGGGGGTCAGTACGTTTTTATAAAGGATCAGATAATAAATATTGTAGGGCTTTGAACCATAACAGTCTCTGATGTAACTACTCACCCCCGGCCACCATAGCTCAAAAGCAGCCATGTACAATTAAAACTTTACTTACAGACACTGAAGTTGGACTTTCATATGGTTCTCAGGTGTCATGAAATTTTATTCTTCTTTTGCTCTTTTTTCAATCACTTAGCAATGTAAAAATGTTCTTGGGACCTCTTTCAGGAAAATGGAGTAGACATTTTCTCCTATTCCTTCTGCTAATGACAACTAAGAAACGTGTACATTATACATACGAAGCAAACTTAAGGAGACTCTGAAAGACAGAAGAAAGCAGCCTGGCTACTGGACTTCAGGCTCTAGAAATGGGACTATGATAAGCTCTTTAGGTTTTGGGGGGTGGTTTTTGGCCCTGTGTATCCCAGACTTGAATCTGAAGAAGTTACAAACTCAAAAATGCTGATGGATGTAGACAAATAAAAGTTGAGCGAAAGCCTGCTTTCTTTAGCCAAAGATTAGGAAAGAGGCAACCTAGTAAGACAGACATGTCACTATTGATCAGGTGAACAATAGAAGGAAGTACGATAAACAACTCGTGTCCACCAATTTGGTAACTTAGATAAAATGGAACATTTCCTTTAGAGACAGAATATACAATATCTACACAGGAAATAGTAAATTATCTGAATAGGCCTATATCTAATAAAGAAATTAATAATCTTCAGACAATCATCTTCAAAATATAAAAGTGCTACACCCAGACTGTTTACTGGTAAATTCTAAAAAACATTCAAAGAAGAAATGATACCAACTGTCTACAACCTCTGCTAGAAAACAGAGAGACTACTTCCTAATTCTACGAGGCCAATATTACACTAATGCCTAAAACAGGTAATGGTAGTAGAAGAAACCCTTCTCAAACACCGTATGATCCAAAGATCACTCTGAGAAAAATGGACATTTATTAATGACTAGACTTTCTGAATAAAATCATTTTTTGGTGACTTGACTGGGGCCATGAGTGAAACTTGGGGATATTCTTTCTATTTTATGTTAGGCTTATCCTGAAGCCATACCCTTGTGGCTTATCCTCTGGTTCTAGCTCTGGTTTAGGTTGGAATTCTTGACCTTATCACATAGTTTTGATCCTATGAGCTCTAGTGCAAACATGTTACAGACAGAAGTAAGGTGGTGTGACTATAGCCTTATGTTTTATGGTATTTACTTGAGAAGTAGCTCTGTACCCATTGCGTAAGAATGATCTGTATGGCTTTTATTTTCTTTTATTGCCTTATTTCACTGACTAGAACTTTCAGCACTATGTTGATAAGAGAAGTAAGAGTGGGCATCCTTTGATTTGCTCCTGAGCTTCTGGTGAAAGCATTCCATCTTTCATTATTAAGGGTAATGTTAGTTGTGGGGTTTTGGGTAGATGTACTCTATCAAGTTAAATACATTTCCTTCAATCTCTATTTTTCTAAGCATTTATATCATGCATGGGAGTTAAATTTTGTCAATAGCCTTTTCTGCATCTAATGATATGCTATATGATTTTTTTTTCTTTAAGCCTTTTAATGTGGCAGATTACACTGATTTTCAAATGTTAAAGTAGCCTTGTGATGTGGAATCAATCCCATTTGGTTATGGTGTATAATTCTTTTTACATATTTTTTTGGATTCAATCTGTGAGTATTTTACTGAGTTTTTTTTGCATCTATGTCCATGGGATATATCGATCTGTAGTTTTCCTTTCTTCTAATACCATTACCTGTTTTAGGCATTAGTGTAATGTTGGCCTTGTAGAATGAGGAAGTAGACTCTCTGTTTTCTAGCAGAGGTTGTAGACAGTTGGTATCATTTCTTCCTTGCGAGTTGTTTCTACCCTCTGGTTCTGTAACAAACTACTCTAGAACATAGGTACTTAGAAAGACTATCATTTATCTAGTTGTGAGTCTGAGGTCTGAACCACTCAGCTGTCTCTTCATGCTCAAGGGGGGGCTTGCTCAAGCCCCCACTGCACTGGGCTGGTGGTTTGGCTGGTGGGTAGGTGACTACGCCTCAGTCACATGACCAGTATTTGGCATATTACTCATGGGAGTAGCACGGGTCCCGGGCCTGCCTAGTGTCCGTCATCACAGCAGGTTAGCACAGGCTGAACCGCAGGGTGCTCACAGGATTCCAGGAGCAGCGGGAGAGCCGGCCACAGAGCGCTACATACCTCAAGCCTCTGAAGAGCTGCCTTTGCTGGGTGATCAGCTCTTATTACCTCCACCAGATGCTGACGCCTTACCCGCCTGCCTGCCCCTCAGCATGAGGAACCTAAAGTGCCCAGCTGGCAACTGTAGTGGAGAGTTGCATGAGTGCTCAGTCATGTCCAACTCTTTGTGACTCCACAGACTGTAGCCCGCCAGGGTCCAGTATTCATGGAAAATTTTAAGTCAATAATACCAGAGTGGGTTGCCACTCCCTTGTCCAGGGGAACTTCCCGAACCAAGGAAATCAAACCCACGTTTCTTACATCTCCTGCATTGGCTGGTGGATTCTTTATCACTGAGCCACTTGGGAAGCCCATAGTTGGACCCAAGTGCAATTATTCCCCCTTTGAAATGAGGTCCTCATATTTCAGTATCTCAACGTCACAGGGACAGAAGTACAAGTCCCCCAACTGAAAGGTGGTCAGGCTGGGCCGCTCCTGCTTCCACTCTCAGTTCCCATATACTTGCCCACTGGGGACACAGAACCACATGTGCTCACTGGTTTGGAACAGATGCTACTTCCTGGAGGATGACGCTCCACTATTGAATTGTTTATTGAGCTGACTTCTTCAGTTCAGTTCAGTTCAGTCGCTCAGTCGTATCCAACTATTTGCGACCCCAGGACTGCAGCATACCAGTCTCTCCTGTCCATCACCAACTCCCGGAGCTTACTCAAACACACATCCTTCAAGTCGGTGATGTCATCCAATCATCTCCTCCTCTGTCGTCCCCTTCTTCTTCTGCCTTCAATCTTTCCCAGCATCAGGGTATTTTCCAATGAGTCAGTTCTTCACATCAAGTGGCCAAAGTATTGGAGTTTCATCTTCAGCATCAGTCCTTCCAATGAATACTCAGGACTGATCTCCTTTAGGATGAACTGCTTTGATCTCCCTGCAGTCCAGGGGACTCTCAGGAGTCTTCTCCAACACCATAGTTCAAAAGCATCAATTCTTCAGCACAAAGCTTCTTTATAGTCCAACACTCACCTCCAAACATGACTACTGGAAAAATCATAGCTTTAATTAGACAGACATTTGTTGGCAAAGTAATATCTCTGCTTTTTAATATGCTGTCTAGGTTGGTAATAGCTTTTCTTCCAAGGAGCTGTCTTTTAACTTCATGGCTGACCACCGAAGAATTGATGCTTTTGAACTGTGGTGCTGGAGAACACTCTTGAGAGTCTCTTGAACTCAAAGGAGATCAAATCAGTCAATCCTAAAGGAAATCAATCCTGAATATTCATTGGAATGACTGATGCTGAAGCTGAAGCTCTAATACTTTGGCCACCTGATGCAAAGAACTGACTCACTGGAAAAGACCCTGATGCTGGGAAAGACTGAAGGCAAGAGGAAAAGTGGGTGACAGAGGATGAGATGGTTGGGTAGCATCACTGACTCAATAGATATGAGTTTAAGCAAACTCTGGGACATAGTGAATGACAGGGAAGCCTGGTGTGCTGCAGTCCATGGGGTCACAAAGAGTCGGATACGACTTAGTGACTAAATAGCAACAACAGGGTCTATTGTCGTATTAGATAAATTATTACCATATATACACTTTGAGAATCCCTCCCATTGGAAACCTGACCTCTCCTTGGCTCAATGGGTTTGAAAATGGTTCAAATCCAAAAACTGGAAAAGGAATCATGAGTATTTTTTGAAGTATCTGGCTTCAGCCTCTGGTCATCCATCCTTGATTTCTTCTCATTGTGTAGACTGAGCAGTGTCCATGTGGGCTGCCCATTTCTCTTGCTTCTTTGGGGCCCCATGTATCGGGAGCCACAGCTTCTCCGTGGGTCAGTTCTGACTGCCACTCAAACCTTGCTCCTCTTTGCCATGACTGCACCCACCTGATTCCTAACTGCTAAGCACAGCCATTTAGTCTCCACTGTTTTAGGGGGTCATCCCCATTAGTAAAGTTCTTTAAAAGTGAAGTCTCTGACTATTTCCATTGTAACATAGTACCAAAAACAGTGGCTGAAAACTACACAAACTTATTCTCTTGCAGATCTGGAGGTCAAAATCCAAAACAAGTCTCACTGGGCTAAAATCAGGGTTCGCTTAGCTGCATTCCTTCAGAAGGCTCTAGGGCACAATCATTTACTTGCCTTCAGCTTCCGCAGGTTGCCTGCATCCTTGGCTCATAACCACTTCATTCCATTCCAACCTCTGATCCCAAGTCACACCTCATTCCCTAACCCTCTTTCTCTCATAAAGACCCCTGTGACTTGAGTAGGCCCACCTAATTAATACAGGATCAGCTCCTCCTATCAAAATCCTTAATCAAATCTGCAAGGTCCCTTTTGCCATGAAGGTTACATCTTCGAGGTCCTGGGAACTAGGTCCTGAATATCTTTGGGAGGCCATTATCATGCTTACCTGGGCTTCCCAGGTGGTGATGTGGTAAAGAATCTGCCTAAAAATGCAGGAGACACAGGAGCTGTGGATTCAATCCTTGGATTGGGAAGATCCCCTGGAGAAGGGAATGGCATTGCACCCCCATATTCTTGCCTGGAGAATCCCATGGACAGAGAAGCCTGGCAGGCCACAGTCCATGGGGTCACAAAGAAGTCAGACACAAATGAGCATGCACACATGCATGCTATCCTGCATACCACAAACAGCCTCTTGCTCTCCGGCCTGTGGAGGAGAACTACTCCTGAGACTCTTTCTCACCCACTTATCCCTCACTGTGGACCAAGAATCTTTCAGGCCCCCATGGAGCCAGCCCCTAGTGGGCTTCCCTAGCGGTGTATCCAGTCTAGCAGGCCCACTATGCCTAGTCGTTTGTCATCTGCGATGTCAGTTCTGGCATTTCCACCTTGCTTGTCACGGCTGCTCGCCTTCTCCCTCGTACTAATGCCGACCTTTCGGCATGGACGCATTGCTTCCCAGGGTTCTTGCTTGTCTGTATCTTGAGAGAGCGTTTCCATATTGTACTTGATCCACTTTACGATATACCCCTCTTTGGTTCCAGCACCCTCAGAATCCAGTTACAGGCTTATTCTCCTGAATAGACAAGTAGAAAACCGTATGAGACAAGTCTGGCAGCAGACAAGGTGGAGGACACTCTTCAAATTTTAAATGCAAATTGTGAAAGCATTGGTAATTAGATGGGGAGGAGACAGTCCTCTCCTACTTGCATTGGGCAAAGGTGTTTTTTCCTTCACATAAAGCCCTCAAGGGCATTCTGCCCTGTCTCATGAGTACAAATTTAGAGGTAATACAGACAACTCAGTGTATCTGCTCTCAGCCTTAGGATCCTGTCACTACAGGACTGACTATCTTAAATTTTACTCTAATTATTGAGGGTTTGTTAAATCCTACCCACCTGTGCTATCATTCAGGTAAAACCACAAATTGAGTACACAAAGTAAACCTTGTGTCTTATGTAACACTTTATGTTCCTATGTATAAACTTTACTAAATGCTCTAAAGAAACCTAACCAACAGTTCTCCTGAATCCTTGAGGACACTGCAGGTGTCTTTAATCACCATACAATGTTCTACTTTCCATATGAAATGCCCCATCCATTCCCCTCCTCACCTTTAGTCTTAGCTCTTCTCTGAAAATTATCTTCTTATCAAATTCATCTCATTTTAGATATTGATATACTGAAACTAGTGTCTTGTTGCTCTAATTTATTTAAGTCCTGGATTTTAGGTGACATGGACTCACCATCAGATACAAGTCGCTGAGGAATAAGAAGCAGAGGGCAAATGCTGAGGAGGATACACGTCATCCTTCCTACCTTTGTTTCACTCATTTTTTCACGCCCAGTATGTCTTTACCTAAGTGTTTTCAACACTTGTGTGCTCTCCCAGCACATAGTTTTAGGCCATTCTGAAAGGAGTTAATCTGAGGAGGTGGGAGAGAAAGCAGAAGAGCCCACTGGGGGCTTTCTCTTTTGTTCTTCCCTCGTGGAGGCAAGACTGCGAATGAGCTGGACTCTCACTGTAGGAGGTGAAGTGAGGGAGGGCATCAGAAACAGAAACCTAGGCTCTAAGCTCATCTTCCCTTTTATGTGAGGCTGGCTGCCCTGGCCCCGCAGAACTGGACTGACGGGACATTCAGAGCTGCTCAGCTCTGCGGTGAGGATTCCCACTCCTCACAGACTCAGGCTGAGTCTGTCCTAATCCATGAAAATGTATTTATTGGTAATATAGATAATTCAGAGAATTTGCTCTCAACCTTAGGATCCAATGGCTCTGATGGTAAAGAATCCGCTTGCAATGCAGGAGACACGGGTTTGATCCTTGGGTTGGGAAGATCCCCTGGAGGAGGGCATGGTAACCCACTCCAGTATTCTGGCCTGGAGAATCCCCACGGACAGAGGAGCCTGGCGGGCTCCAGCCCACAGGGTCACCAAGAGTCGGACACAACTGAGTGACTAAGCACACTTAGGATCCGGTTGCTACAGGAGAGCCCAACAGGTCTAGATCTCATGCTTATTTTGCAGTCAGCTCACAAAGTCTTAGATATCATATTTGTATAATTTTATGTACAAGAAATGAATTTCAGAGACAAATAGCTGAAGGAAGGTGGAAGTATTTTCTCCAAAGTATTCCATCTTAGTTGCTCATCTGCTAGTGAGAAAGTGTGACTGTCTCCTTTCATTTCCTGAGAGCCATTAAAGAATTTGAATAATGAGATGAACATACAGATTAAAAGTTTTGAACCACAAACTGTAATTTTGCTTTAAAATATTCGTGAAGAATATTATTGTCAAAATCCTTTTTAACTTTTTGTAACAGACTGAAATAAAAATGTGATAAAGAATCCATCTGCCAAGCAGGAGACACTGGCTCAATCCCTGGGTCAAGAAGATCCCCTGGAATAGGAAATGGCAATTCACTCCAAAATCCTTGTCTGGAAAATCCCATGGGTAGAGGAGCCTAGTGGACTGCAGTCCATGGGGTCGAAAAGAGTCAGACACGAATTAGCAACTGAGCATGCACAAAAACAAAATTAAAGGTTAGTTCATGAGTTTATAAATGTATGATTTTAAAATGAGCTAGGAGGAATTCCCTGGCAGTCCAGTGGTTAGGATTTCATGCTTCCACTGTAGGGTGTATGGGTTTGATCCCTGAGT
The DNA here is from genome assembly GCF_019320065.1 of Cervus canadensis. Taxonomy (NCBI): domain Eukaryota; kingdom Metazoa; phylum Chordata; class Mammalia; order Artiodactyla; family Cervidae; genus Cervus; species Cervus canadensis. Next base: position 4,575,653 of record NC_057398.1, read on the forward strand.
GGGGAACTGAGATCCCATAAGCCATGCAGCATAGCCAAAAAAAAAAAAGGAAGCTAGCTAGGAATTGTAATCTAATTATTCAGTACTTTACCTAATAACTGAAACTTTTTATAAAAATATTTTATTAAAAAGCTATGATATCTCCTGCCTTTGTCTTGGTATGCGAACCAGTACTAAGTTGTTGGTGGCATATAGTACCTGCTTTCTATGATGGAAAACAAAATCTAATTAATAGCAGCCAAGACGCTTGCTCCTTGGAAGAAAAGCTATGACCAACCTAGACAGCATATTAAAAAGCAAAGACATTACTTTGCCAACAAATTTCTGTCTAGTCAAAGCTATGGTTATTCCAATAGTCATGTATGGATGTGAGAGTTGGACCGTAAAGAAAGCTGAGTGATGAAGAATTGATGCTTTTGAACTGTGGTGTTGGAGAAGACTCTTGAGAGTCCCTTGGACTGCAAGGAGATCCAACCAGTCCATCCTAAAGGAAATCAGTCCTTAATATTCATTGGAAGGATTGACGCTGAATCTGAAATTCCAATACTTTGGCCACCTGATGCAAAGAGCTGACTCACTGGAAAAGACCCTGATGCTGGGAAAGACTGAAGGCAGGAAGAGAAGGGGACGACACAGGATGAGATGGTTGGATGACATCACTGACTCAATGGACATGAGTTTGAGCAAGCTCCGGGAGTTGGTGGTAGACAAGGAAGCCTGGTGTGAATCGGACATGACTGAGCAACTGAACTGAACTGAACTAAATGTTTATACAGGGCTTCCCAGTTAGCCACTAGTGGCAAAGGACCCTCCTGCGAATGCGGAAGTGAAGAGAGACATGGTTTCAATCCCTGGTTGGGAAAGATCCCTGGAGTAGGAAGTGGCAACCAACTCCAGCATTGCTTGGGTAAATTATCTTGGTCAAGTTTTTTGATCAATATGGACTTTATCTTTCTCTGAAAAATACAGGGAGTATTTAATTGATTTTGAAGGAATATTCAGCACTATATGTCATTTTTTTGGGCATACTCTTGGCAGACATGGGAGTGAATTTTTTTTTTGTAACCTACAGGACAAACCATAAGTGAAGAGAACTAGATATAATCAACACCTTATCAGACTGAGTTAATTTGCTGCATGATGATTCTCTCCCAAGACTGAATCTAAACCTGACTGTAACGTCTATCTTAAAACCTGTATATAGTGAGGTCATGCATGTCATGTGTTCAGTTGTGTGTGAATCTCTGTGACCCCACAGACTGTAGCCTGCCAGGCTCCTCTGTCCATGGGATTCCCCAGGCAAGAATACTGGAGTGAGTCGCCATTTCCTATTCTCGGGGATCTTCCCAACCCAGGGATTGAAGTAGAGTCTCTTGCAGCTCCTACATTGGCAGGTGGATTCTTTACTGCTGTGCTATATATATATATAGTGAGGTCATAGAAAGATAAAAATAAAGAATTTGAATGACTACTATGAATTGTTTCCTTTGGAAATTAACTTGGTTAAAAAAAGAATTAAAAATATTAAATTATTCAATTTGATTTTAATATTAATTCAAAACGATACATACACCCCTATATTCATATATCAGTTCAGTTCAGTCATGCTGTCATGTTCAGCTCTTTGCGACCCTATGGACTGCAGCTCACCAGGCTTCCAGGTCCGTCACCAACACTCAGCACTTGCTCAAGCTCATGTCCATCGAGTCGGTGATGCCATCCAACCATCTTATCCTCTGTTGTCCCCTTCTCCTCCTGCCTTCAATCTTTCCCAGCATCAGGGTCTTTTCCAGAGAGTCAACTCTTTGCATCAGATGGACAAAGTATTGGAGCTTCAGCTTCAGCATCCTTCCAATGAATATTCAGGACAGATTTCCTTTAGGATTGACTGGTTTGATTTCTTTGCCGTCCAATGGACTCTCAAGAGTCTTCTCCAACACCACAGTTCAAAAGCATCAATTCTTTGGTGCTCAGCTTTCTTTAGAGTCCAGCTCTGACATCCATACATGACTATTGGAAAAACCATAGCCTTGACTAGATGGACCTTTGTTGGCAGAATCTTAAATCCTGTATGATGTTCTACCTCCCATAGACCTTTGGTCATCTTCTCACCTAGGAAGTTTCATGTAATTTCCCCAAACATTGATTAAACCTCAAGGAAAGGGGCTTAAAGCAAACTTCATTTATTCTTTTCCTTAAAGTAAGAGGCTGGTGGCAAGTTTAAAGAGAAGTCGGCAGAATCAAGGCTTGTTTCTGAGCAAAGAGGAAATGCTGGGAATCCAGAAAGTTAGTGAATTTCTTTATACAAAATGACTGTGTCATACTTATTCTTTACTGCCAAATCATGTTGCTAATCTTATAAAAATACTTTTAACTTCTTTGACCTCAAGAAGAGTACACTATAGTACTCTTCCTGGCTATACAAAGGGAAGTAACACTTGGCATGAATTAAAATATTTTAAATGGACAATGGTAAAAAACAAGTTGCAAATTATTACCCTGTGTAGAACAAGCTTTGCAACTAATTTTAAACTATGGGAAGAAGCAATCTTTAAAGAAATGATGGTGTAGAATTAAGCAAATGTATCACTAGCCCAATAACATATTCAAAATTAATATAGCTGAAAGGATGTAGGGTCACATCTGCTGAGAAAGGCTGTGGTTGGGTATTGACTGAGGATTGACAACATGGGCTTTTAAACCTTGCAAAAATCCATAATTGGTAATATGATTAAAGATAGCGGCCTGTAACAGAAAACCTCAAAATAGAGGCTTACAAGAGACAGAAGTCCCTTGCCTCTCTTGCTCTTCCTCCCAGCATCTTGCCTGAAGGTCTAGAACGGCTGCTCAAGCTCTCGCTGCTCTTCACGCAGACACTGCAAGGCTGTAGTAAGCAGGAGTAAGTGTCACAAGCCACAGACCTCACATCTTAAGAAGTCCCCCTGGAAGCCCTACCCAACAGTTACACTTACCATTTCACTGCCCACCTGGTCACAAGCCATGCATCTCTGAGGCTGCATGAGCTGAGACGATGCAGTCCTTTCCTCCGAGTGGCGATCTTAGTGTCCTGCCTCAGGCAGGGGAGGAGAGAAGAGCCCCTGGGGTAGACAATGAAGAGGCTGAGTCACCATTTCTCCAAGTCATGATTAAGGGAGCTCTACCAGATTTGGCCAAGGAAAACCATAATAGTTGATGGACATCTTTGAGACATTAGCTGCAAAGCAAAGTGCCTGCCTTCAAGTATCTAAAATAAAAATCAAGACATTGCTATTTGGGTAGCAGGAGTTGGCAAAGACAAGTCAAACATAGCTATTAAACAATGATCACATCTGGGCCATGCAGTCAGGCCACCCAGCTTGGGCTGTGGTAAGTATAAACTTGGGTAAATCATAAGACAATTCATATTCCTCTTCACTGAAGTTGGGGAAAATGTTACCTATTTGTTGAGGTTGCTGTGAGAACTAAATAAGTTAAAAACAGAAAGTTAATCAGTACAAAATTCTGCTGAGACACAATTGATTGGTAATCAATAAATATGGCTGTTATTAACATCTATATTTTATTAATGTTATATCTAAGGCACACATTAGAAGCCTTCATACTACATGAAGGCATATAATGAAACAAAAAATTAACTAAATGAACACATTTATTTTATGCTTATTAAATATATATTTAATTTTAGACCACACATTATTACTGCACATAGTCTAATAATCTATATTTCATAGAGAATTTTAAATAAATACAGACTGCTAAAGAAAACCACCACAAAAACTTCACAATAAGTAGGGCTGTATTTCTCTTTATTATGATTTATTAGCATGCATTTTTGCAGTATTAAAAACCAAGAAAGTCATATGTAGTATCCAAAAAAGAGAATAAAAAAATACACTTAGCTTAAAAATCACTTGATCCTAATTAAATCAAAAGTATATTATAGAATAAAGCCCAGATTCCTATTAGTGAAATTGCATTTATTTAAAGTTTCATAAAATCTACACTGCATTCCACATGGAAATAATCATATCTCTGATATTCTTTATAAAGTATACTCATTAAAGGAACTGTGGAAATACTGATACACTGAGGAATTGCACCCTCCAGTGGGAAAAAAAGTGTTTATCCATAAAAATTTAGTGTGCTTCTGCAGTGCAGGTTTAATATATTCAAAAGAATTTTTACCTAAAAAATTTAATGTAACTGTGTTTTATGACCTTCATTAATGTATATCAACATCTATTTATTTCCTCTGGGTTCCCAGGAAGTTGCTCTGAGTTTCAGAATCTATTATGTAAATAGGCCATTAGATTCTGAGAAAGTAAAAGACTTTCAAAGCAAAAATTTTAAAAGAAAAGTAAAAGATAAAATTGGACACACACGCATATATTGGATGTTTTCTAGAAGAATATCCTTTACTCTGTGTTTAATGTAGAAATAATTTAGATGTACTATACCACATCACCAGACAAATATTTCATTCCTCTTCAAAACATGTTTGATTTTTTCAATGGGAAAAATGTGAATCACTGATTGTAAAACTATTCTTTTTCAGAAAGAAGTGAAAGGCTGAGCACATCTCTGTGATTTTCACTATAGTCTGAAAAGCATACAAGCTGACACCAACAGGATTTAAGAGGTATGCTTTGACTCCAAAACTGAACTCATCCCATGATATTCTATGTCACTCCTATGGTTATCAACCCCTTGCTCCATCTTTTTCTGTTTCTCATGAATCAACAGCACACTATCAAACCAGGAGAAGGTATCACCTAAAACTGAGGTCTTTTTCTTAACTGTCATCTCTCCTTGAAATGCCTCCCTCCTTTGCTTTCTTCTCTCTGCTGCAATGTGACCTCTAAAAATCTCCTTTATTTTCCCGATTCTTCTCTAGCCTTGCCTTACACATCACACACCACACACACTAGGCAAAATGAAAGCCTGATGACCCAACTTGACCACCTTCCATCCCAACACATTCTTTAGAGGATTTACAAGTCTCTTCCTTGCAGATGGTCATGCTAAGCAATAAAATTCTCATTCCATGTTACCACTTTGCCAAACAAACATCTGATGTCCTTGACAAATCAACTTAAAGCTTTCTGGCAGAAGAAAGCAAACCGGATCTTTGTTACCCGAGGCTCTTACAGCACAGGGCCTAATTCTGACACCCTCCATCTCCTCCCTGCTTCTTTCATCTTGTCTCGTATCAGAAACCCTTCTGGAGCCAGCATAGGCATTGAGCTGTCAAGTATGATTTGTTCTCACCCCTCTTGAATACATTCCTCAACCTAATTCAGTGTGTTGCAGTTTCCAGGTTTAACTTCTACTTCTTTAAAGTGTTAATCCACTTGTTTTACTTATTACAAATATTTCTACTTTATTTTACTCAGTTCTTTTTTTTCATCCTTTAAAAATGTAACCCCTACTCCCTCAACTTTTTTTTAAACTTAAATGTAGTCGATTTACAATATTGTGCTAGTTTCGGGTGTAAAGAATAGTGATTCAGTATTTTTACATATTATATTCCTTTATAGGTCATTGGAAGATAATGAGTAGAATTCTCTGTGCTATATAGTATATCCTTGTTGCTTACCTACTTTATATATAGTAGCTTGTATCTGTTAATCCCATACCACTAATTTGTCCCTCCAGGGGTGAAGGTTCTGCCTTCCTGTGCAGGAAATGCAGGTTGGATCCCTGGCTGGTAAACTAAGACCTCACATGCCTCAGGGCAACTAGAGAAGCCCATGCACCACAATGAAGATCCCTCATGTCGAAACTAAGACCCCACTCAGACAAATAAATAAACGTTTAGGGAAAAAAACAGGATGCTTTCCTGGTGGCTCAGGTGGTAGAGAATCTTCCCACAATGCAGAAGACCCTGGTTCGATCCCTGCATTGGGGAGATTCCCTGGAGAAGGGCAAGGCAACCCACTCCGGTTTTCATGACTGGAGAATCCCATGGACAGAGGAGCCTGGTCACAAAGAGATGGACACGACTGAGCCATTAACACTCTTCTCCTTCCTTTTACCCTTTACCCTTTAGTAAGCACAGATTTGTTTTCTGTATCTGTGAGGCTGCTTCTGTTTTGTATATACATTCATTTGTATTAGTTTTCAGATTCTATATATAACTAGTATCATACAATATTTGTCTTTTTCTGACATTTTACCAAGTATAATATTCCCTAGGTCCATTCATGTTGCTGCAAATGGCATTATTTCATCCTTTTATGGCTGAATAATATTCCATTCTGTATGTCTACTACCTCTCCTGAATCCAGTCATCTGCTGATGAGCATTTGGGTTGCTTCCATGTTTTGGCTATTATAAACAGTGCTGTTATGAACACTGGGGTACATGAATCTTTTCCAATTATTGCTTTCATTTTTTTCTGGATATATACCCATCACTGGATAATACGGTAGTTCTATTTTCAGTTTATTAGGGTACCTCCATACTGTTTCACATAGTAGCTGTACCAATTTATATTCCCATCAACTGCTCCAGTATTCTTGCCTGGAGAATCCCATGGACAGGGAAGCCTGGTGGGCTACAGTCCATGGGGTCGAAAAGAATTGGATACAACTGAGCAACTATCACACAACAATTTACAAAGATTTCATTTCCTCCATATCCTATCCAACATTTGTTATTTGCAGACTTTTTGATGACAGCCATCTGATAGGTGTGAGATGATACCTCATTATGGTTTTGATTTTCATTTCTCTAATAATTAGTGAAGTTGATCATCTTTTCATGTGCCTGTGAACCACCTGTATGTCTTCTGTGGAAAAATGTCTATTCAAGTCTTCTGCCCATTTCTCAATTGGATCATTTGTTTTTTGAGTCTGAGTTGTATGAGTTGTTTGTATATTGTGGAAATTAACCCCAGTCAGTTGAATCATTTGCAAATATTTTTTCCTGTCCCATAGGTTTTCTTTTTGTTTTGTTGATGGTTTTCTTTCTTTGCTGTGCAAAAGCTGTTAAATCAATTATTACAGGTCCCACCTGTTTTTTGTTTTATTTCTTTTGCCTTAGAAGACTGATGAAGAAAATATTGCCGTGATTTATGTCAGAGTGCTTCCCCTGTGTTTTCTTCTAAGAGTTTCATGGTTTCATGTTTTACATTTAGGTCTTTAAACTATTTTGTGTTTATGTTTGTATATTGTGTGAGGAAATGTCCGAAGAGATCCATATATTTTATTTCCCTCCCTCACATATTGTGTTTTTGATGTCATTATTTTGCATCTTCATGCTTATCACTTTACTGTTCATTGTAGTTATAGTTGCTTTCACAATTTTGTTTTCTTTTTTTAAATCTACATACTGGCTTATTTAAGTGATCTTCAATCCTTCTATTTGCCCTTCCTGTTGGGATTTTCCTTTTCCTATAGATTTTTGCTTCTTTTCCATTTAAAGGGAACCTAAAGCAATCTTGAAAAAGAACAAAACTGGAGGCATGATACTTCCCGATTTCAAGCTATGTAATCAAAGCAATATAGTATTGGCATGAAAACAGATACACTGATCAATGGAACAGAATCAAGTCCCCAAAGTAATCCTGTGCATGTATAGTCAATTAACTGACAAATGAGCAAGATATACAATGGGGGAAAGACAGTCTTTTCAGTAAATGTGTTGGGAAAGCTGGACAGCCACATGCCAAAGAATGAGACTGGATCCCTTCTCTTATACTGTGCAAAACAATAAACTCAAAATAGATTAAAAACTTAAATGTAAGACCTGAGACCATAAAACATTTAGAAGAAAACAGATGGCAAACTCCTTGGAATTGCTGTCAGCAATGATTTTTTGGATTTAACAAAAGCAAAAATTAACAACTGGAACTACATCAAATTAAAATCTTCTACATAGCAAAAGAAACCATGAGCAAACTGAATAGTCAACTTTCAGGATAGGAGAAAATATTTGCAAACCACTTACCTAATAAGGGGTTAATATCCAAAATATACAAGGAACTCATACAATTCAAGAACAAATAACCCAATGAAAAAATGGGCAAAGGACCTATACAGACAGTTTTTCAAAGACATACAATGGCTAACAAGTACATGAAAAGTTGCTCAAGATCACTAATCCTTAGGGAAATGCAAATCTAAACCACAATGAGATGTCACTTCTCATCCATTAGGATGTTTATTATCAAAAAGACAAGAGATAATAAATGTTGGTGAGGATGTGGAGGAAAGGAAATTTTTGTACACTGTTAGCAGAAATATAACCTGATACAGCCACTGTCAAAAACAGTTTGGAGGCCCCTCAAGAAATTAAAAATAGAACTACCATATGATACAACAATCCCACTTCTGAGAATGTATCCATAGAAAGTGAAACCATTATCTCAAAGTAATATATGCACTCCTGTGTTCACTGCAGTATTCAAAATAGCCAAATTATGGAAACAACCTCAGTGTCTGTAAACAGATAAATGCATAAAGAAAATTTTATATTTCTTTATATGTATTATTCAGCCTTAAGCAAAAGAAGGAAATTCTGCCTTTTGCAACCTAAAGGCATCATGCTAAGTGAAATAAGCCAGACACACATACAAAGACAAATACGAATACTGTCAATACATATTACCACTTACATGTGGAATCAAAAAAAAAAAAAAGGGTCAAACTCATAGAAACGGAGAGTACAAAAGCAGTTGCCAGGGCCTGGGAAGTAGGGAGAAATTGACAAAAGGGCACAAACTTTCAGTTTTCAGATGAATAAGGTCTGAGGCTCTAATATACAGTATGGTGACGATAACAACATAGTGCTGTATGATTGAAATTTGCTCAAAGAGTAGAACTTAAATGTTTTCACTAAAAAAGTAATGTGAGGTGATGGATGTGTTGAAAACATGTGAGGTGATGGATGTGTTAATTAACTTGATGGTGTATTAACTTACAATGCATATGCATGTCAAATCACCACATTGTGCATTTTAAATATACTACAATTTTATTGTCAATTATACCTCAATAAAGTTGAAAAAAAATTTTTCTTCTAGGTAGCAGAGAAGTCCCCGAGACTATATTAAGTTTTCATAGCCCTTGTGTTTTCATAAGGTGACAATGACAAAGCTTTCTTATTCCTTGCTAAGCATATGTGACACGCTTTGACTTTGGAGTCTAAAGACTAACAGCCTGTAAGCACTACGACATTATCTGACACATTTTCTTTATGGTACTTTTTAAAAAACTTATTTTTCCTCATCAAAAAATGTTGTTGTTGTTGTTCAGTCACTCAGGCATGTCCAACTCTTTGTGACCCCACGGATTCCGTCTCCCAGAGTTTGCTCTGTCTCCCAGAGTTTACTCCAACTCATATCCATTGAGTCAGTGATGCCAAATATACATGTTTATAACAGAAGAGTTGAAATATTTTTTTAAAAAATTGAAGAAAAGAAAATATATCACGCCACAACCTATAGAGAATTTCTATTAATGCTCTGACACATTTTTCCAAACTTCACTCAGTATAACTTTTTTACACGTGACCATCCCATGTGAACAAAAAGCACTCTTTTACACATAAAAATTATATAAGCATTTTCTATGCTGTTACAATTTAAAAAATGAGTATACCATTTTTATTTAATGTAATTTATATAAAATAAAAGTTAACCTTGTAAACCATACAATTCAGTGGTTTTTCAATTCCTGAGTTGGGAAGATCTGCTGGAGAAAGAATATGCTACCCACTCCAGTGTTGTTGGGCTTCCCTCGTGGCTCAGCTGGTGAAGAATCTGCCTGCAATGCAGGAGACCTGGGTTTGATCCTTGGGTTGGGAAGATCCCCTGGAGAAGGGAAAGGCTACCCACTCCAGTATTCTGGCATGGAGAATTCCATGGACTGTATAATCCATGGGGTTGCAAAGAGTCAGACACAACTGAGCAACTTTCACTTTCACTTAGAGTATTCGCAAAGTTGCACAAGTAAACTTACAATCTCATTTTAGAACGGTTTCATTACCCCAAAGGAAATCTGTGCCCATCAGCAGTCATTCTTCTACTCCCCTTTTCCTTAGCCCCTTACAACTACTAATCTACTTTGCTTTTGTGAATTTCACTATTCATTTCATATAAATGGAATTATACACTACGTGGTCATTTACATTTCACATTTTTCACTTAGCAGAATTTTTTCAAGACTCTTATGTTATAGCATGTATCAGTACTTTTTTTTCCATTTATTTTTATTAGTTGGAGGCTAATTACTTTACAATATTGTAGTGGTTTTTGCCATACATTGACATGGATTTACATGTATTCCCCATCCCGATCCCCCCTCCCACCTCCCTCTCCACCCAATCCCTAGATGTCCATCAGCAGATGAATGGATAAGGAAGCTGTGGTACATATACACCATGGAATATTATTCAGCCATTAAAAAGAATTCATTTGAATCAGTTCTAATGAGATGGATGAAACTGGAGCCCATTATACAGAGTGAAGTAAGCCAGAAAGATAAAGACCAATACAGTATACTAATGCATATATATGGAATTTAGAAAGATGGTAACGATAAACCTATATGCAAAACAGAAAAAGAGACACAGATGTATCAGTACTTTAATACCTTTTATGACAAAACAGTATTAAACTCTATGAATAAGCCAGACTTTATTATCTATTTATCAGCATGGACATCTGGGTTGCTTCCACCTTTTGGCAATTCTGAATAATACTGCCATAAACTTTTGTGTACAAGTTTTTGTGTGAAAATGAGTTTTTAGTTTTCTTAGGTATGGTTAGATAGCATTACCGACTCAATGGACATGAATTTGAGCAAACTCCAGGAGACAGTGAAGGAAGGACAGGGAAGTCTGGCATGTTGCTGTCCATGGGGTCAGACTTTGAGACTGAACAATAGGTATATACCTAGGAGTGGAATTGCTAGGTCATATGGTAACTCTTGTAATGTAACTCTTGTTTCTCTTTTTGAGAAACTAACAAAACATTTTTCAAAGTAGGTGCCCCATTTCATGTTCCCACCAGCAGTGTATCAGGGTTTCAACTTCTCCACAGCCTTGCCAATGTTTGTTATCTATCTTTTAATAATGACAATCCTAGTTGGTGTGATGTGGTAGGTATGTAACTCTGGTTTCAATTTACATTTCTATACAGACTGTGACACTGAACAACTTTTCATGTTTTTATTGGCCTTTATATATCTTCTTTGGAAAAATGTCTATTCAAATCCAATGTCCATTTTAAAAACTGGATTATTTTGTTTTTTTATTCATAAAGTCTTTAAATAGAATCTGGATACTAGATCATCAGATTTACCATGTGCAAATATTTTCTCCCATTCTTAGGTTGTCTTTTCACTTTCCTGATAGTGTCCTTTCTTTCTGGTACTTTTACAAGATAGAGAGCTTGTCACTTTCCAACCACGCTTTTCTTACTTTTTAAAAATCTCTATTTTTCCCTGCAGAAACTAAGAGGGAGCCAGCCTGCAAATCTGAGTGCCAGCCCAGCATCACATGCAGAATTTTGAAGGGAAGACTTGAAGTTAATACACAATAACTTAACAAATGGCACACAGGAAAGTAAGAGCTCCTTATCAACTGTAAACTGCTTTTTTTTTTTTTTTTAACAACAACAACAAAAAAACTTTAGGGTTTAAAAAAAAATAAGTGGTATGGTCCAGGGGTTAAGAATCCATCTTCCAGTGCAAGGGGCACGGGTTCAATCCCTGGTTGGGAAACTAAGATCCCACATGCCACCAGAAAACTAGGCCCCAACTACTGAGCCCACGCACTCTAAAGCCTGTGTGCCACAACTAGGGGGAAGGCTCTGTGCCATGATGAAGAGCCCATGTGCCACGAGGAAAGATCCCACACACCACAGCTAAGACCCAACGCAGTCAAATATGTAAATAAGTAAATATTTTTTAAAATAAGTTTTCATTTTACTGATATCTGTTTTTGGTTGTTTCCAGTCTTATAATCTCTGGAAATTTTTTTTTTGGGGGGGGGCAGGTGCTAATTTCTTGAAATTAATGCATAGATCAAGAATTTTCAGTTTTTCTTCTAGTGTGAGCATTTAAAGTTGCCCTCTACATGATTTCAGCTATATCACATTTGTTTTGATATATATTTTTATTATTATCCAGTTCAAAATAAGTTGTAAATTATATTGTGATTATTTTCTTTTATCTCTATTATCTATTTCAGTTCAGTTCAGTCTCTCAGTCTTCTCTGATTCTTTGCAACCCCATGGACTGCAGCACGCCAGGCCTCCCTGTCTATCACCAACTCCCGGAGCTTGCTCAAACTCATGTCCATAGAGTTGGTGATGCCATCCAACCATCTCATCCTCTGTCATTCCCTCCTCCTGCCTTCAATCATTCCCAGCATCAGGGTCTTTTCCAGTAAGTTGGCTCTTCACATCAGGTGGCCAAAGTAATGAAGCTTCAGCTTCAGCATCAGTCCTTCCAATGAATATTCAGGACTGATTTCCTTTAGGATTAACTGGTTTGATCTCCTGACAGTCCAAGGGATTCTCAAGAGTTTTCTCCAACACCACAGTTCAAAAGCATCAATTCTTCCAGTGTTCTTGCCTGGGAAACCCCATGGACAGAGGAGCCTGGAGTGCTAGTCTGTGGGGTCACAAAAAAAAAAAAAAAAAAGAAAGAAAAAAAAGCATCAATTCTTCGGCGCTCAGTTTTCTTTAGGCTATTTACTATAGGCTTGTTGTTGATGTTGTTGTTGTTGTTGTGTAGGCGATAAGTCCTGTCGGATTCTTTTGTGACCCCAGGGGCTGCAGCCTGTCACATTCTTCTGTCCATGGGATTTCCCAGGCAAGAACACTGGAATGGGTTGCCATTTCCTTCTCCAGGGGATCTTCCCAACCCAGGGATGGAACCCGCATCTCCAGCTTTGATTGGCAGGTGGATTCTTTACCGCTAGCCATCCAAGTATTAATGAATTTCCAAACATTTTGGGTTTTCAAGTTATCTTTTTTGTACTAATATGATAATGTTATATATATAATTAGTATATAAAATATTATATACTAGTTATTATACTCTAGTATATAAAATATTTTATAATAGTATATACTTGTCTTCTTATATATGTAAATAAAATAGTACATATGTACACACATATGGATAGGTAGGCATTTATCAGTATATAAAATATATACATAATTGAGTACAGGCATACATATTTGAATTTGCTATATCTTCTTCATGGATTGAAGACTGTATTATTATTACATGGCCTTCTATCTTAAATGAATCATTTACGCCTAAGTCTACTTTGCCTGATATTAATATAGGTACAGCAATCTATCTTTGGTTAGTATTTGCATCGTGTATCATTTTCCAACTATATACTTTTAACTTTTCTTCAAATTTAAGCAGTCTGCAGTAATCAAGTTTTTGTAGTAATGAAGTCTATAATAGCGAGTTTTTATCTTTTTTCATTCAGTCTGTTAATCACTGTCTTTTTAATTGAATAATTTTTTCAATTTCCAGTTAAGTCATTAATTATTATATTTGACTTTAGATCTTCCATCTTACTACATTTTTCTATTTGTTTCAAATGCTGTTGCTCTTTCTCTTCTTCTTCTTTTTTCAGTGTTCAACTTCCTTACCTCTATTAGCCTACTTATTAAACATTTATTTAATTTTGCTTTTAGTAGTTACCAGAGGTTATAATAAACACCTTTGAGTTATTATAGTTATATATAAATTAGAACTTTTAACACATGCTGAGTCTGGAGCTAGTGAATCCTCTCAAGATTGGCTTATTTCAACTAGTTTTTATCTTTCTTCTCATTTGAAGGATTTTTTCTAGCTTAGCAGTTGTCTTCTACAAGCATCATGAAGATGTCTTTGGGCTTCAAAAACTTCTACTGGGAAGTCAGCTCTTGGTCTAGTTTTGCTCCTCTAATGCCAATACTCTTTTTTTTCTCTCCTGCATGCGTGCCCGCTAAGTTGATTCAATCACGTCTGACTCTGTGCGACCTTAGGTACTGTAGCCTGCCAGGCTTCTCTGTCTATGTGATTCTCCAGGCAAGAATACTGGAGTGGGTTGCCATGCCCTTGTCCAGGGGATCTTCCCAACCCACGGATCGAACCTTCATCTCTGTTGTCTCCTGCACTGGCAGGGGGTTCTAGCACCACTAGCGCCACCTGTGAAGTCCCTTTTTTCTCCTATGGATGCTTTAAAATTTTTTTCCTTACTTCCAATTTTCAGCAGTTTTACTATGACGTGCCCAATTTTACTTTTCTATGAACTTATCTTGCTTGGAATTCCTACTTTTTCTTGAATCTCTGGCTTGATATTTTTCATCAATGGGAAATTCTCAGCTATTCTTTTTAAAATGCTACGTCTTCCTCATTCTCATTTTCCTCTCCTGCTGCTGTGGTTCTATTAAGAATATGTTTGGTATTTTATGTGTTCTAAAGATTTCTTTTCCTCTTTTCTGTATTACCTATTCTTGGTTTCTTTGTGTTTTTTTTTTTTAATATTTATTTATTTTATTTATTTATTTGGCTGTTCCCAGCCTTAGCTGCAGCATGTGGGATCAAGTTCCCTGACCAGGGATTGAACCCTGGCCCCCTGCATTGGGAGCACAGAGTCTTAGCCTCTAGACCACCAGGGAAGTCCCTCTTTGTGTTTTATTCTGGATATTTCTTCTGATTTATCTTTTACTTCAATAGTTTCTCTTCAGTTCTTTCTAATCGTAGGTTAAACATACCCAGTGTTCTTAGATTTACCTATTATATTTTCCTGTTCTAGAATTTGTATTTGATTTCCATTTTTTGTTTAAAATTTCAATATTCTCTGTCAATTCCTTGAACGTGTCACTCATAGTTTATTTCTTGTTGCTGTATTGGTCTAATAAGTTCATTTTCTTCATCTTCGGTGGATCTGTTTTATCTGTTTTGTCTCTTACTTTTTTGGAAATAGCCTTTGTATGTATAGGTGTGTGTTTGAGGCTGGATATTATATATTAAAACTTAACAAGTTAGGAATTCTTTGGTGGTACAGATTATGACACCACACTTTCACTGCTGAGGGCCCAGGATGGATACCTAGTCAGGGAACGAAAATCCCACAAGTCATGTAGAGTGAGGATGATGTCATCATAATCAAGACAGGATTGGTTTTGCTTTTGGCAGGCAGGTAGGCTAAAAGAAGGAGCAGTTCCTCATTGTCTTTCTCAAATAAGGAAAAAAAAATGTTAAGAGCTTCAGTGCATGAAGACTGGTCTATTTCTGGTACATTCTTACTCATAGGTTGGGACTGTCAGAGTTCCAGGTGAAAACATGGGGTGTTTATTAGGGTCCTTTTTTTGTGAGCTTCCCTGGTGGCTCAGATGGTAAAGCATCTGCCTGCAATGCAGGAGACCTGGGTTCTAATCCCCGGGTCAGGAAGATCCTCTGGAGAAGGAAATGGCAACCCACTGCAGTACTCTTGCCTGGAAAATGCCATGGATGGAGGAGCCTGGTGGGCTACAGTCCATGGGTTGGAAGAGAGTTGGACACGACTGAGCAATGTCACTTTTTTGTGGGAGGGGTCCTTTAATTTCAATGTTTATCTCCCTGCCTCATGGCTCTGTCAAGGATCTGCTCGTGTTGTCAGTCTCTCAGTTGCTTCTTTCCAGTCAGTAACTGCTTTCAGGGAGAAGCTCCCCACCAACGCCAGATCACCTCTTTGAGCCTCTTTTTCTTGCAGTCCAGGCCCTCACAATTCCTCATATACAACCTTGGTAGCTATGCCATGCATTCAAAACAGTAGCTTTTGTCTAAAAAAAAAAAACTGAACTAGCTGTTTATAGCAAGACAGTTGGTTCCAGCTACTTAATATACCATTGCTGATACTGGAATTCTTCCATGTAAAATATTTTTAAGTTTATATAGTTGATTTAACAATTTTCTTCCCTTAATTGCTTCTAAATTCTGACTCATGGTGAGAGAGACCTTCACATTTTACTGTTATTTTGTTATAGTCCTTTTATGGGTTAGATTTTTAAATTTACATTTTTTATTCATCTGGAATTTATCTTTATTAGCTGAGGTTATATACAACTTACTTTTATTTCTGATGCCTACCTGTTTATCTATTTTCATTTATTGGACAGCCTTATATTTTTGTCACAGACTTGAAACTTTACCTTTTTAAATAGTAAACTGACCTGTGAATTTTGATCTGTGGTCTTTCAACTTTTCCATTGTTTCCTTGCATGTCTGTGTGTCTGTGACATGTTTTAATGACTTTAATTAAGATTGTCATGCAATACTCTGTATAAATTTAAGGTATATAATTTGATCAGCTATATGTATACACTAGTGAAATTATCACTAAAATCAAATTTTTCTTGTGCGCTTTCTTAATCTATATATATTCTGGTGCCACCTGCTGTGACTAAGCAAAAACTGTCATTTTAATCTGTAGTTTGTGTAGTTTTTTGATAAATCAAACCATAGAATATACTCATTTTGTCTTTTATTCACAGTTATTTTGAGATATCTGCTTTGTTGCCTTTGGCATTAGTTTGTCCCTTCTTACTGCTAAGTAATGAAAGCGTTAGTCACTCAGTCATGTCTCACTCTTTGCAACCCTATGGACTATAGCCCGCCAGGATCCTCTGTCCATGGAGTTTTCCCAAGCAAGAATACTGGACTGGGTAGCCATTTCCTTCTCCAGGGGATCTTCCCAACCCAGGGATAGAACCTAGTCTCCTACATTGCAGGTGAATTCTTTACAATTTTTGTAGTTTGAGACTCATCCAGGTTGTTGGCCTTTGGCATTACTTTGTTCCTTCTTATTGCAGTAATAGTATTCTACATATTTGTTTATCCACTTGCCTCTTATTGGACATTTGGGTTGATCCCAATTTGGGGCTATCATAAGTAAAGCTGCTATGAAATTTTGTATATAAGACTTTGTGTGGATATAACACTTTGATTTCTCTTGAATAAAGATGGAATGGCTAGTCTATATGATGTGTGATTTTCCAAAATTGTTCAACTGTTTTCTAAAGTGCTTATACCATTTTACATTTCGGGAAGAAGTGAATAAAGGACTTCCCTCGTGATTCAGTGGTTATGAATCCACCTTGCGATGCAGGGGATGTGGGTTCAATCCCTGGTCTGGGAACTATTGAGCCTCAACTATTGAGCCCTCCCACAACTAGGGAGTCCACGCGTGGAAAATGAGAAAATCCTGCATGACGAAGCAAAGATCCCAAGAGCTGCAACTAAGACTGGTTGCAGTCAAATAAATATTTATTTTTTAAAGTTAATGAGATTTCCAGTTGATGTATCATCATCAGTTGGTGTATCTATCTTCCAGCTGAAACATCTTCATCAACACTTGATATTATCAGTCAAGTATAGTTATTCTTATGGATGTACCTCACTGTGGCTTTAATTAGAATCTCCTTTAAGATGCAATTTAAAGATAATACCTTTCACATATTTATCTCTTTTCAAGAAATGTCTGATCAAGTATTTTACTCATTTTAAATATTTTTTTTTTCCTTCTCATTAGCTGTAATAGTTCTTTTTACTTGGTGGACATATGTTTTTCAAATATATTCCCCTCATCTGCCTTTTGATTTTCTTAAATATGTATTTAGCTACACTGGGTCTCAGTTGCAGCATGTGGGATCTAGTTCCCTGACCAGAGTTCAAACTCCAGCCCCCTGCATTGGGGGCACACAGTCTTAGACAATGGACCAACAAAGAAGTCCCTTAATCCCCATCTTTACAATATGGACTCTTCTAATCTATGAATATGACATATTTCAATTATTTAGGTCTTCTTTAATGTCTCTGAATTGTGTTTTAGGGAGAGTGCTCAGGTATTTCATATTCCCAGGTATTTTATATTTCTGACGCTGTCAAATAACACCTTTTATGACTAAGTTTATTTAAAATGTTACATGCAGGGTACAGAATAGTTGTTCAATGGATATTCAGTGAGTAAATGAAGAAACACATTTTCATTTTCAGAAATAAATTTGTGAAACAGCCTTTTAAAGGATGTTGAATTAAGACCATGACAGATCAGCAAAAGGAAGCTATAGGAAAGAGGTTCTCAAGAGTGTAGATTTCCTTCTGTCTTCGCTTTCTGGCTCTGCGCTTTCCTTGTGGGCACCCACCCCACTGCTACTTCCTTTGACAAAGACTTCTGACACCTTAGGGACCTGGATGTTGGTGCCACATGGTTGAGGAAAATACGAAGGCATTATTTTTCAATTTCATTTTCCTATTGTTCATTGCTAGTGTACCAGTGACGGTTCTCCAGAAAAACAGAACTGACAGGATAGATAGATATTCTAAGGAATTGACTTGCATGGTTGATTCTTGGGGCTAGTAAGTCTGAAATCCATAGGACAGGCCTATGGATAGAAGTTTCCATAGGAAACTCAGGTAAGAGTTGATGTTCCAATCTTCAGTCCAGACACTTCACGGCATCAGGCTGAAAACCCAGGCAGAGTTTTCAGGTTGAAGTCCTGAGGAGAACAACTTCGCTGGAAAGCTCAGTCTTTGCTCTAAGACGATCCACTGACTGGATGAGGTCTAACAAAGATTCTCCTTGACCAAATTTTAATCAGGCTCCTCTAAACTCCCTTCTCAGTTAGGTTCTCACTTTTGAGCTTCTGTACTTGTCTCTGCATTCCTCAATTATCCAGCTAGGTCTGTTTAGGAGGAATACCCCACCCTCTATATATCTGATACCTGGTTCCTTAACCTCTTCCCCAACCCCATCCCACCAGGTGATGTCTAACCAATCCCACCTGCCTACAACCAGAATCCTGTTGGGTCAGTTTAGCCAAAATCCCCCCACACCCCGCGTTATCTCTCGGCAGTTCTCCATCCACTGACATGCCTGCACCCCCAGGCAGCTCCTGGTCTGCAAATTCCCACTCTTCCTGGTCTGGAATTGAACCCAGTCTCTACCCACCCCAGGACAAAATCCCACTGAACAAAGTTTGCCTTACCGTTAACAAGTGTCAGGAATAACTTTTCTGTACCAGGTCCATCCAAAGGGGAACCGGGAACGGGTTCTGGAAAACCACACGACTAGGACCCTCTACTAAACGTGTAGTCTTCGGGGGACCAAGCCCGGCATCACCTGGGACTGTGCTACAAACGCACAATCCTGGACACTGGCCCCAAAAGTTAGTCTGTGGACCTTCTTTTCTCCTTGTTTCGGCTTTGTTTCCTGTCCTACCAGCTGTATGCTTATACGTACACTTTTCTGTGGACGGTAAGAAGTCAAACACTAATTTTAGGAGCAACTGCGTTAGCTGCGTCCGGCTGGGTTCTTCAGACGCGGTGCGGCGTTGGCAGAGACGCTGTCGCCAGCCGCTGAGGGGTCGCCAGCCGCTGAGGGGCCGCCGCGAACTGCCCCAGGCCGGGAGGACGCCGTCCGCTCGCGCCGCGGTGCCCCCGCCCAGTCCTACGCAACTACGCCTCGTCTTCTCCTCCGCCGGTCCCCGCAAGGCTGTCCCCCAGGGCCAGACTGGCTCGGTCACAGCGGCCACAGAACCGCCGCGAAAACCTGGACTAACGGGCTCGCGGTGTAGTCGCTGGTGTCGCTCAGGAGCGGGGGCATCACGGAGTATGCGCGGGGACGGTGAGCGCGCACACATGCGCAGGGCCGCGCGCTGGGTGGGGGCGGTGTCGGGCGGCAGCGAGGCTGCGCGCGGCTGACGTGTTCGGTGGCCGCGGCGGCGGCGGCGGGGCGACGGCAGGGGAAGGGCGGGCGGGGCCGGGGGCTGAACCCGGAAGTGGCTCGGCGCCGGAGCGAGCGCGCCCGGAGTGGAGCTTGGCGGCCGGGAGCCAGCGGGGAGCCCTGCGTTCCCGGGTAAATGGACGCGCGGGGCATCCGCGCCGGGAGCGGGTGGGCGGGCGGCGGGGGGTCGCCCTCGGTCGCGCGGTCTCGGCCCGGCAGGGGTCCGGGGAGGCTCTGCTCTGGCGGTCGTTCCCCGGGTGACCCCGACCTCCTCTCCGTGCCGCTCCCGGGGCAGTCCCGCCGGGCGCCTCCGGCCTTTGGACGCTCGCCGACCGGGATGAGGTGCGCCTCACGGCCCGGGGGAAGCGTGTTAATGGTGGGCGGGGAGCGGGGGGTGGAGAACGTGGGTTCCGCGGCCGCGACGGCCTGAGTGTCAGCGCCCCGGCGCCCTTGCATCGCGAAGGTGGCCGCCTCAACCTGTTCCCCGGGGGACGCGGGGGAGCCTCCCTTTCTGCCCCGTTTCCCGCTACTCTGTTCGGGAATAGGGCCTGCAAGGTGTGCCCTTCCTCCTTCAAAATTATTCTTTTGTTGGCTGTCTTTTTCTAACCCGGCCCTCCTCGTTCTCCGCCCTAAAATCTCAGCCACGAATGAGTGGAAGCGGTGACTTTGTCATTATTTACTTCTCGTTTAGGAAGGATTTGTTGACAGTACCGCGAGTGATTTAGGATCGCTGGGCCGTGGAGTTGTTTTACGTGGTTCTTACTCTCTTCTTCACAGACCATGCAACCCTCGGGCACGCCCCTCCAGAAGCTGTGATCCCAGACAATCTTGTTTTCCTTCATAAATCTCTCAAGACACTTATGAAGTTTCTTGTTCTGAAACCGTTGTACTGCAATGAAGAAGAGGAGAAAGGTTACTTCACATCTTGACGAGAAGATCCATCTAGGCTACCATAAAGATTCCCCGGAAGGAAATGTTGTAGCGGAGTGTGACCAAGTAACCTACACTCATTCCACAGAAAGACCAGCTCCTGAAGCCCTGCGCTGTTATCAGGAACTTCCTCCCTCCCCGGATCAGAGAAAACTTCTGAGTTCTTTGCAGTACAATAAGAACTTGCTGAAGTATTTGAATGATGACAGGCAGAAGCAACCGTCTTTCTGTGACTTACTTATCATAGTAGAAGGAAAAGAATTTAGTGCCCATAAAGTTGTCGTTGCTGTTGGCAGTAGTTATTTCCATGCATGTTTGAGCAAAAATCCGAGCACGGATGTTGTCACCCTGGATCACGTAACGCACTCCGTTTTTCAGCATTTGCTTGAATTTCTTTACACATCAGAATTTTTTGTGTACAAATATGAAATCCCTCTTGTTTTAGAGGCTGCAAAATTTCTGGATATTATAGATGCAGTTAAGCTGCTAAATAACGAAAATGTTGCCACTTTTCAGTCTGAGCTAACTGAAAAGTCATCACCAGAAGAAACACTAAGTGAATTAACTGGAAGACTATCAAGTAATCATCAGTGTAAATTCTGTAGTAGACATTTTTGTTATAAGAAGTCTTTAGAGAATCATTTGTCGAAAACCCATAGGTCCCTTTTATTAGGGAAAAAACATGGGTTAAAAATGCTGGAGAGAAGTTTTTCCACAAGAAGATCAAAACGGAATCGAAAGTGCCCTCTTAAGTTTGACGACACCAGTGATGATGAGCAAGAAAGTGGTGATGGGTCAGACAATTTGAATCAAGACAGTTTTGATAAGGAAAAGTTAGATAGAAATGATTCTGAGGATCCCGGAAGTGAATATAATGCTGAAGAAGATGAGCTAGAGGAGGAAATGTCAGATGAATATTCTGACATTGAAGAACAGAGTGAAAAAGATCAGAATGATGCAGAAGAGGAGCCAGAGGCCGGTGATTCTGTCGGAAGCATTCATGAGGGGTTAACCCCTGTAATCATTCAGAACAGTAACAAAAAAATACTGCAGTGCCCCAAATGTGATAAGACATTTGACCGCATAGGTAAGAAAAAAAAGCTTGTTTCTTGTCTCTAATAAGAAAAAAAAGCATGTTTCTTGTCTCTAATAATTTACTTTTTATGGATATTTTAAAGGTGATAATTAAAAACTAAGCTTTGAAAATAACTTTTGAAAAGTATGGAGGGTATTTGATTTTTGATCTGCATTTTATCCTATTATGATAAATTTGTTGTGACTCAGGAATTAAGTATTTACATTAGCTTTTATTTTCTCTTCCTCATGCCCTGGCAGTAGCTCATTAGTTCCTGTGTTTAGTATGAAAAATTCCAGAGTGTCATTAATTATGAATGTAGCATTTTGATTTATATGCTAATTTAATTTCATTTAAGTGCTATTTTTGAGTCATCATAGAAAATTGAAATAGGTCATATTGTATGTAATTTAATAATTCCTATACTGTTTCCCCTTGAGCGTGGTAATATGTGAGTTATAAATATAGTCACTTTTCCAGTATCCAGTACTGTTTAGAACTGGGATGTTTCAGATTAAGAATAGTTAAGGATAAAACTAAATTACTAAATGTAAGAAATGCCTTCATTCTGTAGGCAGAGACTTTAGGAAGTATCCTAATAGTATTCTTGGGTTATTATAATAATAAATCAATTTTTTCTTTATTAGAAAAGCATGTGTATGAAAAGCATATGAAAAGTGATATGAAAGTGAAAAGCATATGAAAGTAAAAGTGTTAGTTGCTCAGTTGTGTCTAACTGTTTGCGACGGCATGGACTATAGCCCACTAGGCTCCTCTGTCCATGGAATTCTCCAAGGAGGAATACTGGAGTGGGTTCCCATTCCCTTCTCTGGGGATCTTCCTAACCCAGGGATCGAACCTGGGTCTCCTGCATTGCAGGCAATCACTGAATATTTAATTTCAAGAGAGCTTACTTGCTAGTAAAATAATTTTTGGAGGTGTCTTATATGGACTTTATAATGTGAACTTTAAAATTGCAACAGTTCACCTATTTACATATAAATGGGAGTTATGAAATTGGGGAATATATTTTACCACATAGAATGAAAAAGAAACAGGTAAGTATTATTTGACCTTGTAAAATTACTTATACATTTAATATATCCCCATGTGTCCCTAGTGGGTCAGATGGTAAAGAGCCTGCCTGCAGTGCTGGAGACCCAGGTTCAATACTTGGGTCAGGAAGATCCGCTGGAGAAGGAAAAGCAACCCACTCCAGCATTCTTGCCTGGAAAACCCCATGGACAGAGGAGTCTGGCAGGCTTCAGTCCATGGGGTTGCAGAGTCAGACATGACTGAGCAACTTCACTTCACTCATTTATGTTATTGACTTAGGAGGAAATTGGTTAAATAAGGTATTGGTAATCATTTGCTCTCAAAACTCAACAGTGTAAACTATGACATAGCAGTAGGTACCTTTTTTTTTTCTTTTTTATGCCTTTGAATATTTTTCTCTAAATTAGAATGCTCTTGACAATCCAACTGAATAATTACTCATTGCTATTTTTACTGTGTTTAAATTTCTGTACAAATGAATAGAGTAACTTTTTGAGCAACTAGTCAGTTGGAAGAGTGTGTGGATACAAGTAGCTTGTTAAACTAAGGCTGGTAAATGTTCTTGTAGAGCTGTGAACATGTACTGTGAGCATTACAGGGAACAGAAGAACATTCTTGAATTGAGGTAGCTGACAGTATTTCATCTTTCCAGTTGATTCTGCTTTTTTAGACTTTGTATTCTTATCACATGCTTCCTGTATCATACCTTGTTCTCAGTCGTGCCCAGTTGCTCAGTCGTGTCCGGCTCCTTGCCACTCCATGAACTATAGCCCGCCAGGCTCCTCTGTTCATGGGATTGTTCCTGGCAAGGATACTGGAATAGGTTGCCATTTCCTTAATTTGGCCTAATTTGATTTGAGATGTGTGAGAGCAGGGTCAGTCTGCCAGTGGCATTGTGGGCCCAGCAGATAGATATCAGGCTCTTGTATCCAACACTGGGCCTGTGGGATGCATTGTGAGCAAGGGGTTCTGTGTTCAGGTAACACAAGGAAGACGATATTCAATCTCTGTTAACACTCTCAAATTCTCTAGCAGAGAAACCTGTTAATTTTACTTAACCTGTCATTTTCTTAGATAACTTTATCACGGGACATTTGGAAACCCCCCAGAAACTAGAGTTCTGTGCACACTATTTGGGAAAATACTGCCTAAGTTAGGGTCTTGATGTACTAAGAAGGCATTTTTTGGCTTTTTGAATAAAGGTTAGTTCAGATAATCAGATAAATGTGGGAATCAATAGATGACATTGTCAGCTTATTTCCAGCCTCCTTTTTGAATGTGTTTTATATTATCCCCCTCTTATTTAACCCCTCTTTTGCTTGGCCTCATTGGGGCTGCTGACTTCTCCCCTGTGCAGAGAAAGAGAGAAGAGATTGAGATTATGATTTTATCACACTGGTTACGAAGCATTGATGTAAGCTGTGATGATGTCAGACTGCCTGCATTTTTGATTCCAGGTCTTATGTGAGTTACTTCACCTGTGTGTACTTTTGTCTCTTCGCAGATAGAATGGATGATAGCTAATAGTACCTTCTCATGGGGGTTACTGTGAGGATTAAATAGGATAATCTTTGTGAAATTTGTGTGAATATAGTATGAAATTACAATACTGTGTGAAATTTAGGTGTGCAGTGAATGCTAGCGGCTCTTATTCATCATTAATATAGTTTCTGAGTGTCTGTACTATGCCAGACATTAAACACCTATGAAGTGATATGTTCTTTGTTGTCAAGAATCTTACAGATTAACGAATACATGCAAAAACAATTATATTATAATAAAGATAATCTTATCAGGACAGGGACAGAGGCTTAGGGGAATTGGGAAAGATTTCATGGAGCAGGTAGCATTTGAGCCGTTTCCTTCTCCAATGCATGAAAGTGAAAAGTGAAAGTGAAGTCACTCAGTCGTGTCTGACTCTTAGTGACCCCGTGGACTGCAGCCTACCAGGCTCCTCCGTCCATGGGATTTTCCAGGCAAGGGTACTGGAGTGGGGTGCCATTGCCTTCTCTGTCAGGGTGGGCAAGTAGGCGTAATGAGAGATGAGGATTGGCAAGTGAGCAGAGGTCATGTGTTGAATGGTTTGTATGAAGTGCAGAGGAGTTTTTATCCAGTAAGTGACAAAAAGTTGAGAAAACAGAGGAAATGACCACCACAGGAGTTTTAGAAAGGTCGGCTGGCTTCAGGGAAGAGAAGGAAGTTGGAAAGAGCAGAGGGTTATTGCAGGCTTGAACTAAGAAGATGAGTGGCATTGGGAACGGGATGCGGGACAGGCTGGATCAGAGCTGTAGGCTTCAGTGGACTGGTGATGGGTAGAATGAAAAGAAAAGGCAGATGGAGGAGACCTGTGATTCTTCAGTATCCTCCTGTATCATCTCTATCAGAAGTCCTCTTTAGGGCTACTTTCCAATAACCCTCATATCACCCACATTTCTTTAGGAGGTTTTTAAAATGTCCACCTAGGATTTTGGTTGTTATTTCCCTGCCTCATCAGATTGTGAGCTGGAAGGTATTGTCTGTTACTTTTGGTTAGTATCCTTCATGATACCCCAGGTCATTTCAAATGAAATAGTAAGTTTTCAGTAAGCTCCTGTTTAATTGAATTAAAGTGAAAGATTGACATCTGACTTGTAAGAAGCCTTTAACTTGCTGTTTCAGAGTGGGTTTATGAGAGGTAACTAATAAGCTCTGGAACCATATGTAGTTTACTAATTTGATTCTCTCACTTTGGATCTCTTATCTTTTTTGATGTGTTTCATAGATGCTCAGAGTCAGACTCCTGATCCATTAGTGTTTTTCCTGAGGCTCCAGCTGTCCTCCTGTCTGCTCATTCTCATGCAGATAAGAGTCCTTTGACCTTTCCCCCTTAAACTGAAAACCTCCGGGTAAAAAGGCAAAAATCATATAGGGAAAAGATGACAGATTGGAGTGAGAGAAAAAAAATTTGGATGATTTGTCTTTTCTGTCCTTCCTACTGGGAACTAAAATATTTCCTTAGATTAAATTTGATCTCTTCTAGAAACAGAAAATATTTTGTAGCTTTTTAAAAAATGTGACTTGTTTAGACTATCCTGACAGATTCTGGTTGGTTCTGAATAGGGAAGAGTTTTGACTTATGGCATAATTCTCTACTTTAAAGTTAAATATTTTAGTGAAGTGTTCTTCATGCCATGCCAAATGAATAAATTTCAGGTATACTTTAAGATTTGGTGTATGAGATATATAATGAGCTAATTTGGTGATGTTTCTCTTTGGAAAAGCTCCATATGAAATCTGATAATAAGTTTGCATGACCCATTTGGAATGAAACCCAAGGTCAAGTTTTGTTACGTGTAAATATGTGTATTCTGTGTCTCCTAATTTGGGACATAATTCATATTGGGATTCAGTCAGAAAAATTCTGTGGATGAAATTTCTCAATATTATGTATTTTCTATTGGTGATCAAGAATGGTTGGGCATAATTTAGTATTCTGTGAAGGAACACCAAGGGTTTTTTTGATGGAAACTTTATTTGATAATCTTGAAGTAAACACTTGATTTATACATTATTATTGAATTCCCCCCCCCACCCGATAAGAAAAGAGATTTGTTGTCTGTGTTTATGCGAGGAGAACCCCCACCCTCAACAACCTACCAGTTGATTTAAACCTGGGATTTCTTTGTACATTTACCTGACTTTGTGGTTCAGTGTTCCCTCAGAAGCTGTGTATCTTATTGTTCAGAAATTCAAAGCCATGCAGATAGCATATCCTGCAGTGCCTGTATGCATAAATTTGAGTTGACATAACAGAAATGTGTTTTTTATTTTAGAGACTCTGATTGTTACAGTGAATTATTCAAATTTATGTATTTTCATAGGTGTCTTTGGACTTTATTGAATTTATTTTAAAACAGTTTTCTTTTTTGGGGGTCAAATCCTGTTAAGTCTTCTGGTCTGTAGGCAAATGAAAGTTTAACAATCGGAAGTAGTTTTCATCTTTAACTGCCACTTATGGCTTTATTATTCAACTACATATAACTTAATTTGCAAGCAAGACTTTCTTGACTCTAAATAAAGGGGAAATTCTACTAATTGTTAATTTAACATCTTCCCAACACAGGTATTTTCATAGAAAATAAAAGGTTTGGGGGAAGATTTTTCTTATAATCTAAGATTTTTATTAAGTTGCTCTTCCCAGTCACTTGGGTAAAAATCAGGAGACTTGAATAGTAGGAGGTTAAGTTAGCTTTCAGTTCTGAGACTCTGTGCTAAGTATGCAGTCAATCAATCCCCCAGTAAGAATAGCCCTTTCCAAAAATCACTTGTAACTTAGTCATTTAAAAATCATACTGTATACTCTTGATTCATTATTTACATAATTTAAAAAGCAAGCTTATGAAAAATGTGAAACGTGAAAACTTTTACAATCACAGAAAATTTTTTTGTTTTAATTCCATAAAATGACCTCTATCTTTGCCAAATTAAAATTGTGGGTTATTAGTACATATTGACTCTTGAGAGTCCCTTGCACTGCAAGGAGATCCAACCAGTCCATCCTAAAGGAGATCAGTCCTGGGTGTTCATTGGAAGGACTGATGCTGACGCTGAAACTACAATACTTTGGCCACCTCATGCGAAGAGTTGACTCATTGGAAAAGACCCTGATGCTGGGAGGGATTGGGGGCAGGAGGAGAAGGGGACGACAGAGGATGAGATGGCTGGATGGCATCACCAACTCGATGGACATGAGTTTGAGTAAACTCCGGGAGTTGGTGATGGACAGGGAGGCCTGACGTGCTGCGATTCATGGGATCGCACAGTTGGACACGACTGAGCAACTGAACTGAACTGAACTGAACTGAACTGAGTACATATTGATAATGTTTGGATTCTGTGCCTTTTCTGATATCCCATAAATGTGTAAAAATGTGGAATCCAGTACAAGCATGCTATACTTTTTTAATTAATTTAATTTGAGTATAATTCAAGCATGCCATATTATAATAGAGAAAGATTAAAATCAACTCAGAAAACACTTCCCCCAAGAGATTATGTTATAGCAGTATTATTCTGGTTATATCCTGCAAAAAAATAATAAAAATACATGCTTTTCCAACTTTTTTTGGATAGTTCAAGGTTAGAAATACATAATTATGCTATATGCATATTAATATGTATGTGCATGTTTAGTTGGTCAGTTGGGTCCAACTCTTTGTGACCCCATGGTCACAAAGGCGCCTCTGTTCATGGAATTCTCCAGGCAAGAATACTGGAATGGGTAGCCATTCTCTTGTCCAGGACATCTTCCTGACCCAGGGATGGAACCATAGTCTCATGTGTTGTAAGCAGATTCTTTACTATCTGAACCACCAGAGAAGCAAAAGATGGTCATACGGTCTGTGCTTAAATACCTTGTGGATTTTTTATCATGTTTTGGTTTTTCTTTGCTTATAATGTTATCCTTCCCTCCTCAATTAAGGGAAATACCTTGGTTCCCTTTCTTCAGTATTGTTATGTAAGTGCAGTGCAGTTAATTTTTAGATAATACACTTTGTGTTTATTAAATTTAATCATATTTAAGTTTAATTAAGTCCCATTTGTTTATTTTTGCTTTTATTCTCATTACTCTAGGAGATGGGTCAAAAAGGATCTTGCTGCGATTTATGTCAAAGAGTGTTGTTCTGCCTCTGTTTTCCTCAAAGAGTTTTACAGTGTCTGGCCTTGCATTAGGTCTTTAATCCATTTTGAGTTTATTTTTGTGTATGCTGTTAAGAAATGTTCTAATTTCTCTCTGTTACATGTCCAGTTTTCCCAGCACCACTTACTAAAGAGGCTGCCTTTTCTACATTGTATATTCTTGCCAACTTTGTCAAAGATTAGGGGATCATAGGTGCTTTGCTTTGTTGCTGGACTTCCTATCATGTTCCACTCATCTATATTTCTGTTTTTGTGCCAGTACCATACTGTTTTGATTACTGTAGCTTTGTAATGTAGTCTGAAGTCAGGGCGCCTGATTGCTCCAGCTCTGGTTTTCTTTCTCAAGATCGCTTTGGCTATTTGAGGTCTTTTGTGTTTTTATACTAAGTAAAATTTTTTGATCTAGTTCTGTGAAAAATGCCATTGGTAGTTTGATAGAGATTGTGTTGAATCTGTAGATTGCTTTGGGTAGTATAGTCATTTTTACAATATTGATTCTTCTAATCCAAGAACACAGTATGTCTAAATGTCCATCAACAGATGAATAGATAAGGAAGATGTGGTATATATGTACAGTGGAATATTACTCAGCCATAAACAGGAGTGAAATTGAGTCATTTGGAGTGATGTAGATGGACCTAGAGTCTGTCATACAGAGTGAAGTAAGTCAGAAAAAATAACGTGTATTAATGCACATGTGTGGGATCTAGGAAAATGGTACAGATGAACCTATTTGCAGGGCAGGAAGAGAGGCAGATGTAGAGAACAGACTCGTGGACCCTGGGGTGGGTGGGAAGGGGAGGGTGGACTGGGAGGTAAGATGCACATATATACACTAGCATGTGTAAAATAGATGGGCAGGGGAAGCCTGCTGCATTGCGCCGGCAGCTCAGCATGGTGCTCTGTGATGACCTCGAGGGGTGGGGTGGGTGGGAGAGAGGCCCAGGAGGGAGGGGAGAGATGTCTGCATGCAGCTGGTTCACATGGCTGCACAGCAGAGACTAGCCCAGCCGTGTGAAGCAGCTGTACTCCAAAAGTCATGTTTAGATACATGTGATAAGTTGGTGAAGGTAGACAGATAATTATGATTATCTTTTCTCCTCAGTGGCCTTAGAATATTTTGTGTTTCATCTAATCTCCATGATACATATAGGACTTGGCATTTTTTTAAAGTGTATGGGTGAAATGTTATACTTTCCTATTAGCTTTCACCTGAAGAAAAATGTTTGTATATATATTTTTTCAGGACAAAGCAAAGCTAAGCTTATCATAGAAAATTACTCTTCATATTTATAGTGTTTTTTTTTTCTTTCTGTTGCCTTTCACTCAGAAGTATCCTTAGTTAAAATTTCTATTTTATGCTACTAGATGTGCATATTCACAACTTTGATTACAGTGTAATAATAATAGCCAGTGTTAATTGATACCTTATAATGGGTTAGAAAACAGTAGTGTCTTATGTGTATTAATTGACTTATTATTATGATAATCCTCTGAAGTAAATACTATTATTCCATTTTTATTTGTGCATATTTTCATTATTCCAGTATTATCTTTTTCAAATAAGAAAGATTTGAGGAAAGGTACTTGTCCAAGGTCAGATAGCCTGCAATTTAAAGTGTCGTAATTCATGTCCAGGTGCCTGGATCCAGGGTCTCTGCCCCTATCATTGATATTGGTCTGCCTCTAATGTGGAATTGTATATTCTAAATAATGATGCAAAAGGCTTTTAGTATAAGATGGCTCAGTGGTAAAGAATCTGCCTGCCAGTGCACTAGAAACAAGAGATGTGGGTTCGATCCCTGGATCCAGAAGATCCCCTGGAGAAGAAAATGGCAACCCACTCCAGTATTTTTGCCTGGAGAATGCCATGGACAGAGGAGCCTGGCCAGCTGCAGTCCATGGGGTCGCAAAAAGTCAGACACAGCTTAGCAAGTAAACATACCACCACTACCATAACTAGG
Organism: Cervus canadensis; assembly: GCF_019320065.1. Classification (NCBI taxonomy): domain Eukaryota; kingdom Metazoa; phylum Chordata; class Mammalia; order Artiodactyla; family Cervidae; genus Cervus; species Cervus canadensis. The sequence continues at coordinate 4,606,079 of NC_057398.1, forward strand.
AATATAAATAAAAATTAAGCCAAAATGTATCCTTTATTTCATTTTTTAATTGTTACTTTTCTCTTTGGACAAGCTGTATTAAATTTCTTTTTTTCAATTTTTTTTTATTGAACTATATTTGATTTACAATATTGTGTTAGTTTCAGGTGTACAACAAAATTACTCAGTTTTATATATATATAAATTCTTTTCCATGATAGGTTTGTTAGGTATGTGAGTCTGTTTCTGTTTGTAAATAACTTTATTTGTATTATTTTTAGATTCACCTGTCATATGATAGGTGACTTTGTCATATTTGACTTTCTTTGACTTACTTAGTATGATAATCTTAGGGTCCATCCATGTTGATACAAATGGCAGTATTTCATCATTTTTTTATGGGTGGGTAATAGTTCATTATATGTGTGTGTGTGTGTGTGTATACATGTGTACATACATACAACATCTTTTTAATCCATTCATCTGTTAATGGACATTTAGGTTATTAGGTCCTATAATTTAGGACATTATATTCAGAATATAATACAGATCTCACATTAATATGCCTCCAGGTGTCTGCATTATACCCATGCATTTTGTCATTTCCTTACTTCTCTTTATTCCCTAACTATGTTGGCCTTAGTAACTTCGTGTTAAGCATGCAGTCAAGTCCAGGTGATGTTCTTGTGTCCTAATGTCTAACAAGTTGGAGAAGTCTTGTATGAATGGGCTGTAGCAAAGGATACATTTTGTTGAGTAATGCCAGATTTGTAGTACCCTTTCCAGATTACCTTCTGTGGGAAGAGAGATGAAAATATGTGAGCTATATAACATATTATGTTGCCTTTTGTGATATTTTTAAAAGGTCTGCTAACCTGTAAGTTCCTTTCAATTTGTGTCTGTTAAATGTACTGTTGATCATGAGATTTTATTCCACTGTCTAATTTCAGTCACTGTGTAGTAAATGTACTGAATTTAATTTTAATTTCTGTCTCTTCATAGGGAAATATGAGAGCCACACACGTGTTCACACAGGTGAGAAGCCCTTTGAGTGTGATATTTGTCACCAGCGCTATTCGACAAAGTCTAACCTAACTGTTCACAGAAAGAAGCACAGTAATGAAACAGAATTTCATAAGAAGGAGCACAAGTGCCCTTATTGTAATAAACTTCATGCAAGCAAGAAGACTTTAGCCAAGCATGTTAAGAGGCAAGTATGATCTTGCTTCCATAGTAGACTTTAATGTGCCTTCTAATTTTAATATGTAGTGAGCTAAATACATCTATGGAGTGCTTGTCTCCAGTCCTTTCATTGCTTAAAATTTTCTAGTTGACAAATTTTTTAAGAAAAGAATAGCAAATATTAGTTCATACTTGTGAGGTTAAGTTTTTTGAGGTTGAAACAAAAACAACAATCTATACTCTAGAAGTTTAAGAAACAGCATTTTTATTATCCTTGGTTTTGTGTCTTGGGTTTTGACAAGTATATTTTCAACATATATGATTATACAACTCCAGAAAACTTATTCCTCATGCTCAGCTTTGTCTTTAGTATATAAAAATTTGTGAGAGAATATTTATATTTAACTGAGAAATTAAATTTACTGAACTATGGACTAAAGTCAAATGAGTTGCCTTGAAGATTCTCTGTGAATAGATAGGTTCCTGAATATATTTAAAATGATTACATTTTACTTTTGACTATTTCTGCATAAACTTAGGCACACACATTCATATATTAAAATGATAGCGATTCTTAAAATACTCAAATGTGCCTGTCTCTAATTAAGGAATCACTGCTTGATTCTTATAATCACTGTTAACATGTCAAATAGAGTACTGACTTAACTAATATCATCTTTTCCTAACAGTCTTTTAATTTTTTTTCTTGTAGATTTCATCCTGAAAATGCACAGGAATTTATTTCCATTAAGAAGACTAAGAGTGAAAGTTGGAAATGTGATGTAAGAGATTTTAATTTGTAGTAGAAAACCTCAAATTAAATGTAGTGTGAACTTTTGTGAAAGTAATTAAATTTTAAAGTAATATAAACTTAGCTTATATCACTTTTAGAATCTTTTATACAGTGTTATCCTAATATTTTTGCAAATCAAGCCTGGTATGAGTTACTTTTTGGATGATGGACCTGGAAAATAGAAATCCTAGATTTTATTTTTGTTGTAACCACTATAACATGTTTCTATAGTTGCCTATATAAACCGTGACATTACTGTTGCATACAATATAAAATGTTAGAATTTTCCCTCCACTTCTGATTATCAGTTGCTATATGTCAAACCACCTGAAAACTTAGTGGCCTTAAATTACTGTTTCATTTTCATCTCATCATTTTGTGGGTCAGTAATAGCAGTAGGGCAGGATTTTGCTAGGTAATTCTTCTGTTCCACATGGTTCCAGCTGAAGTCACTCAGTCGTTTTCAGCTGATAGGTGGTCTGTCTGGTCTGGTCTGGTCTGGTCTGGTCTGGTCTGGTCTGGTCTGGTCTGGTCTGGAGCTGCTCCCAAAGTGCCTCATTCACCAGGCCAGAAGCTGGTGTTGGTCTGTAGCTGGGAGCTTTGCCCGGCCGCTGGCTGGGGCCGCTTCCTGGGGCTGCTTGAGCTTCCTTCCAGTATGGCAGCTGGGCTCCAGGAGGGAAAGAGTGTTCCGGGAAGCTGAGGTGAACAGTATCAGGCTTTTTACGGCCTCACTTTGGAAGTCTCAGAGCACTACTTCCAGTATGTTCTGTTGGTCACACAAGCCACTCCAGCTAGGGAAAATTTCAGGGAAGTGGAATCAGTCTCCATTTTACAATGATAGGAGAAGCAATGAATTTGTAGGTATTTTTTATTCTTCCATACCCTCTAAAGTAGTTTTTCATTAAATAGGTAAATACTGTTTAAATGAGTCACCAGCCATCATTTTGTCTTCTTTAGTCCGAGGCTCAGTTTATGTGTATGACAGCGTTCTCACCATTTCTCTGATCTCAGCTTCTAGGAATTGAAGTTAATTATTTGGATCTTATTATAAGATGGTTTTCTTACCTTACTGAGTTTTATCATTCTCACATGTAAAATGATAATAATTGTATCTACCTCCTAGGTTTGTTGTGAGAATCACTTAGCTTTGTGCCTGGTATATAGTACATGCTGTGTTCCAGTTGATGTTTAGTACATGCCATGTTGTTACACCTGGTGTATTGTACATGTGTTGTTATTACAGCAACCTGTCCCCCCACCCCACTTTCTAAATTTTGATGTCTACCAGATTGTTTAAAAAGTTGTGTCTATTCTTTCTGACCACTTTAAGAGATAAACTTTTAAGTAATTTTTGTGAGGTTTTTTTATTCCAATTCCTAATCAAATAAATGGCTAGTATGACATATAATTAATTCTCAAATATACAGTTAATGAATTTAGAAATGTTGACCAGGATTAAGATTACTGTATAATCTGAGGAATTAGCCTATTAGAAATGTAAGATGTTGAAATTCACCTACCTTTAGTACTAATTTAAAATAATTTCTTGCTATAATTCCTCTGGGGCTTCCTTGGTGGCTCAGTCGGTAAAGAATCTGCCTGCAGTGTGGAGACCTGGGTTCATTCAAACCCTGGATTGGGAAGATCCCCTGGAGGAGGGTATGGCAACCCACTCTAGTATTCTTGCCTGGAGAATCCTCATGGACAGAGGAGCCTGGCAGGTTGCAGTCCATGGGGTTGCAAAGCGTCGTGACAGGACTGAGCGACTAAGCACAGCACACGTAATTCTTCAAGGCATTCTTTTTTTTCTGTACAATCAGTTGATTATACTTTTGGTAATTTTCCTTTGGGAGAAATTTCTAACTACTTGAATTTATATGTTTTTTTATCATCAAAGCTTTATATTTTTATTTTAGAGTCGCGTTCCCTCACATTTTATGTGCATTTTCCTTTAGATTTGTAAGAAATCTTTTACTCGAAGACCGCACTTGGAGGAACATATGATTCTCCATTCTCAAGACAAACCTTTTAAGTGCACCTATTGTGAAGAACATTTCAAATCACGATTTGCACGGTTGAAACATCAAGAAAAGTTCCATCTGGGTAAGCAGGTTACTTTTCTAGGAGCATCACAGCCACTGTTGGTGAGCACGTTTTGCTGGGGAGACTGCATCTGTGGGGCCACTTAGGAGGGGAGCTCGTGGAGTGGGGTGGGGTTCTTGGAGATGAGTACACACTGGGTTTGTTTTGTTTTTTGGTGGCAGGTGTGTTCGTGGTCAGAACTGCAATTATTCACAGTTGATTGTCGGATAGGTTTGTGAGTGCCTGGGGTATGCATTTTTGTTTCTTTTAGAAAACCCTCATTTTTCAGAGAGTGCAGTAAACTTAGTATACTTGGAATGCAGTGCTGTATTTGCTGAGTTCTCTCCCTCCTGCTTGTGGCCACAGTGGAGACTTGTGTTCCAGATAGGTACATTTATGACAGTTTAATCCCAGTTATGAATTATCATCATCCAAGTAGCCTTTTCCCTGTCCTATTCACTGTTTTTATTGACAACTTGGATAAAAGATCATATACTTCAGGTTTCATCAATAATGCAGCATGACATAAAGCTCGCAGGGGGACTGGTAGCAGAAAATAAAAATGTAAAAAAAAATCCACTGTCAAAAAAAGTTAGAACAAATTAAGTTAAAATTAATTATGAATAAATACAAAGTTGTCCATACGGGAATGATCTGACTTCCAGTCATTGGGAGTTGCAGAGCTGTAAAATGGTAGAATCCAGATGCCTCAGTTTTCAGACGGGCTTATTAGTAGCAGAGGCTTTTTAGATACTGTCTGAACCAGTAATGTCATATGACTGACAAAAGCAACTGTAGTTTTAAGCTACATTAGTGAAAACATACTGTTCAGAATTAGGAAGGTCATCATCTCACTGATTTTAAATTGATCTGGAACATCGCATTCATTTATGGATACCACATTCAGGATGGATATTGACATATATTCCAGAGGTGGGTAATTATGGCAACATAGGGCCTTAAGATCATGTCATCTGGAAAACTTTTGAAGGACCTTGAAATATTTTATTTGGGAAAGAGAGACAGAACAGCTGTCTTCAAATATTTTCAAGGCTCTCTGTGCACAATGAGGAATACAGTTGCCCCTCAGTATCCGTGGGGGTTGGTTCCAAGACCTCCCCAGACACCCAAATCTGAGGATGCCCAAGTCTCTCATATAAAGTGGGGTAATATTTGCATATAACGTGCAAATCCCCCTGCATGCTTTAAATCATTTTTTGATTACTTACAATACCTAATACAATGTATATGCTAATTAAATAGTTGTAAATACAATGTGGGTTTCCCTGGTAGCTCAGTGGTAAAGAATCTGCCTGTCAAGCAGGATACCCAGGTTTGATCCCTGGGTCAGGAGAATACCTTGGAGAAGGAAATGGCAACCCACGCTGGTATTCTTGCCTGGGGAAATCCCATGGACAGAGGAGCCTGGCAGTCTACAGTTCTTGGGGTCATAAAAGAGTCAGACATGACTTAGCATGTAAACAACAACAAAATACAATATAGATACTATGTAAATGGTTGCCAGGGCCTGGCAAATTCAAGTTTTGCTCTTTGGAACTTTATGGAATTGTTTTCAAATATTTTCTGTCTGGAGTTGGTTGAAATTGCAGATTCTTCAGGGTGGGGTTCAGTGGGCAGGGCACAGCAAGCACACCATACTTTTTCACACATCCTTTGTCTACCTTTTGGTTTGCCCTTCAGTAGAATTCTGTCTTCTCTCCAGTCATTTATTTGGTAAAATCATGGTGACGTTTTGACTCCAGTTAAAGGTCAATATTACTGTAAGAAATTTGTGCTTAATTTTGTAAGACTAAACAGAAATGTACCACAGTACTTTCAGTCTAGACAATACCGTTACATTTTTTTGGTTATGAGGAGCAACAGTATATTTCCAAACCATGAGCTCTTTTAAGTCCTGTTTATTCTTTGAAAGTTTCTTATTACCTCTTTCCCCCCCAAAATTTGGTAGTTAGCATTTTTTACTTTGACCCAGTCTCATTTCAAGCTAGGAGTCGGCCATTTCAGTTTATGAACCCATTGGTTTATTCAGCATTTATTCTTCCAGATGCCTGGTGCCATACTCATCTCTGGAGATCTAGAGATGTACCCTGTCTGCTGGGACTAAATAGAAGGAAAGAGAAAACTGTAAATAGATAATTGGTTGTGTTATATGTGCACTGGTAGTGGGAGGTATGAATTTATAACACAGGTGTTAAATTTAACTTAGTATCTGTTCTTAAACTTTAGATGCAAACTATTTCTTCCTTTGTAGGTCCTTTCCCATGTGATATATGTGGTCGCCAGTTTAATGACACTGGAAATTTGAAACGCCATATAGAGTGTACCCATGGTGGAAAGAGAAAATGGACTTGCTTTATCTGTGGAAAATCAGTACGAGAAAGGTGAGGAATTATCTAAATACCCAGAAAAATCCCAGTACTGTTATGTAGAAATGATCAATGAATATATTTTACAAAGTTTAAGGTAACATAAGATACTTGAATTATGCTTTAATTTGAAACTTAAGGATAAAAGAAATTACATAAAATGTTACGGAAGGTGATGTGAAGTCAGGATTTTCAAATTTAGATGGTGAATTTAACAAGAGACATCATTTTGTCTCTTTCTGGAACCCCACTAAATATAAATTAAAGGTTGTTTGTTCAATCATTCATTCATTCATTCATTTTGAAGACATAAGCTACAAAGACGGTGAGACAGGACAGCAACAGGAGCAGCCCAGGTTTGGAGGCGCAAAAGCAGTATCAGTGGGAACTGACCTAGCAGGTCTGAGGAAGACAGATACCAGAGCCGTTATGGAGAAATGGAGAGCCTTGTCTCCTTGCAGAGTCCACAGAAGGTGCGGGAGCCGGCGGGCCCAGAGGCCTCTGGAACCAGGGTGAAGGGCAGGCGGAGTAAGGAGCAGGAGAGTCAGAACTGCTCTACAAGTGAAGTCAGAGCCGTGGGTTCTCCTCTGTCCCCGACCAGGCCTGCTGCTGGACAGCCACCCTCCCGCAGGGGCAGAACCGCTTGGGGTCACACAGTCGGACACAGAGCAGGGAGCCCCAGACACGGCACAGTACGATGCGCTGCTTAGTGATGTGTGCTACACGGGCAGTAAGCAAAGACAGGAAGACTGACTGACACCGCTGTTTCTGGGAGGGACGTGCGGGAGAGGAGACCAAGGAGAGCACGTGAAAGTGTTGTAGTGACGGGAGTGTTCTCTGCCTCATCCTGCATACCACACTCTTCTTAAACCGTGTGTGTATTACTACTCTCCAGTATAGAGAAGTTCATTACTTTAAAACCATTGAAGTGACACTTTCCTCAAAGAACAAATGGGTACAACGGCAGGAAACTCAGTATGCTACATTTATATGAAAAGCTGTATTTACGAGGTTAGTAAAACATAAAGTATATCTTATACATTATAAATTATTTTTTCCCTTAAAGGTCTTTCTGTAGAAATAAAAAACAAACAAACTGAGAAGGAAAACAGCCTTTCCATCTTTTTACCTGTTAGGGTCTAGGAATAGTTTTCCTGGTGTTGGTGGGCTTGGTGGGGGAAACCCCCTACTGCTGGAGCTCTGCCTCCAGTTCACATTCACCTTCATGCCCACTGGACGTGGGCTGAAATAAAACCAGTGGTCATGACAGGCAGAGGCCCTCCATGGTCAGACATACCATGCTTTCCTTTCTTTCCCCTCAAGATAACTTTGTCTGCCCTTCCTCATCCTTTAGTTTATGTGTGTGGGGAATCTCCGAATATTAGAGCTATAATATAACAGTGGCTACACAGTGACCCATCCACGGTTGGTAGGACTGGAGGATTTAGGACTGGCAACAATTAATATCCTTTACATGGTTTCCCTGTGTAACATTGCCATCTGGAAATGGCAATTGTCTGTGAAGTTTTCTCTGGCTTAAAACATTACTTTAATAAGTTGTGAGCACATATTGGAAAGGAATAGTACTGATAAACTGGATTTCTTATATATTGTTAAACTCTATCCACTAAAATTTAACATCAGTTTTACTGAATTGTCACTAAAATTCAGTAGTGACATTGAGCATTTTTCATTTGTATGTCTTAGACGTTTACATAAGCTATATATTAAATCTTTGAGCAAACCACTAGTAAAGGAAGCCAAAGCTAAATTATTTGCTTTTTTTAAGAAGAGAGACATAATAAACATGTTTGTATACTGGTGCAACTAATCCAATAAAAAGCAGAAATGTTGTAGGAAAAGGGGAACAGTTGACATGTTAGCTTTAACAACTTTTTAGTAAGCTTTCTAGAAATCTTTGTTTCTGTATTAGGTTGGCATTAAGAAATTTGTAGTTGCATATTTATATGTATACTTTTTTTTAAAAATACAGAACTACTTTGAAAGAACATTTGAGAATCCATAGTGGAGAAAAGCCTCATCTCTGTAGTATCTGTGGACAAAGTTTTCGTCATGGAAGCTCATACAGGTAGGTCAAGCCATTTCCCCCCTATATTAAGTAAGATAAAATTCTATTTCCATTTTATACTCTCTTTTCTTAACATTGTGTTAGTTTTTTGATTAATTGAGACATGTTTTGACGTTTGCGATGAAGCAAAGCTGTGCAGAAAACTTTATAGACTTTTGCCTTTTCTTTATGCCTTTTAATATTGTCTTCATTCTGTAGAATGAAATGTTAATATATTTCCTTATCACTAAGAGTAATGCTTTACTGAGTCATTTTTATTTAAATATTTCATTACTTTTCTTTGAATCAAAATTCGTGAAAACTCTGGAGTTCTAAAGTTGGTGTATTTTTTCAGTCCTAATTATCAAAGAATGTTTTTGTTACAAAAATATGACAAAATTGAAAACTCGAGGATTCTCAATTTTAGAAACTTTTCTGAAAATAAGTTGTAACTTAAGTGATTATTTTTACAGCTGAATGCTGACTACTTTTGCAATTTATGAAAAGTTGTTTTTAAATGAATAAATAATAGATGACTACTTATTGTGAAATATGTATACAATTTTAAATCTTATCAGTGTTCTCAGGATTTTAGTTTTTACACTATTTATTATGTCCTGTTTTTAGGTTTAAACAGAATGCTGATTTTACTGATTTTAGTCATAGCAGAATCAACACCTGTTTTGACAGCTTGAATGGAAAGGCTGTTCATTTCACTAGGATGTATACAGATGGAATATTGTGGGGATAAAAACAGCTCAAGTTAAATGAATCCTAATTGTTATCTATGATAACCTTTTATAATCTGCTTCTGGGTGATTATAAAATGAGCCACACTTTATTTGGTTGGTGTGAAGGAAAGTAGTGATGTGTGACTGTCAGAAAGCTGATTCCCTATCGGCTTTGCTAAGTTCTCAGTTGTCAGTGTGTAAGTGGTTCAGTTGTCCAGAATAGGACTGATTCTTAGTGATTTGCTATCATCACACATCCGTCGCTTGTGCACTTACCTTGTTTGTCGACTCTGATTCCGTCCCATTCAGTCCTGCAACACCGGCTGACACCCCTAGACGTCCGGTAGGTTCCCAGAAGCAGGTTAGGAGCCTAACATCAGGAAGGAATATCATCCAGAGGTAGTGGAGTCTGTGCAGATGTTGAAGTGCAGCCCAAAAACAGCTGAGTGGGAGCCCTGGAGTCAGGTGTGAAGTGGGAAGGCCCCTAGAAGTCAGAAATGGAGCAAATAATGATGGGTGAGCGTGGTTGAGTAGCAGCCCAGCTCTCGTTATTGAAAGTTAATCAAGTTTTTCTCCTTCCTTGTCACCAGTGTCAATGGGCTTCATTTTTTTTTTTTCTTTATAGACTTCACTTACGAGTACATCATGATGATAAAAGATATGAGTGTGATGAATGTGGGAAAACGTTCATTCGTCATGATCACCTTACGAAGCACAAGAAGATACATTCAGGTGAGGCGCATTTTGTAATGATTTTTCCAGAGCACCTGAAAAACCACACCATGATTGTGCTGGCTGTAATTTAAATAACTTGGTATATTTGGTCACCCCTTTGTAAACAATGCTGATTATAAAAGCTTTTTTTAAAAAGCATCTTTTTAAGTTTTTTTAAGCATCTTTTTAAAAAGAGACATAATTTTGTGACATGTTTTTTTGGTCTCTAATTTTTAATCATTTGGTTACCCTTTATGATCACAAACTGACTTTTAAAATTTGTTTTAATCAGATTCTCAAAATTTGCATTTTGCATATTATGTGGATATGTGCAGTAATTACCATTGGCACTTTTTTGAATGAAGAAGTCAAGATTATATTTCTCATTTTAATTGGATTTGAAAGAAGCTAGCAAAACTTAGATCCTTCAAGAGTGTTATTGTAATTGGGGTATTGGAAAGTTTATGTACCAGTGAATTTTTGAAACCCTATCTTCGGAAGAGCACCTTAATAGACCTGATCAATTTCAGATCTTTATTCTGTATTTGTTATTTTTATACTCTGGGGATTTCTTTCATATTTTCCTCTCAGATTGATGTTCAGGAAGTGCTAAGAGAGCCACCTTTATGAGCACAATGATGAGAAAGAGCCATCTCTCTGAGCCCAGTAGAACAGGTGATTATTATTATTATTTTAAACATAATTTAAATGGAAAGTGTACAGCAGATGTAACGTTTTCTTAAATGATCCCAATGAGGCAGGTTGCAGTTGTTATTACCACCTTTAATAGATGCTAAAGGTCTGATGACTTTTTCATTGGAATTATGCATTTCCATTTTCAGGAGAATTTTAAATTTCTGATTCTAGAAGTCACATGGTTTGATGGCACGCGGCTGATGAGACTGATTTTTAAAGAGCAGGTCTTTGTAATATGAATATAAGAATAGAGGTGACAAATTGGACTCATCTAGAATTTTCCTTTATGTTTGTATTTTGGCTCATTGCAAATGTAAGAAATCCCCACAGATGAAAAATCTTTAAAAGTAAAGTATAAAGATCTGAAAATGTTCAGGTCCTTTTTTATAAAAAATAAGACAGCCTCATCTTGATTTATTGTATGTTCATTTGAGGTGTTTGATATCCAGACTTATATATTCCTAAAAAAAAAATCCTGAGTTTTGAAGTCCTTTCATTATCTTACCCTGTTACACTGAAAGTCAAGATTTGAAGTCTGCAGCGAAAGGCTACTGATTCCTTCTCCAACTGGGGAGGAGGATTCACATTCCTAAGAATAAGTACAGAGTCACTGAAGAAAGATAAATTTGAGTATTAATATGAGGCAAACAGCCCAGATAAAGGGAGGCAAACAGCCCAGATAAAGGGTGGCTTTACCTTTCTGGTATCTGTTTTCTACCATGGTATCTTGCTGCTGGATAATTTGTTTCTGGGGATAAAAAAGATTGGCATGCATATTATAACAAAACTATTTGGGTCTTTTTTTTTTTTTTATTTAAATATTTGGGTCTTTAAGGTGAGAAGGCTCATCAGTGTGAAGAATGTGGAAAATGCTTTGGCCGTAGGGATCATCTCACTGTCCATTATAAAAGTGTACACCTTGGAGAGAAGGTGTGGCAAAAGTAAGTGAAAAGGCAAAGTTTCTCATCATCATTACCTTGGATAAAGCGGGGTTGGAGAAAAGTTGTCTCATAGTGTATTTTATTTAATCAAGGATAGGTTAATCAGTGACCTTTCTCCAGCTTATCTAGCTTCTCTGCAGATGTAAAGGAATTGAATGTAGCATAATTTTTCATACTTGTTTTCAGTTGATTCAAACACTAGGAGATGGTAGACATTGAAGTGAATGACTAATATAAAATTGTGGCATTCTTTGGGGATTTCATTTATATTTGGTTGCAGTAGCTCTTGGAGAGCTAAGTATAAATGAACATACTGCCTACATTTTGTACTTAATATGACAGCAATTATTGGAAGCTGTTGTCAGAATTTAGATCCCTTTAATGACACTGATAAATGGTACTTTATTGGAACAAGGCATGTACTTTCTTTGAACATCAACTTTTTAATACAATTTAGATATCCAGGCTTGATAACTTGGATTGTGTGAGTATGAGATGTTACAAGAATTCATGTTCTTGGAGTAGGTATTTGGACCAAATGGTCTAAGGTGTCAGGAAACTCAGTGTAATGCTGACCTAGATAATCATGGAACCAGAATATATCTCTTACACGTTCTGCATGGGCTGCTAGGAGTGGGTCTGGAGTGGAGCCTTATGATCATTTCCACGGTGCACTTTTGTAGTCAACCCCCACTTACCCATCTCATTGATTTTTTTTTTTTTGGTCCCTATGATTTTTCCTTCTCATTTTTAAGTAGAAAATAATAATATAAAAGTTTGATGATTTAAAGCTTAAAGTGGTTTAAAGTTGAAAATCTAAAGATATCTTTTTATAGATTATTTGTTGAATATAACTAGAGGAGGAAAAACCAGAGTTAAGGTTGATGCTTAAAAAGTATTTCCGTGTTCATTTGGTGTTCTCTGCTTTTTTTTGTTGTTGTTGTTGTTTTTTAATTAATTAATTAATTTATTTTTTCAGTGGGTTTTGTCATACATTGACACAAACCAGCAATAGATTTACACGTATTCCCCATCCCGATCCCCCCTCCCACCTCCCTCTCCACCCGATTCCTCTGGGTCTTCCCAGTGCACCAGGCCCGAGCACTTGTCTCATGCATCCCACCTGGGCTGGTGACCTGTTTCACCATAGATAATATACATGCTGTTCTTTCGAAACATCCCACCCTCATCTTCTCCCACAGAGTTCAAAAGTCTGTTCTGTACTTCTGTGTCTCTTTTTCTGTTTTGCATATAGGGTTGTCGTTACCATCTTTCTAAATTCCATATATATGTGTTAGTATGCTGTAATGTTCTTTATCTTTCTGGCTTACTTCACTCTGTATAATGGGCTCCAGTTTCATCCATCTCATTAGAACTGATTCAAATGAATTCTTTTTAACGGCTGAGTAATATTCCATGGTGTATATGTACCACAGCTTCCTTATCCATTCATCTGCTGATGGGCATCTAGGTTGCTTCCATGTCCTGGCTATTATAAACAGTGCTGCGATGAACATTGGGGTGCACGTGTCTCTTTCAGATCTGGTTTCCTCAGTGTGTATGCCCAGAGTGGGATTGCTGGGTCATATGGCAGTTCTATTTCCAGTTTTTTAAGAAATCTCCACACTGTTCTCCATAGTGGCTGTACTAGTTTGCATTCCCACCAACAGTGTAAGAGGGTTCCCTTTTCTCCACACCCTCTCCAGCATTTATTGCTTGTAGACTTTTGGATAGCAGCCATCCTGACTGGCGTGTAATGGTACCTCATTGTGGTTTTGATTTGCATTTCTCTGATAATGAGTGATGTTGAGCATCTTTTCATGTGTTTGTTAGCCATCTGTATGTCTTCTTTGGAGAAATGTCTGTTTAGTTCTTTGGCCCATTTTTTGATTGGGTCATTTATTTTTCTGGAATTGAGCTGCAGGAGTTGCTTGTATATTTTTGAGATTAATCCTTTGTCTGTTTCTTCATTTGCTATTATTTTCTCCCAATCTGAGGGCTGTCTTTTCACCTTACTTATAGTTTCCTTTGTAGTGCAAAAGCTTTTAAGTTTCATTAGGTCCCATTTGTTTAGTTTTGCTTTTATTTCCAATATTCTGGGAGGTGGGTCATAGAGGATCTTGCTGTGATTTATGTCGGAGAGTGTTTTGCCTATGTTCTCCTCTAGGAGTTTTATAGTTTCTGGTCTTACATTTAGATCTTTAATCCATTTTGAGTTTATTTTTGTGTATGGTGTTAGAAAGTGTTCTAGTTTCATTCTTTTACAAGTGGTTGACCAGTTTTCCCAGCACCACTTGTTAAAGAGGTTGTCTTTTTTCCATTGTATATCCTTGCCTCCTTTGTCAAAGATAAGGTGTCCATAAGTTCGTGGATTTATCTCTGGGCTTTCTATTCTGTTCCATTGATCTATATTTCTGTCTTTGTGCCAGTACCATACTGTCTTGATGACTGTGGCTTTGTAGTAGAGTCTGAAGTCAGGCAGGTTGATTCCTCCAGTTCCAGTCTTCTTTCTCAAGATTACTTTGGCTATTCGAGGTTTTTTGTATTTCCTTACAAATTGTGAAATTATTTGTTCTAGTTCTGTGAAAAATACCATTGGTAGCTTGATAGGGATTGCATTGAATCTATAGATTGCTTTTCTCTGCTTTAATAATGAGACAGTTATGTATGAAGTTATAACTTATTTTCACTATTAAGACACTCAAATCTTTTCTTTTCTTAGATATAAAGCAACCTTTCATCAATGTGATGTTTGTAAGAAAATTTTTAAAGGCAAATCAAGTCTGGAAATGCATTTTCGGACACATTCAGGTAAAACCTAATGGATATTTTATATATATATAAATATATATATATATATATAGTGTAATTATTCAGAAGTGATAAATGGATGTTTATACTTTGTTGTTCTTGGTGAAATTGGTTTTTTAACTGCCAGTAAAATTTTTACTTATTAAAATTGGTGTCATGAATGGGCATTAGTCTGATCATTCTGTCCCATATTATGTAAGCTTCAATACTTTTGAATATTATTTTGTAGAATTTGGGAACATTTTTTCCATAGGGAATTTATTTAACTTTCAGTTCTCATTTTCTCCTTTCCTGGTTTTTTATGGTTCCTCTATATCTGCATGGCTGTATGAAGACATTTATTTTATTTCCTTATCTTTTAAAAGAATAATTCAGATATGACCTTGCTATTGCTTATCAAATCAACCATTGTATGGTTTTCCTTTTTACATACTCAGTTGTGATGTATAGGTAGTTGTAGCAGAATGATTCACTTTAGCTGCCTTCCAGGACTTGAAAGTGAAAATGAAAGTTGCTAAGTCGTGTCCAACTCTTTGCGACCCCATGAACTATACAGTCCATGGAATTCTCCAGGCCAGAATACTGGAGTGGGTACCCTTTCCCTTCTCCAGGCGATCTTCCCGACCCAGGAATCGAAATGGGGTCTCCTGCATTGCAGACAGATTCTTTATCAACTGAGCTATCAGGGAAGCCCTTTCTAGGACTTATCATTTTCTAAATCTTTCCTTTTTTCCTTTGGCAATTCTACCATATTTTGAAACATAGATTGTTGGATTTTTTTCTTATAAGTTGTCATAGTTCTTATTTTACTTCTCATGTAAATGAATCATTTTTAAAGCTTTCTTTCCTTCTTTTTGGGCTTCCCACGTAGTCGGTAAAGCATATGCCTGCAATATGGGAGACCTGGGTTCATTTCCTGGGTTGGGAAGATTCCCTGGAGAAGGAAATGGCAACCCACTCCAGTATTCTTACCTGGAGAATCCCATGGACAGAGGAGCCTAGTGGGCTACAGTTCATGGGATCGCAAGAGTTAGACCTGACTTAGTGCTATCTTTCTTTTCCTTCTTTTTAAGAAAGAAATCTATTAATACATTTATGGTTGTTTGCTTTATATTTAGGTTGGAATTTGTCAATTTGCTGTTCTGGAAGGGAAAATAATTTATTTCATATTTCTCATATTTAATGAGAATTGGAAATAACTGAATTTGGGCAATTTTAATAGCATAGAGTTACAGTAAAAAATCTATTACTGGGACTTCTCTGGGTCTGGTGGTTAAGTGGTCCCCATGCAAGGGGCCTGGGTTCGATCCCTGGCCAGCAAACTGGGTCCTGCATGCCGCATCTAGGAGCCTGCATGCTGCAGCTAAGACTTGACACGGCCAAATCTTTTTTAAAAATTAAAATAGAAAAAGGAATTTGTTACTGATACAGTACTGTGTTAAACATAAAAGTACATCTCCCTGAAAATGAAAAAGTCATAATTTGGGGGTTACATAAATAAGAGTAAGAAATGAGGAAGCTATATTAATGCTATTCTCAATGCTAGTTATAAATAATACACCTAATAAACTCGTGATTTGAAGGAGATAGTTAAAAGTTAATTTGAAACCACGGACGATTTAAGAATTTTAAAACTATAGGAATTACCTAGAGGAGAGTTACTAAGGGCTGGCTTTGTAACTGCATTAAGTTTTTTTAAAACATTGATTTGTTGTAATTACTTGATAACCAGTGATTTGGAATTCTCATCTCTGGATATCTCACAGTTGGTTAGAGCCAGGGACAAGTGCCTCTGCCCATGGAAAACTAGGGAAATGAGCTCTGTTACAGATTAAGACAGTACTTACGGAAGTTACGAAATGAGATGGAGGAATCATTTGAAGCAGAGGTCCACCTACTTTTTTGGTAAAGGACTAGATAGTAAACATTAAAGGTTTTGTGGGCCCAACATTCCAGATCACAAGCACTCAGCTCTCTGTGGTAACATGAAAGCAGCCACAGACAAGGTATAAATAAAAAGAATGTGACCACATTCCAAGAAAATATTAGTTACCAAAACTGTCATTGTGCTATTTGTCCCCTCTGTTGCTTAATGCTTTTTTCCCTTGTCTTCACTTCCTTGTAATTGTGAAGTATTTTTATTACCCATTTTCCCCTTAGTTTGTTAATTGCATATTCTTTCAGTATTCTTTTAGTAGTCACCTGTAGATCACAATGTGTGTTCTTAGATGATTAGACGCTATCTCAAGTTAGTTCATCATCCCCTTTCAGACAATTCAGAGACCTTACGACACCTCATCTCTCACCCTTTATGCATTGTATGTGTTTTAATTTTACATATACTTTAAATGACATAAGACATTATTGTTTTGTTATTTTGCTTTAAATAACTTGTATTATTTATTTTTACTCTTCACTCCTTCCTGCATTACCATTCTTCGACCTGGAATCATATTCTTTCTGCATGAAGAATTCCCTTTTGTGCATATCTGCTGGCACCAAATACTTTTAGGTTTTGATTTTCTGAAAATGTTTTTATCCTTTTTACTTTATGAAGAACATTTGGCTGACTGTAGAATTTATGTTAGTGGTTATTTTTCTTTTAATATTTTAAATGTCATTTTTTCCTCTTTGACCTCCAGTTTTTGTTGAAAAATATACTGTCAGTCTTATTGTTGCTCAGTTAAAAGGAATTTCTTTTTAATTGGCTGCTTAAGATTTTTCTTTTATTTATTTTTGATAGTTTTTTATAGTGTGCCCAGATGTGCTTTTTTTTTCTCTTTTGTATTAGTATTTTTTGAGATGTGTAGAACTTACTGCATCTATGACTTTATGCCTTTCATTTAGTAAGATTGTCAGCCATTTTTTCTTTCAAATTCTGCTTCTGAAGTATACTCTGTTTTCTTTCTGGGGCTCTGGTTATATGTATATTAGACTGTTCACTTTGTCTTGTGTATCTCTCATGAAAGTGGCTTCCAGTACAAGCTTATGATGTTACAGCTCTATAAGGTGAGAAGAATGACCCAAGCTAAAATGTCGGTGTTAGTAGGGCTCCATTTCTTTCTGGAGTTGCTAGGGAAGAGCCTGTTCCCACTCGGTTGGATTATTTATTGACTTCCAGGAGTAGGACTGAGGTTCTAGTTTTGTAACTAGTCGTAAGTGGAGATCTTCCTGGCTTCCAGAGGCTGGCACATTTCCTGAGTCGTGGCCTCCTCTTCCTGTTTTCAGAACCAGCAGTGTGGGTTTGAGTCCTCTTGTCACAGCTGTCTGACCCCTTAATCTTCAGTTATCACCACTTTTAAAGATCTGTGTATTAGATTGGGCCTACCTGGTTAATCTCCCCACTTCAGGGTCTTTAAGCTTAATCATATCTTCAAAGTCCCTCTCTCCATGTAAGGTAACAAAATCATTCCTTTTGGGGATTAACCAACCACCCTGGCTACTTTAGGAATTTATAATGGTAATAGGAAGGAATAGTAGGAAGTCTCCAACTACAGTGTGAGAATCTGACTCAGGGACAGTCGAATACTGGCTTCCCTATTCTAGATCCTGATCAACTCTCCTTATTTTAATCTCAGGCTATAGACACCAGTATTATGACTTCTTGTTCCAATCCAAAGACCCAGGTTAATCAGAGTTGCTGTTTTAGTTTTTATCCTTCTTGATAGGAAGGCATCAAATGCTCTAGTTTTACAACTTCTTTAGGGGCTATAGTGAGAGCAAGCCTTAGTACCAATAGCCTGAGTTTATCAGGTCCTCACCGTGAGCCAGTATAATGCTAAGCACTATTATGTACATTTCTCCTTCAGTCCTTTCACCAAGTCTGTGAGGCAGGTACTGTTAACAGGTGAGGAAATTGTGCTTGGAAGTTGGGGAGTTTGCTCCAGGTTTGCCTGGTAAGTGGTACTGCTGGAATTCAAACCCAGATCTTTCTGATGTTTGACTTCATTCTCTTTACCAGTTACTATACTGTCTCCACTTTGTGATAGCATGTATTAATTGCTTTTATTAAGTTCTTGTAAGTATTCACATGGAAAATTTACTGCTTAATTAATATTATTGTCTTAACTGAATGTATTTTACAGTTAATTTCATTTGTGTTCAAACAGGTGAAAAACCATACAAGTGTCAAATTTGCAATCAATCTTTTAGAATTAAGAAAACTTTAACAAAACACCTGGTCATTCATTCTGATGCCCGGCCTTTCAATTGTCAGCACTGTAATGCAACATTTAAACGGAAGGACAAGCTGAAATACCACATTGACCACGTTCACGGCATCAAGTCTCCCGATGATCCTCTCAGTGCTTCTGAGGAAAAACTTGTATCCTTGCCGGTAGAGTACTCATCCGATGATAAAATCTTTCAAACAGAAACAAAACAATACATGGACCAGCCCAAAGTCTACCAGTCGGAAGCCAAGACCATGCTACAGAACGTGCCTGCCGAGGTGTGTGTCCCCGTGACGCTGGTCCCGGTGCAGATGCCCGACACGCAGGGGGACCTGGTGCGCCACACCACCACCCTCCCGCCCCCCGCGCACGAGATCTTGTCACCACAGCCGCCGGCCGCCGATTACCCTCGAGCTGCCGACCTAGCTTTTCTGGAGAAATACACGCTTACTCCTCAGCCTGCAAATATAGTTCACCCAGTCCGACCCGAACAGATGCTGGATCCTAGAGAACAGTCTTACCTCGGAACGTTACTGGGCCTTGATAACTCCACTGCTGTCCAAAACATGTCTAATAGTGAGCACCATTCATGAGCAAATCCAAACATTCCACAGACTTCTTCAGTGGCTATGCGCAATGGTGGCCTAGCGCTGACGGCTTTTAAATTAGTGGGGCTGCTATTTTTTCATTTTCTCTAGTTTCTCAAGTCCTCAGAAGCTTTTCCAATCAAGAAAAATATGTATCTCTGTTTACTGAACATATTTGAATATTTCAACCCATTTTGAGGTATATAATATTTGAAATGGACATTTTGTGATTTTTTTTAAAAAAAATTATTTAGTGCTAATTTTTAACTTTTAACTCTTTAACTTTTCAAAACTATCAGCTGTTGACATTATGGGGGTATTTGTTTTTAAACATCAGTGGAAGTTTTTATTCTCCTTTAGTCTCATTCCTCTTTTCTCCTTTCCTCATCTTCCAAACAAGTGTTAAGGAACATGTAGCCTTTAAGAAAGAATGTAAGAGTGTACTGATAATTGCAACTGTTCCTTATCCTGACTTAAGTTTCATGATTATTTCTTCCAGATTTTTAAGAAATGAAATTAGGAATTTGAATTTATAAGAAAGTCTTGAAATAGATCTGTGTTGTTTTTTCATCTGGCCATAATTTCAGTTTATCACTATTCTTTAGTCTTTTGACAGACTCAAGACCAGAAAGCTTACTAATGTAGGATTAGCTTGTTAAATGTAGAACTGAAATAATTAATCCAAATGGTTGGTTTTTGCCTGTGCTTCAATTAGTATGAATAAGAAATGCAAATACAGATGTAGGCATTAAAATATACAAGTTGAAAATGTGTTAAAAGCAAAATATGGCAGTTTTAACTAGATATTTTTTAAAGTAAGTTCACCGTTTGTATTTTGCCATTTATTTCAAAAACATTAACAGTATATCAGCATATATCATCATCTAACTAATTAAAATTCAGTTAACAAGCCACTTTTGGTCTCATTTACCTTGACCAGCTGTAACTCTGGGAAATAGAATCTAGAGATTTTTGTTTAATGATTAGAGCTGGTGCCACACAAATTATAAAATTCTTGTCTAACTGAACTGAATGTTCATTTACTTTAATTAGAGGGAACCACTCCTTGTATACAAATATACATGTAACCTAGATCTTTATTTTTGCTTTACACATAACCCTAATGTCTGTGATTATCCTTAATTTTTATTTTTGTATGAGACAAAAGTTGAGGACTTGGTAAAAGGAAATAGCAGTTGGAGCAAAACCTCACTGATTAAAGTTAAATGAGGAAAAAGTCAGTCAAAATTGTGAAATACCTTAAAGATGTGCACTTTCCATACTCTGAAGTCAATTTAAACTTAAACTAGGATGTTTCCTAGTGGAGCTGCTTGAAGGATTAGAGACTAGGCAGGGTTGATTTATTATTAGCATGTCATTATGTAAACTACTGGAAAATAGCAATTTTAAGAGTTTTCTATTTCAGTTTTGTTTACACTCCTAATTGCTTTAAGCACTTTTTTTTGTGTAAACTGTAAAGTCTGGCCCAGCCCTTGTGAAAAAAAAAAATCACAAATAAAATAATGAAGTTTAGTGAAAAATTTTAACCACTTAATAATGTGGAAACTTGTTTGCTGAAGCACTTAAGAAATAAAGGTACTTTGCAGGAATATTTACCAGACTAGAGGAAATTAAAAAAAAAAAAAAAAAAAAAAGTTGAGAATTGGGGCAGTTAACCAAAGTAGCTCATATAACTAGTAAAGCCAACCTGAGTTTTGCCTCATTTGTTGAAGTTTGGTTATAATTCTCCTATAACTGATAGATACAAGCAATGTATCAATATTCTTTTAAAAGCATTCTTACTTTTGTGTGGAAATGTTGTGTCTAGGGTACTTAACATGATAGAACTTGACTATATGAGGTACTATTATTTTGTCTTTCAAACTGACTTTTAAAAACATATCTCTTTATGATTTTTATCATAAAGACTTACAAGAGTTTTAACTAAAAGACTTACTATGATGAAAAGAAATCATTTCTAAAAATGTACCCTGCCTTGAATATAAAACAATGTAGAAAAGTTTGGACTTACACAAAGGCAAATAGTATATATGTGTATGTGTGTGGTATTATTATATGTTCGGTAGCAGAAAAAGAGGGTGTTGCATTTTCACATTCAAAAGAATACTTTACTTTTTGAAGGTATTGACTTTAGGGTTCTTTTAATAATAATCTCCTAATGCTTTAAATATATAATTTGATTGTAGGAATTGGTTTACAGTATAGAACTTTTCTTGAATACATCTCTTATATAAGGTGAAACATAATTATATTTACTTATTATTGTAGATAACTTAAACTTGAAAAGTAGTTTACTGTTTTATAAAATGCTTTCACAGTTATCTCATTTAAACCTCATAGCCAGCTCTGAAGTAGAAAGGGCATGCTGTATTCCCATGTTAGAGATGAAGAATCTGAGGTTAAGCCTGCATCGTTAATAAGTGGCAGAGCTACTAACAGGCGAAGAAATAGAGCATTAATGAATGCTCTCCAGGTGCCAGGCACTGCATTTTCTCATGTAATCTTAAAAACAGTCTGGGAGGTAGGTGGTATGATTCTTATGAAGAAATAGTCTCAGCGGGCAAGCGAATCTGCTGCCTCTAATCTCCAAATCAGAATATAAGAAGTCTTACAGTTGTGAAAACCTCATGGATTTGGGCAAACTGAATGTATATATATAAGTTTTTGAAGTTGGCACAAAAAATATGAAATGAGGCCTGCTCTTTTCAGTTAACTGTTTGTCACATTTGATTTGGAGTATTTGGGACAAATGCTCCATTAACTCTAAAATCCATGAATTCTGTAACTATACTTAAAATTTTGAATCTTGCAACTAAGGTCAGCCTCATAAAGAATTTTTTATTTTATGAGCATAATTTATTGTTTTAAATTAATGTTGTAGCTGATAGCAGTTAGCACTTATGTAAATTGAATAATTTATCAAATGTAGAAATTTGTTAACCTAATCCATTTTTACTTAAATGCGCCAAAGATTTTTAGTAGGTTTTAAAATAGTTTAAAAGAATTTAAATTCTTTGTTGTTTGAATAAATATTTGTCCAAAGAAGCACAGTTGAAGTCCTAGGATTATGGATTTTCTAAAAAAAATCATTAGTTTGAATACTAAGTTTAAGTGTTTGTGTTTATATGTATTAGAAATAAGAACAGAAGAAAATACTCTGGGAATAGTCATACTGACAAACCAATTACAAGTAAGAATACTCTGTTTTCCTCAGTTTAATTAATTGAATGTTATCTTTTAAGTGGACACTATTAATTGCTAAATAATACTAAGCTTATTTTTTACACTACACTATTAAAATAATTTTGCCTTAGAATTTTTTTTAGGACAAACTGAAGATTTTTTTTGTAACAAACCCCACCTATTTTTTTGCAGCCTAAAATACCATTTAAGATTAGGGTTTATTCTTCATGCCAGCAAGATTTCACTAGCTATGAAGGCAGTGATCTTTGCATACTTTTAAGTAACTTAGTCATTTATTGAAGAAGAGTAGCAAAAATAGGGTTTTAAACTGGTGCTTTATTAAGTGACTTCCTTTAAAGTGATGGTACATCATGAAGTAGGTACACTAATAATTTTCTGTCAACCTTAAAATTGTTAAAACATCTTTGCAGAGTGAGTGACTATAAGCTATTAGTTAAGGGCTAGTAGGTATTTAAATATCATTCATTGCTTTCACTCTGCAATTGACAAGCAAATTAAAGACACCATTAACTGGTGTGTGTCCGTGTAAGTTTGCATTCCCTTCTAGCAGATCATTCTGCTGTATCATTGGTGGAAAGTCAGATGTGGAGTGTCAGCTCTGTGACAGTGTCCTTTCGTCCACGCCCAGTCATCCCTGGATTGAATGCTTCGTGCCTTTTCAGTTCGAGGTAGCAATTTGTAGTAGCTTGGAGTTGACTCTGCTGGCTAGATTGTGCTGGTTAATAAACGATTGTGGTTGTTTTGTTATTGTTATGAGTCTTGTGTTTGTGTTGCCTGCTGGTCAGGCAACAGTATTTTTTTTTGGTTTTTTTTTTTTTTAGATTGCTTTATAATTTTGTAGGGAAACTGGCATCAAGTACTAGTATGATTTTTTTTTTTTTAATCTTTACTATTGTGGCCTTTCTAGTTACTGCACAGCCACTCCTGGGCCTGTCTCTAGATGATCACTAGAGGAATCTGACAAGTAAAATGAGCAGTGTGTCTGCCTCTCCATCTCCTCCCATCTCCCACCTTTTCTTCTGAATAATCCATTACCAAACCACCCTGCTCTAAAAAGCAGCTTCTTTTCTCAGTTTGCCTAAAACTGAGCCAGAGGTGATGGTTTGAGATGAGTCTCTAAAAAGCAGCAACATCCCAGCCAACTGACAACTTGAGTTGATGAACTCAGGAAAAATTAGGACTTTTGAAGTCATACGTGGATCATTCTAAGATCAGTGCCAAATTTTAAATGACTCAAAATGTATTTTTTAATAAGGAGCAAGTCGCATTTCTAAAACCTGTAATAGTGTTAACGGTAAATGTCACTTACTATTAGGCTGAATAATGGATAATGTGAGAATAATTTTCTAGTAATTTCTAGGAACCACAGACAATTGTTTTTAGGTCCTCCCCTTTCTTTTGCACATTCCTCTCTGTAAAGTCTATAGTGGATTTTTGGGGAGGGGGGACCATTCCCTGTTTCCTCAAAAATTATTTCTACTTCAGGTACTTTTATTCTGGACTAGTAGCATGCTTTCTGTGCTTCCTCTTTGGCAGTGGCCTTAAGAAGGCAGAAGTAACAACAGTAGGTCACGTGGAGGATGAGGGGAAGGGCTGGTGGAAGGAGGATCTGCCCTGTATTTACTCTTCATCTTTCAACTTGCTGTGCATTGATCTTGAGTCTTTGACTGTTGAAAAATCCCCAAATAGTTTGAATTGAGCCTCTATAGCCATTCGTATAAAGAGAAAATAAGAATTATATTCAGAGAATAGAGGTTATACAAAATGGATATGTCTTTTTGTTCCGCTTTTCCCCCCCTAACTTCTTAGGTAAAGAAGTAATTTTGGTGCTCTTATAACTGCTAGAGATTCTAAAATATGTCTTGAATGAAGAATATGCACACTTATTGTTATCTCACCCTGCTTGGTATTCCTGCTTTATGATTACACAATTTTTATTCCTTGTAACAATCGGACTTTTCTTATCCCTGTGGATAAAACTGTATTACAGCTGATGAGTGAGGCTGCCAAAAATGAGCACAGAGGTGGGCACTTGGATTATGAGGTTTATGATGAACATTAAAGTGGAAATGCCTTTGAACCCTGTTTCCAGTCTCCAATCTTAAATTTTGTTTTTAATCATTAGAACTTTTAAAAGCAATTACAAAGAAAAATCTAAAATACCGAGATTCATTATTTTGTCAACTGTGTGTAAAGTATCTTGTGAGTTTTATAGATATTTTGACTGTCTTGTGTTTCCTGAATACCAATGTCTTTATAGAAAAATTCAGTTCTCTGTGAAGACTAGGAAGTGTGTTGTATGCTGAATTAGTTCTTTGTGTTGTTTTGATATTTAAATAAAGTTCTTTGGTCCTAATAAAGCATGTCTAGGTTTTATTGAACACATTTTCACAGCATGACAATGCAGAGTGCCTGGCCTGCCTCCTGAAAAAGTGAGTGAAAAGACAGCACATAGAAAACCAATCTCTTGGAGCACAGGTATTAAAATTTTATTCACTTTCATAAGCTAGATATAATTTCAAATATTTTATATGTTAAATGTATAAATCATTAATATTTAATGGTTTTTAATCCAACCAGTCCATCCTAAAGGAAATCAGTCCTGAATATTCATTGGAAGGACTGATGCTGAAGCTGAAACTCCCAATAGTTTGGCCACCTGATGCGAAGAATTGACTCATTTGAAAAGACCCTGATGCTGGAAAAGATTGAAGGCAGGAGGAGCAGGGGATGACAGAGGACAAGATGGTTGGATGGCATCACTGACTCAATGGACATGAGTTTGAGTAAACTCTGGGAGTTGGTGATGGACAAGGAGGCCTGGCATCCTGTAGCCCATGGGGTCGCAAAGAGTCGGACATGACTGAACTAAATTGAATTGGCTAATTAATATATATTCAAACATTAATAACATCTATTATGCTTGAAGCAGCCACCTGCTGTTTTTCCCCAAGGAGTCTTAAGTGCAGAAAACCTCATGGATGGGCTGTCCCCTGTGACAGTGAGGGCCATTCTCACCACTGCCCCTCACTCCCACAACTGTACACTCTGGTCACGGGAGGGGGCACTGCTGGTTTATAAAAGGCACAAGCTCTGTCACAGGACATGCCTGACCTTGCCAGCTGCTGTCTACATCTGACACCATAATTCAGCCTCCGCGGGCAGCTGGTAGCTCAGTGAATTCCACAGACAGGAGTTCATTTCTGCGAAGCATGTCTTCCCACTGGAGTCAGTGCTGTGTGAGACACCTAATTCTCTACTGCTGTGTAACGAATTAGACCAATTATAGCAGACAGTGTCTTAAAACAGCACGCGTTTATTGCCTGCCAGGTCCGGTGGGTCAGGAGTCTAGTGACTGAGCTGGTGGCTGTGGCTCAAGATCTCGCCTGGAGCTGAGGTCAAAGTTCATGGCAATGCAGTCTCTAGAGGCCATCCTGGAGCAGACTTCACCTCCGAACTCACATCTGGGCCAGAGTTCCTCCCCACAAGGTCTCTCTCCACAGGGCTGCATGGTGATAGGCAGCTGGCTACTCCCCCTGCAAAAAATACAAAGAGTGAGAACACAGGATTTAAGCTGCAGGCTTTTATAACGTAATCTAGGAAATAGTATCATCACTTCTGCCACTGTGAACTCCTCTTAAGTCCCCACCACTCAAGGGACACAAATTAAGCTTCCCCTCTTGAAAAGAGGAGTGGCTGAGAATTGAGACAAATTTTGAAAACCACCACAGATTCTTTGGTTCCAGAAGAAGAATTCTACAGGTCCATGGGGAGGTATAGCCCCCAGACTCAGCAAATGCATCTACGCCAGAGAAGACAATACCACCTCATCCATGACAGAAGGGGTTTAACGTAACCCACACACCACAGGCAGCTGGTTGGTACTGGGTAGGGGTGTTACATTGGGGGTTCTGCTTGGCCTTTGTTAGTAGAAAGGAGATCCTGACACCTGAGCATGACAGGTTGTCCTGTTTGCTTGAGTTGTGAACTCCTTCTTGGCCATGGATGCTCTCTGATGGGCATTTACTTGGGACAGAATTTTTTTTAACTTCCTGTCCCTATATTGGGAGGCCCTTTAACATATCTCTCCTCCCCAGACCTACTCGTCACCAACTTTTCATTTTGCTTTTTCCAAACCTTTGACCAGCTGCCCAATCTGTTGGCTGCTGCCTTTGAGTCAGCAGAGAGCCGACTCACATCTTCTCCCTTTTGAAGTGGACCAGATGCATCAACGCAAATCCTGCTCTTGAGAGTGTTGTCATCTACTCCTGAGAGGAAGATGAAGTGTAGCTCTACTCACATCTGGCCTACCACCCACATCCATACATCAGTTCACCTGACTTCAGTCACTCAGTTGTGTCCAACTCTTTGCAATCCCATGGGCTGCAGCATGCCAGGCCTCCCTGTCCATCACCAACTCCCAGAGCTTGCTCAAACTCAAGTCCATCGAGTTGGTGATGCCATCCAACCATTTCATCCTCTGTCGTGCCTTTCTCCTTCCACCTTCAATCTTTCCCAGCATCAGGGTCTTTTCCAATTCATTGGATCTTCGCATCAGGTAGCCAAAGTATTGGAGCTTCAGCTTCAACATCAGTCCTTCCAATGAATATTCAGGACTGATTTCTTTTAGGATTGACTGGTTTAATCTCCTTGCAGTCCAAGGGACTCTCAAGAGTCTTCTCCAACACCACAGTTCAAAAGCATCAATTCTTCGGTGCTCAGCTTTCTTTATAGTCCAACTCTCACATCCATACATGACTACTGGAAAAACCATAGCTTTGACTAGATGGACCTTTGTCTGCAAAGTAATGTCTCTGCTTTTTAATATGCTGTCTAGGTTGGTCATAGCTTTTCTTCCAAGGAATAAGTGTCTTTTAATTTCATGGCTGCAGTCACCATCTGCATTAATTTTGGGGCCCCCCAAAATAAAGTCTCTCACTGATTCCATTGTTTCCCTATCTATTTGCCATGACGTGATGGGACCAGATGCCATGATCTTAGTTTTCTGAATGTTGAGCTTTAAGCCAACTTTTTCACTCTCCTCTTTCACTTTCATCAGGAGCCTCTTTAGTTCTTCTTTGCTTTCTGCCATAAGAGTGGTGTCATCTGTGTATCTTAGGTTATTGATATTTAACCCAGCAATCTTGATTCCAGTTTGTGCTTCATCCAGTCTGGCATTTTGCATGATGTACTCTGCATATAAGTTAAATAAGAAGGGTAACAATATATAGCCTTGACGTACTCCTTTCCTGACTTGGAACCAGTCCGTTGTTCCATGTATGGTTCTAACTGTTGCTTCTTGACCTGCATACAGGTTTCTCAGGGGCAGGTAAGCTGGTCTGGTATTCCCATCTCTTGAAGGATTTTCCACAGTGTGTTGTGATCCACACAGTCAAAGGCTTTGGCATAAGCAATAAAGCAGAAGTAGATGTTTTTCTGGAACTCTCTTGCTTTTTCGATGATTTGAATGAAATCAAATGTTGGAAATTTGATCTCTGGTTCCTCTGCCTTTTCTAAATCCAGCTTGAACATCTGGAAGTTCTTGGTTCATATACTGTTGAAGCCTAGCTTGGAGAATTTTGAGCATTACTTTGCCAGCATGTGAGACGAGTGCAATTATGTGGTAGTGTGAACATTCTTTGGCATTGCCTTTCCTAGGGATTTGATTGAAAACTGACCTTTTCCAGTCCTGTGACTACTGCTGAGTTTTCCAAATTTGCTAGCATATTGAGTGCAGAACTTTCAGAGTATCACCTTTTAAGATTTGAAATAGCTCAACTGGAATTCCATCACCTCTGCTAGTTTGCTCGTAGTGATGCTTCCGAAGGCCCACTTGACTTCGCACTCCAGGATGTCTGACTCTAGGTTATCTGGGTCACTAAGATCTTTTTTTGTGTGTAGTTCTTCTGTGTATTCTTGCCACCTCTTCTTAATATCATCTGCTTCTGTTAGATCAATACTGTTTCTGTCTTTTATTGTGCGCATCTTTGCATGAAATATTCCCTTGGTATCTCTAATTTTCTTGAAGAGAGCTCTAGTCTTTCCCATCCTATTGTTTTCCTCTATTTCTTTGCACTGATCACTGAGGAAGGCTTTCTTATCTCTCCTTGCATGTCTTTGGAACTCCACATTCAGATGGGTATATCTTTCCTTTTCTCCTTTGCCTTTAGCATCTCTTCTTTTCTCAGCTATTTGTAAGGCCTCCTCAGACAACCATTTTGCCTTTTTCCATTTCTTTTTCTTGGGGATGGCCTTGATCACTGCATCCTGTACAATGTCACAAACCTCTGTCCATAGTTCTTCAGGCACTCTATCAGATCTAATCCCTTCAATCTATTTCTCACTTCCACTGTATAATCGTAAGGGATTTGATTTAGGCTATACCTGGTCTAGTGGTTTTCCCTACTTTCTTCAATTTAAGTCTGAATTTTACAATAAGGAGTTCATAATCTGAGCTACAGTTAGCTCCTGATCTTGTTTTTGCTGAGTGTGTAGAGCTGCTCCATCTTTGGCTGCAAAGAATATAACCAATCTGATTTCGGTGTTAACCATCTTGTGCTGTTCATGTGTACAGTCGTCTCTTGTGTTGTTGGAAGATGGTGTTTGCTATGATCAGTGTGTTCTCTTGGCAAAAGTCTATTAGCCTGTGCCCTAATTCATTTTGTACTCCAAGGCCAAACTTGCCTGTTACTCCAGGTATCTCTTGACTTCCTACTTTTGCATTCTAGTCTCCTGTGATGAAAAGGACATCTTTTTTGGTGTTAGTTCTAGAAGGTCTTGTAGATCTTCATAGAAGGGTTCAACTCCAGCTTCTTTGGCGTTAGTGGTTGGGGCATAGATTTGGATTACTGTGATATTGAATGGTTTGCCTTGGAAATGAACAGAAATCATTATGTCATTCTTGAAACTGCACTCGAGTACTGCATTTCAAACTCTTTTGTTGACTATGAGGGTTTGGTTCTCCTTGGACGGCAAACATCCTTCCATTAACCATGCTTTTTATTCCTTTATGAAATATTCAATGAGGACCCCCACCTTCCCAAGGTACAGACTGAGGCAGCATGGGAGGAGGAGATATTACAGGACCAAAGTCATCTTTGCAGGTTGTGAACTCTGGGCCCACTCAGCTCCAAGCTGTTGGACACTGCTTTGATAACAGAAGTTTATTTGTCACAACCAGTGGTTTGGTTCTTTGGATTAGATCCCTGATGGCAAACTTCTTTGAAAAGGACCAGATACCAAATAGTTTAGACTTTGGAAGCCACACAATTTCTCCTGGAACTGTATTGTAAAAGCAGTCATAGATAATGTGTAAATGAATGGGCTCATTTACTGTGTTCCAATAAAACTTTAGTTGTATAAAATCTCAGACTCTCACAGTACCTGACAGCTATTTCTTGCTCATTAGATTTAATCAGCAAACGTCATCAATATAATGGACTGGCATAAGGGGCTGACTCTGTTGGTAAGGGAGGTTTGTGGAAAGAATTACAAGTTCTCAGCCTTTAAAATTTTACCCAAATAAGATACATTTTCACAGGGTTCCACTCTTTCCCCTCAGCTAAGAGGCTGGCAGGGCTGGGTATTTAATTAGTGCTGCCACATTTACCAGAAGATGTGGGCTTGGTCCTTGGCCATACATTCCCTGAGACCAAAGGACGTGAGGGGCTTCTTCAGAGCTCCTGTCCACACATTCTTGTTCTCAATATATGTTCTTAGTGGTACCTTCATTTTCTCTTTCCCTATGTATTCTCTCTAGGGTGTTAGGCAAAACCAGATGACACTAAGCTTGGACAGTGTCCAGTGGATAATTTGAGGACTCAGGATGATGCTATCCCACCCTTTGGATTGTCATGGTGTGTTTCTTGCTAGTAAGAGTTTATCCCTGTGCTCCTCAAATATGAACAACTCAATTCAGAATTCTACCTGAAGAGGCAATTTCCCAAGGCCACTGTTGTATCAGTCAAGGTCACTAAGGAAATAGTTGGCCGTCTCCAATTTACTGTAATTCAAGGAAGCTTAATAAAGGGACTATTCACAAAGATAGGTCTGGGTTGCAGAGAAACAAGCAATAGGGTCTTATCCTGGGCCTAGTGACACTGTGGTGTCCCCACACCCAGATCTCCAATAGATGAGGGCACTTCTCCAGCTACTTGTGACTTTAATGTGGAGATGGAGCCAGCTCAAGGTGGGTGGGGTAGGGGGAGTACCCTGGCTTACCTCTTTGAGTAAAACAGACGTCACAGAGTAAGAAACCGTGGAGGGCAAACAAAAAATATTCAGTATAGTTCATTTTGGGTTTTTAAAAACTGTGCATCAACAGCATTGCTTTGTGAAGAGAAACCTGTGAGGGGAGAACATATAGAAACAAAATGTGTTCCTATCATGTTAAAAAGAGTTGAGACAAATATTTCAGTGACAAGATTAAGAGGGCCTATATTTGCAATGTTAATTTGATGAATAACATTCACTGTACAAAATAATAAATATAAATTAAGTGTATTTAAAAGTTACTGTCATTCACTTAAACATTTTGCTAAAAATGTATGTAGTAGCATTCTCCTTGTGCATCAGTCCTGAAGGATTTTTAAGAAACCTACATAAACACGTTTGATTAAATATCGTTGAGGTAACAGGGCTACTTATTTAACTTATATGCAGAGTACATCATGAGAAATGCTGGGCTGGAGGAAGCACAAGCTGGAATCAAGATTGCCAGGATAAATATCAATAACCTCAGATATGCAGATGACACCACCCTTATGGCAGAAAGTGAAGAACTAAAGAGCCTCTTGATAAAAGTGAAAGAGGAGAGTGAAAAAGTTGGCTTAAAGCTCACCATTCAGAAAACTAAGATCATGGCATCTGGTCCCATCACTTCATGGCAAATAAATGGGGCAACAGTGGAAACAGTGGCTGACTTTATTTTTCTGGGCTCCAAAATCACTGCAGATGGTGAGTGCAGCCATGAAATTAAAAGACGCTCACTCCTTGGAAAGAAAGTTATGACTAACCTAGACAGCATATTAAAAAGCAGAGACAAAAAAAAAAGCAGAAACATTACTTTGCCAACAAAGGTCCGTTTAGTCAAGGCTATGGTTTCTCCAGTGTTCATGTATGGATGTGAGAGTTGGAATATAAAGAAAGCTGAGCACCGAAGAACTGATGCTTTTGAACTGTGGTGTTGGAGAAGACTCTTGAGAGTCCCTTGGACTGCAAGGAGATCCAACCAGTCCATCCTAAAGGAGATCAGTCCTGGGTGTTCACTGGAAGGACTGATGCTGAAGCTGAAACTCCAATACTTTGGCCACCTGATGCGAAGAACTGACTCATTGGAAAAGACCCTGATGCTGGGAAAGACTGAAGGCAGGAGGAGAAGGGGACGCAGAGGATGAGATGGCTGGATGGCATCACCGACTCAATGGACATGGGTTTGGGTGGACTCCGGGAGTTGGTGATGGACAGGGAGGCCTGGCGTGCTGTGATTCATGGGGTCACAAAGAGTCGGGAATGACTGAGGGACTGAACTGAACTGAACAGGGTTCAACATCAGGTCAGATTGGGTGTCAGTGAATACAATTTCCTATCTCACTTTCCTCATTTTGATTTTCCATTCAGGGAGTTTTCATGTATTCTGTGTAGCTGTAGCACATCCACAGGTTATTTTTTAAGTCTCCTCCTGTCTTTAGAGGCAGCGCGGGGCAGCGGGGACAGCAAGAGGAGTCGAACCGCCAGTGCCCCTCCTGGCCTCGCCACTCCCAGCTGGCTGGACGCCCGGCCTCTCTCTTCTGTGAATCACGAATAACGGTCCCTTCCCCCAGGGTGGAAGGGAAGCTGGAGATAAATACGTGCAGGGCTTAACACAACCCCTGGCAGAGAGTAACATGTAAGCTACAATCATTATTATCAGATATCTACAATTAAACTGAAAACCGAGAAGTTATCTGTCGAGGGCCATGCCCGTCAAGACCACCACTTATGAATTACTGGGAATCTCAGTTTTTGTTTGTTTACCTGGTTTTGCTCCCAGAATCCCGAAGTAAGAACCAGCAGGTAAATTACTGAGCCGCTGAACCGACACCACGCACTGATATCAGCACGTTCACACTAACTGTACATTTAATTTCCATTTTCCTCATTTTCTCCCTTTTGGGCCCAGGCAGTGGCGGAGCGATCCCGGGCGAGTATGTTGATCTCCCTCAAAGTACTGTGAGGGAATGACTGTGCCGGCAACCGCCAAGACAGCTGCATTTCCGGTGGAAGTGCTGTGACTCTCTTCGCTTCCACCAACCTGTTCACAAAACCGAAAGGCGAATTCTAAGCCTGAGCCCCAGCCTTCAGAGGCCGCCGAGACCCCGCTGCCATCGCAGCCTCCTCAGCGAGAGCGACCCGCCGCCGTCGCCGCCACGTTTAAATAAGGCGCCGTCTTCTCATTGGCTGGCACTGCTGCT
Source organism: Cervus canadensis (assembly GCF_019320065.1). NCBI lineage: Eukaryota > Metazoa > Chordata > Mammalia > Artiodactyla > Cervidae > Cervus > Cervus canadensis. Next base: position 4,638,898 of record NC_057398.1, read on the forward strand.
CAGCGATTGGCCCCGCTCGGAGGTGGGCGGAACCGGGGAAGCCCATTGGTGGAGACAGGAATTTTAAACGAGGCAAAACCCTTTCTCGGTTCGCTTCTCTCTCCAGTTTGAGTTTGTGCGTCCGGACGCCTTTCTGGGTCCTGGCAACTGGACGAGAAAGGGGGCGAGTTCTCTCTCGATCCCCGCAGCTCCTCGAGGGGAGGCGGTGGGCGTTCTTGCGGAGGCCGCTCGGAGCAGCCGGGTGTACCCAGAGGCTTCGATGGCTACCTGGCAGCGGGGGCGCGGCTGCTGGGAGTGGAGCCCGCCGGAGCCGAGGCCGCGGGCGGGGCCGAGGGGTCCCCGCACCGAGGAGGAGGCGGCGTCCCCGGCCGTCCTGTCCCTCAGCCACTTCTGCAGGTCGCCCTTCCTCTGCTTCGGGGACGTGCGCCTGGGAGCCTCTCGGACGCTGCCCCTGACCCTGGACAACCCCAACGAGGAGGCGGCCGCCGTGCGGCTGTCCCGCGGCCCCGCCGCCGAACGCGGCTTCACGATCTGGCCGAGCGCCTTCGTGCTGCAGGTAGGAGAGGGGTGCGGCCTCCCCGCCACGCTCCGGGAGCCGGGCTCGGAAGGGGCAGGAGCGGACCTGAGTAAAAGCCGGGTGCTTCCCTGAGATGCTGGTGAGCCCCGGTCCCCGGGGCAAGAGGAAGCCCGGGTGGGCGGGGACCCGGCGGTGACAGCGCGCGCGCCCGCGCCGGGCATCCTTCAGAGCCCTTACCTCCCTTCTGTGACAGAGAAGCGTTTCTCATTGACTTAGGGCCTCGAGAAGATTGGCAGTTCTAGAGGAGTGGATGGCACGTTTACAGTTAATATTCTTATCTCTCATCTATTCATCCATCTATCCATCTACCTGTCTGCATTTAAGATTGCCAGGAGTACTCTGTTTAGAGCAGGGTTTTTAAATTGCTTTCTGTCAGTCATCTTAATACGCGCTTTAGTTTCTGAAGGGAAACTGACTCCATGGAGTGTCAGAGTAACTACTCTGGTGAGCTTTGTTTTGGCCAAATAGCAACAAAACCAAAAACACTTTCTCAGGGTTGTTTTCAACAAGTATGCACACTTTATTATTTTAGTCTTTTTTTTTTCCTTTGCCGTAGTGTAGTTTTAATGGTGATTCAAATTTAATTTTGTGACTGCTGTTTCAAGGATTTCCAGGGTAACTTTTCTGCATTGCACTGGCCACAGTAAGGCTCCCATTCCTGTCATAAAAATCCAGAGTATTTACATCCTTATTTGGCTGCAGTTAGATTGGTTAGAACCTCTGAAAGTGTGAGAAGAAAAAAAAAAATTAGCTGAGGGAGTCCCACTCCTTGTCTAAATAACCACTTCCTAAAGCAGTGATAGGGAGAAGGAAATGGCAACCCACTCCAGTGTTCTCGCCTGGAGAATCCCAGGGACGGCGGAGCCTGGGGGGCTGCCGTCTATGGGGTCGCACAGAGTCGGACACGACTGAAGCGACTTAGCAGCAGCAGAGCAGTGATACAGGGCTCTGAGCTGAGGCCCATTGACTGAAGCACTGGTTCAGCTACAGTTAAGAACCTGCCGTTCCCCTCTAGTTTATAAATGCTTGCTTTTCTTTTTGTGGGAAAACAAATACTTATTTTTTCTATCTACACTATACTTCTGCTTGTTCTTTTTTGTTTTATGGGACTAAAGTTTTTTAACTTTGTTTTTTAGAATTGTACTTTTATATTGTAAAAGTTAACTGTTCTTTTAAACTATATGTTTGTGGTGTTTTATGGTTTCTGCTTTAAAACAAAGCTTGTCTTTTATTAGCTTTTGATTTCCCTCAGCTTCAGGTTTGGATGTGCTGATTCCACTCAACCACTAAGAAAATACATACAAACGATAATGTTTACCTTTTACAGATTGTTCTCAACTCTGTTGCCTTATTTAATCCTTACAACAAACTCATAGGGTCATTATTGACATTAGAGGATAAGGTACCACTGTCAAAGGGTTTGTGTGCAGTGGATCGGAGTTAGGCAGCTCGGTTCACTCTTCTGAGTCTCTATTTTCTCGTCTGTTAGTTGGAAGTAATGCCAGCTGAAGCTGTGCATGGTGCTCAAATGAGAGAAAGCTTCAAGCAAAGATCCTGACTGTGACCTGAATAAATGTTCCCTTCTTAATTTTTAACGAGGACATATGCTCAGAGGGTGAAAACATTTACACATATAGTTTTATTCTTGGCAATTGACACAGTTGGGATTCTCATCCAGGTCTTTAAATCTCGTGCACTTTTGCTTATATTGATTCAAAGACAGGAGGCATAGTTCCTTCCTAAAGACATATGTTAGGAGGATGAGGGGAAGTTCTAAGAACAAGGAGAAATTGCATCAGATAGGCACCAGGAAGGATGGGATGTTTTGAGGAGACTGGTGGTTCTAAATTTGAGGGCATCAGAATCACCTAAGCGCAAAATACTTTGGGGCCCCTCAGAGTCTGATTCCATAGGTGCAGAGGACAACTAGAATTTGCTTTTCTCAGAAGTTCCCAGGTGATGCCTCTGCTACTGGTCCAAGGACCACATTTTGAAAAGCACAATAGTAGAAAATACCTATGTGAACTTCCCTTATCTAAAACACACCCTTGGTGAATTAGCATGTCACCGTAGGCCTAAGCAGCATTTCTCTGAGATGCCTCAACCACTCACATCAGATTTGTCTGGATTGCTTGTAATATGGGAGATTTCTGCTCATCACTCCACACTTGCTAATGTGAATCTCTGGGGTTAAATACAGGAAACTGCATTTTAAACAAGATCTTTTTTATGCAGATGGCATCTCAAGAACCACTAGGTAAAGTGTTATACCTGCCAGAGAGTGACTTCACAGTTGGTATAAAAATAGGTCTACAATACAATGTATCTAGGCCTGAAAAGGAATGAAGGACCAGAGACTCACTCAGGATGTTTTTTGTGGAGCAAATTTATGGATGGCCCTTTTCAAGGAAAAAACTTTTTTTTTTTTTTTGCATCCTTCTTTGTATTCTTATCTATTTTTTTTCCATGATACATTAAAAACTGTATTTTTCACACACCTACTTTTTGCCCGGTACTGTGTGAGACATTCAGCTTATAAAATTGAGGACAAAGGAGAAAAAAAATTTAAATGATCTTTTGGGTTTCTCTTACTCTCCTAATCATGCTTTTTAAAACTGTGATAATACCGGTGTGCTAGAATCTGCCCATGATGGCTGTCATGTAGGGGTTGTGTCATTTGGGTCTGAGTCTTCATAATGACAGTCAGTTAAAATCACCACCCGCCACACTGACCGCTTCCCTTGTAGCTCAGTTGGTAAAGAATCTGCCTGCATTGCAGGAGATCCGGGTTCGATTCCTGGGTCCGAAAGATCCCCTGAAGAAGGAAATGGCAACCCACTCTAGTATTCTTGCCTGGAGAATCCCATGGACAGAGGAACCTAGCAGGCTACAGTCCATGGGGTCACAAGAGTCAGACACGGCTTAGCGACTAAAGCACATCACACTGAATGGAGTTAAGCTGTGTGTCCGTCCTGGCTGTGTGTCACCTCCTGGTGAGCTACGAACAACCACAGGTACCAGGGCCCCGCTTCAGCATCACTCCTGGGACGCCATGGGGAGGACCAGGGCATCTTTACTTTCCACAACCCCCTCAAAGTGATTCCTGTAGCCAGGTGTGCAAATAATTTAACTGGATGGTTTAACAGACTCATTGGTGCCAGTTATAGGAATATGAGTTTCTGCTACAGATGAGTAGAAACTAGCATGAGGCCACTTGCACTTCTTTAATAAAACAAGCCATCCTTCTTCTGTCTGCAGTGAGTGTGATGCTATTTTGATCTGACTGGAAGACTTGGATGAACTGGCTTAATAGCAGCCCCAAAACTGACTCTGCCCCTCCCTCTCTTCACCTCTGGGCTTCTGAGACTGCTCTGCCCATTGCACTTATGGCCACCAGGGGGCGAGCCAGATCCTGTTAATAACCACGCACCTTCCGTTGTCACTGACTACAATTGTCATTTTCTGATTTGTCACTAATAAGGGTGTAAACAAAAACTGCAGAATCTTAGGACTTGAGGGAAATGACAAAAGATTTTGTTCACTGATTCCCAGCTTTAAAAAATTTCCTCCCCAAGAAGAGATGCAGTACACATTTTAAATTGCTATCCTGACTTTATAATGTCTCTCTTAGAATCCAGATAAAATAGTACCACTCTTCTCTCAGACACTTGGCAATGCTTCTGTTCAAAAAAATGAACAGTGATGCATAGACTGACATTACTGAAGGTATTTGAAAGAAAATATATAACAGATCTGTTCCCTCATTTGTTTTGTTTGAGTTACTAAGAGGTTGAAAGCAAGGGGGAAATGGGTAGGGAATCCAAATGAAGACTTACCAAGGGGAAAAAGCAAAATGCTTCATGTTTTATCTCAGTTTTTACACCTCTGAGAGTATTTGTCTCCATAAAAAGTCAAGTTTTGTAGATAGACTATCACCATCACAGTCCGAAAAGCAGGTATCAGTTATAAACCCCTTTTAAGTGTCTCTCAGAACTGACTTGCTCTCAGTGGCTTAGTCTATGAACTGTTACAAATTAAAGAAGGACTTCCTCATGGGAGAGTGGATGGAGGAGGAGAAGGTAGGAAAGAGGAAAGGGGGAGGAACATTTTGAGCATCTTTTTTCCCAATGTACTCTCCTGGGTTACAGGATTAAGCCTTCAATTAAGGATAAAAAGACTTGAACTTCATTTTGGTATGCCTTAAAGAAAATAGGCAAACAAACAAAACAAAACCTCTGAAGCCAACTGTACACCTAAGTAATGTTTACAATGTTTAGATGTGCTAGATAGTTTTCAAACATACAGCAGTCCTCTGCTTCTCTCTCCAGCCTCATGTATCTCAGGTCATTTGCCTTCTCACTACTATTAACCACACTGGTCCTCTGTCTGTCTGGGGTTGTCCTACGAGGCAACCCTAACCATAACCCTGACCCTCTGGTTCCAGGGCTATGCATGTGCTCGTACCTTCTGAACTGCTTCTCCCTGACAGCTCAGTTGGCAAAGAATCCATCTGCAATGTGGGAGACCTCGGTTCAATTCCTGGGCTGGGAAGGTACCCTGGAGAAGGGATAGGCGACCCACTCCAGTGTTCTTGGGCTTCCCTGGTGGCTCAGCTGGTAAAGAATCCACCTGCAATGCGGGAGACCTGGGTTCAATACCCGGGTTGGGAAGATCCCCTGGGGAAGGGAAAGGCTACCCACTCTAGTATTCTGGCCTGGAGAATTCCATGGACAGTCCATGGGGTCGCAAAGAGTCGGACACGACTGAGCTACTTTCACTTAGCTCTGTGTGTCCAGCTCATTCTTATACTTTGTTTTAGCTTAAATATTATAATTATTATAATCTCTGATCAGGCAGTTAGAGATTATAGTTCCCTTCACTATTGCTGTGCCTCTCAACCTTTTTTTGTTTCATTGATGACAGTACTGAGGACTTGTATTTTTGTACTTATCTTTTTACTTAGATTTTGTCATTTCTTTTTATTGAGCAGAATATAGTGTCCATGAGACCAGAGGCCATGTGTGTTTTTCATTCATTCAATAATTTTGTCACTTAAATATTTAACATACGCCACCTCTGTGTCAGGCACTATGTCTGCCATTAGGCACTCAATAACTGTTTGTTAAATAGTTCCTTTTTTAGAAGGAGCTCCCCCTTTTAAATTAAAAAAACAATTTTTTATGTATAAATTGAGAAGCAAGTAGTAAGAATTCACACTCTTGAATTTATCCTAAATAGATAATTTCATCCAAATCTCAGTGACAATGAAATTTGAAAGATAAGCCCTTTAAGTACAAGTGGATCTCAGATATTGTGGGTTCTCATCCAGACCACTGCAATAGAGTGAAAATCATAGAAAAATGAGTCACATGAAGTTTTTGGTTTCCCAGTGCATATAAAATTTATGTATACACTATTCTGTAATTTTTTAAGTGTACTATAGCATCATGTTGAAGAAGATGCTATACATATCTCAACTAAAAAGACTACTACTAAAAGATACTAACAATCAATTGAGCCTTCTGCAAACTATACCTGTTTTGTGGTTGTAAGGTCTGACCTTGATGTTGGTGGCTGCTGACTGGTCAGGGTGGTGGTTGCTGAAGGCTGGGGTGACTGTGCCAATTTCTTAATATAAGACAGTAGTGAAGTGTGCTGCGTTGATTGGCTCTTCCTTTCATGAATAATTTCTCTATAGCCTGCAGTGCTGTTTGATAGCATTTTCACCACAGCAGAACTTCTTTAAAAATTAAAAGTCTCTCCTCTTCAGCCTTGTTCTGCTTTTCCAACTAGGTTTATGTAATATTCTAAATCCTTTGTCATCATTTCAATAATCTCCACAGCCTCTTCACCAGGAGTAGATTCCGTCTCAAACCAGTCTCTTTGCTCATCCATAAGAAACAACTTCCCACCCATTCAAGTTTTATCATGAAATTGCAGCATTTCAGTCACATCCTCAGACACTTCTAAATCTGTTACTGAGTCCACACTTGTACTGCTCACCACACAATAGGCTCTTAATCCTAGAGACAAGCTGTTGGGGCAAGGAGTAGTGACTTTATATGGAAATGCAAGTGACCAAAAAGACGGTGGACTAGTGTCCCAAAGAATCATCTGACCCTAGTTAGAATTCAGGCTGCTTCTTCTTTTGTTTTTTAAGAGGAGGGCACGTGGTCTGTTGTTACAAACTTCTTGGTGTCAGAATCCTTTGTTCTTGCAGCTGTCCCTATAGGTCAGGTCATGATGTTCCCATAAACCCCCAAAGGACAAATGCTGTAATGTATTCTACAACTTTTTAATCTCTATCTTACTGGGAAAGTGTAACACTTAAGGGTCAGAGCCTTGAGAGTGGGCTCTCCTGTATGTTTCAAGCTACCTGCAACATTCTTAGCTTGTACAAAAGCAATGGAATACAAAGTTTAAAGTAAAAGAAACAGATCTACTGTGGAGTGCGATTTATTCTTCCCTATTACAACTCAAGTTCTCTTGCTATTCCTCCCACATCTGCACCTTTGCTGAAGTCTTGAACCCCTCAAAGTCATTCCGGAGACTGAAATCAACTTCTTCCAGATCCCTGTTGATGTTGACATTTTGACCTCTTCTCATGAATCATGAATGTTCTTAATGGCATCCAGAATGATGGATCACTTTCAGAAGGTTTTCAATTTACTTTTCCCAGATCCATCAGAAAGAAGAAGCACTCTCCATGGTGGCTATAGCCTCATGAAATGTATTTCTTAAGGCTGAAATGGAAACTACTCCTTGTTTCTCTGGGTTGCAGAAGTCGTAAAGCTTCCTGAACCTTGATTACTACTTCATCTATAAAACATGCGTCATGAAAGTATCTGCTTCCTACAGATGTGAGATTCAGACTAGTTATGTTAGATACCTGAAACTAGGCCTGGACTATCAATAATGGTGCTATGGACTTTAGAGAAGCTCGTGGGGAGCAAGGAATTTAGCTGATCATTTTTACATTTCTTTCCGAAAATGTCTTTCTCATATAAGGTATTTATATTTGAAATGGAAGTTCTGTACATAGTCTAAAGAAGTGGAAATAATGTGATTAAATTTTAAAAAAACCACTGAACTAAAATAAAGTGATTCGTAGACTCTCTGTTCCACTGCTTTCATATACAATTAAGAGTTTATTATAATTTTATTTTGTTGTGAACTTTGTTATTACTGGTAGCCTTTTTCCTTAGAATGAAATGAGCTAGGGTAGGAAGATACATTTGACTTGTTAAATGTTGGTGACTAACAATTATTAATCCTCTACTGTATTCTCTCTATTGATAATGGGGGTGTTAGTTGCTCAGTTGTGTCCAACTCTGCAACCCTATGGACTATAGACCACCAGTCTTCTCTGTTCATGGGATTCTCCAGGCAAGAATACTGGAGTGTGTTGCCATGTACTTCTCCAGGAAATCCTCCTGACCCAGGGATCGAACCTGGGTCTCCTGCATTGCAGGCAGGTTCTTTACTGTCTGAGCCACCGGGGAAGCCCCATTTGTAATAATATGTAATATGTTTGTGTTGTTATACCTCACTACTGTTATAGTCACTTAAAATATGTTCTTTTGGTTATAGCCTAAAGAAAAAATTGTTGTTTCTATTACCTGGACACCGTTAAAAGGAGGCCGAGTAAGAGAGACCGTGACATTTCTTGTAAATGATATTCTGAAACACCAAGCTATATTACTAGGAAATGCAGAAGAGCCGAAAAAGAAAAAGGTAACAGGTTTTCATCATTCTATAATTTACTCTAGGAAATAATATGTAAAATCATTTTGTTCACAGATCTCTTGAAGTAACATACATAATACTGCCTATAAGTAGTATTAAATAGTTATCAACTTAATCTGTATGTTTTGCTTATCTTTGCAGAGGACTCTTTGGGATGCTATTAATAAGAAGAAAGTATCAGCGTCTTCAAGTCATAACAAGAAGGTTTCAAATATTCAAAATGTGAATAAAACATTTAATGTTTCCCCCAAAGCTGACAGAGTTAGGAGCCCACTACAAGCCTGTGAGAATCTGGCTACAAATGGAAACTCTTCCCCACCAGAAAGCAGTCCTTTAATCCTTGAAGAAAATAAACTCCCCATATCACCTATCAGCCCCGCTTTCCAAGAGTGCCACAGGGAGACCTGCTTGCCACTTCCTATTCGTCGATCTACGACCTACACATCCCTTCCTGCTTCTGAAAATGGGGAACTGGTGAAAGCAGACGGTGCCAACACTGCAAAAGATTTTCATTTTAATGAGAAAGGCATAACTGAAACTTCCTTTGACTCCATAGGTAATGGTAATAGTCAAATTGAAGAGAATGGTAAACTTACTCTTACCCCAAATTATTCTTCAAGTCTGAACATCACGCAAAGCCAAGGACATTTTTTAAGTCCAGATTCTTTTGTGAATAATAGCCATGCATCCAATAATGAACCAGAATTCGTGATGTGTCTCTCACCAGATACGTTTGTGAAAGGTAATACAAGGCCTGTGCTTTTGGAATCAAAAAGGGTACATGAAATCTGTCGGAAAATTTTAAGTCCAGATTCTTTCATAAATGATAATTATGGACTAAATGAGAATCTAGAAACAGAGTCAGTCAACCCAATTCTATCCCCAAATCAATTTTTAAAAGATAATAGGGCATATATACATATATCTCAGCAAACATGTAAATTGTCACCATTATCTACTGGATGTTTTCAGGACTCACAGCCTCCTCAAGATGAGAGAAAAAATGCAGCTGTACCTTGTATTTCTGAATGTCAGCAGTTAGAATCTTCAAAAGCTACTTTTGAAGCATCCAAAGCTTTAGAAATGATGTCAAACTGTTACACTTTTAAAAAACAGAACCAGCCTAAACTTTCAGCAGTTCAGGATATTTCTAGTTGCAGCCGTGATAAACCTATTAAGAGACGCCCAATACTTTCTGCCACTGTGACTAAAAGAAAGACCACTTGGGCTGTAGAAAACCAAATGGAGACTGTTAAACCAAAGGCAAAAAGATGTCTCAATGTCGTAGTGGGTGACTGTGAAAAAGAAACAGATGATCAAAAACAGAAAGATGATTTTCATCCTTTTCTTCCAACTAGAGATTTAATATCGAGTAGACCTAAGAGCTCTAAAAACACAGTAACTCCTCCCTGCAAGGTAGCTTCAGTTGCTCATAAAAGAAAGAGTGAGGGACACACAGGAGATGAAAATGTGACAGTGACAGTTACAGAATGCACAGAAGTACAAGAAGTCAAAAGGATCCATTTTTCTCCTGTGGAGTCTAAAACATCAACTGTTAAACACACAAAAAAAGTGGTAACCGCCTCCTTGAAACGTGTTAGCCACAGAGAGAAATTAAACCTGAAGAAGAAAACCGGTGAGTCTCGTTAATAAAATCTTTCATGAACGTATACCTGTATGGGGGATATTTTCTATTTCTTTTGGTTTAGTAAATTGCTATTGAGAAGCTTGAATCAACTTGTACTTTTAAGCCACCACTTGGCTTAGTGGAAGATGAGTCAGACGTAGAGTAGGGCCGAATTCTGAAATCACTGTGATCTCATTCTTATTTACATTTTTGATGTTTTGTTCATCATGATTTTTCTGCAGTAATTTTTAAGAACTATTGCATTAAAATACTTGTCTTTCCATTTTTAAAAAATATTTTAACATATTTGTTTATTTGGTTGTATCGGGTCTTGGTTGCAGCATGCGAACTCTTTTTTTTCCCCCCCAAACTTTAAAGTTTTATTTTGTATTGGGGTATAGCCGATTAATAATGTTGTGATAGTTTCAGATGAAAGCTGAAGGGACTTAGCCATACATTTACATGTATCCATTCTCCCCTAAACTCCCCTCCCATCCAGGCTGCCACATAACGTTGCGCAGAGTTCCATGTGCTATACAGTAGGTCCTTGTTGGTCATCCATTTTAAATATAGCAGTGTGTACTTAACCTTTCCAAGGTCCCTAACTATGCCTTCCCTCCCAGCAACCATAGTTCATTTCCTAAGTCTGTGAGTCTCTCTCTGTTTTGTAAGTTCATTGATATAATTTCTTTTTAGATTCCACACATAAGGTATGTCATAAGATATTTCTCCCTCTCTGTCTGACTTACTTCACTCAGTATGACACTCTCTAGGCCCACCCATATTACTGCAAATGACATTATTTCAATCTTTTTAATGGGTTGAGTAATATTCCATTATATGTATGTGCCACATCTTCTTTATCCATTCCCTGTCGATTTAGACTGTGTTTCCATGTCCTGGCTACTGTAAACAGTGCTTCAGTGAACATCGGGGTGCATGTATCCTTTTGGATCATCGTTTTCTCTGGATACATGGCACGCAAACTCTTAGTTGTGGCAAGTGGGATCTAGTTCCCCAACCAGAGATCGAACCTGGGCCCCCTGCACTGGGAACATGGAGTCTCAGTCACTGGACCATCAGGGAAGTCCCTACCTGCTTGTCGTGCTGACAGTTTTTTGCTCCCCCCGCCGTGTCACACCCAGGGAAGTACTGAACGTGCCTCGCCTTAGTCCAGGCCCCAAGGTGAGGGCCCAGTGCATGCCTGGCCCCATCACACTGTCTGAGGGGGCGCAGAGGAGGCCTTCACCCAGGGACGGCATTCTCCTTAGCCTGTACTTGGCCGTTATTTGGGATGAAGACAAGGCCCCGAGCTCCTCTTTCCTTTAGGAGGAACCTCACTGTTCCTTTCCCAGCCCTCCCCCGTCCCACCCCTCTCTGCCTCAGAAACTGTCAGGACTAATCCCAGACTGCCTCGGATGCCAGTCAGGGTCCAGGTAGGAAAACAAACCACACAGGCTACGAAACAGATAATTTAAAGGGACTCCGGGACTCACAGGAGATGTCACGGCCGAGCACTTGAGCTCACTTCTCCTTGTGCGCTCCCCAGGGGGAGCCCCCTTCTGCATCTCCCCAGCTCTCTGCAGTGCCTGTGCGCTCTGGACTCACTGCCTTCCTTCGCATCTGTCTTTGCTGAATGCTCCCTCCTCCTGTTCCCGCCCTGACCTGGCCCTCTCCCGAGAACACACCTTCTCTCCTCCTCTGGCCCGGAACCTCCTGGGACCATGGACCACCCACCGTCTCATACCTGCTTCCAGACTGTTGCTTCTTCTTTCTTCCTTGGAAATAGATGACAAGAAAGCAAAGGGCCACAGACAGCTTGAAGCTCAGTTTCCATACCACCCCACCTTGAGTTCTCCTTGTTGTACAGAGAGACGACTGAGAATTTTAACATTTGGCTCATAAGACCTTCTCTAAAACTTCTACTTTATGATGTGTCTTTATGATTTCAAGATCCTTGAAGGAGATCCTTCCAGTACTCTGGCCGTGAGTTCCAGCCTCCTTAGGCCACACTCTTAGAGCGTCTCCCTCGCCAGAATTTCAGCATTTTCTCTAAAAGCCAGTGAATCCGCCTCCATTTCCCCAGCCCTCACCCCTGACCTGTCATCATTTTCTCACTTGGCTTGGCCTCCACGGCTCATCGTAGTCCCTTGTTCCATCTTCGTGCTTTTCTGGCACATTCCAGTTCCCAGGCCAGCTCCATGCCTGAACCTTGCTGCTTGAGCTTTAACTCCATGACCGCTCATCTCCAGGAAGCCCGCAGCTCTTCTCGCCTCTGTCGTCCTGCTTTGTTGACTTTATCTCTCTGCTGCAGACTACTGCCCCGCCTCCCTTTTTGTCCTGAAACCTTGAGCACCTGCTTCCTCCTCTGAGGACAAGGTAACAGTAGCCAGTGTTTGCTGCCTACCTTCCCCGCAGCCCCCGCTGTGAGTGCCTTGCTGTTAGCTCCTCTCACACCTACAGCAGTCAGACAGAGTAGACGCTGTCATGAACACATGTTCAAGTCAGGACACCTCCGCATCCAGAAGCTGAGTCTTTGCCTGAGGTCAGGGGGAGTAAGTGGTCAGGCTGGGGCTCCCCCAGGCAGGAGGCTCAGCAGCTGGTGCTCTGGGTCCTCACCTTCGCCAGCAGCCTGCTTCCTACCTCCCTGAGGACGCAGAGGTGCCTCGGCAAGTCCCACAGCATCCTCACCCGCTGTGCTCCCATCCCCTGCTGCCTGCCCTCCTGTGGCAGCCTGAGAGGTCTGTGCGCCTGAGGCAGGCTCTTTACTAGCAATAGTAAAGACCCCAGCCGTCTACACGGTTGTTGTTTTAGCAGCTGCCTTTCCCATGTCTCCAGGGTTTTACTCCCTATCGGGTCATTTCTGATTCATGCACAAAGCGCTGTTCTTACTTCCATCTCCCCCAAAAAACAGACTTCTCATTGATACCACATATCCATTCACACCTGGCATCTTTCTGCTTTTTTGTAAACAACACTCCTTGAAAGAACCTACATGTTCATTTTGTGATAGTTCACTGATTCTGTATACTTTTCCATGTAAACATTATGCTTGAATTAAAAGGTGCTTTTTAATGTAAAAAAAAAAAATCACTTTGAAAGATGCTTTTATTAGCTGTTTCTAGTTCTCCTGTTTGTTGAAGTCACTTCAACCAGATTTTGATGACTCTAGTAAAACCTTTTTTTGTCAAGGTCATCAACACCTCCACACTGAATCCAGAGGTTATTTCTCAGTCTTCATCTTGAACTATTAGGCAACCTCTCTCTTCTGGGACCGCTTTACCCTGCCACTCCCACTTCCTCCTGGTTCTCTTCCTGCCTCCCTGGGGGCGCCTCTATGTTTGTCGCTCCAGCCTCTAAACTTTGAGGTACACGAGGACTCAATCACTGAAACTTTTTCACACTTTTGCTCATTCCCTTAATGCTTTCAGGCCATCTCACAGCTTTCAGTACTGCCTCTACATGGAGGCCTTCGTTTTACATCTCTAGGACGGACTTCTCATCTAGACTCGTTTATCCAACATCTTTTATTTCCACTTGACTGTCTCGTGAGCATCTTTACTTTGTCCAAAAGCAGCCCTTTGCCATCCCCAGTCCTGTGACATCTGTCCCCGGTGTGTCAGTCCAACACACTTCTGTTATGATCTCCTCGCATCTCAGGCCCCAGACCTTGGGGTGTCCCTAAGTATGTATCTCTCCTACCCTTTCTCTAGAAATTCAGACAGTCTGCCTGATTCTAAATTCAGCCCATCAACAAATCCTGTCTTCTTTCCAAGTGCATTCAGAACTGGGTCACTTCTCACCATCACTGACGGCCCCATCCAAGCCTATGTCTCTGCAGGTCCCCTATCGGATCTTGCCTTCACCCTTGCCTTCTCTGGAGTCTATTTTCCACTTAGCTGCCAGGGTGATGCTTTTACAATATTCATCAGTTGGATTCTAACCTGCTCCATTTCTATACCCCCGATGGCCTTTCATCTCACTGGAAGCCAGATTCTTACAGTGACGTGCAAGACCCTTTAAGGTCTCCAGAGAAAGAAGTCAGTTTTTCAAGGTGCATTGATTCAACTCTGATAAGGAACCTACTGTGTGCTATGCATTGTTCTAGGCTCTGTGGATACTAGGAGAAAAGACATCATTCCTGTCCTCAGCAGCTCCCAGTCCTTGGAGCTATGCCCAGGGAATCATACTTGGCTTTATGGGAATGACACGAAGATGTGAGACGTTTCCAAGGAAGTCTCCCACAGAACAAAATGGTTGTAGGCGGAGGGACTAGCTTTTGCAAGCCTTCAGAATGAGGAACTCCTCATATTTTTAGTTTTTTAGTACGTTAAGATGGAAAGAAACTTATAACCTAATAGACGTTATGTAACAAATTGGTCATATTCCTTATTTTGACCATTGGCGTGGATTTGCAATTCTTCTAAGTCAAAGCTAAGCAGACTCTTTCTCTGAAGGTCCAGACAGTAAATATCCAGGTTTTGCAGCATATGTGACCTCTGTCACAGCCACTGGGCCCTGTCATTGCTGACGGGGAAACAGCCACAGACAATGTGGACATGAGCAGCTGTGACTCCATGCCAAGAAGACTTTATTTATGGACACCGAGATCTGAATTTCATATCGTCTTCATGTGTCATGAAATAAAACTGTTTGGAGGTCTATTTTGTTTTTAAGTAGTGTTCAAAAATGTGAAAACTTCTTAGCTTGCAGATATAGTCCGCAAACAGCTATGGGTTGGATTCTGCCCTGGGCCTTAGCTTTCCCGCCTCTGGCTTTATTGTTAATATTAGCTCCTGGTTTGTATGGAGCATCAGTGCAAGCTGGTGTGAAACCCACCTTTGAGGGAGTGAACTGCGCTAGGACAGGTTATTTTCCTCTGTGACTTTCCTGTACTTTCCCTGTAGGTGCCCACCCCCCACCCTCTACCTCCTGTAGGTACCCCCACCATCTACCTCCTATAGTTACCCCCACCGTCCACCTTCTGTAGGTACCACTCACCATCTACCTCCTAAAGGTACTCCCCGCCGTCTACCTCCTGTAGTTACCCCCACGGTCTACCTCTTGTAAGTACCCCCCACCGTCTACCTCCTGTAGGTACCCCCCACCATCTACTTCATCACCTGGATAAGGCCTGGGAACCTATCAGGGTTCTCATTCTCCATCATGCGCCTAGTGAGTTGACATTAAGCCCTGTTACAAGTTCTGCTATGAAAACAGCTCTTCTATGGTTTTGTCTCCACTGCTTCTGTGTTCCTTTAAATTCTCACCATAGCTGACTCAGGCCCCTGGGATTGCTTCATTTTCGCTACCATCTCTAGTCTTGACTCCAGTCCACTGTCCATTCCATCTTCTGAAATACATGTGACAGTGTGACTGCCTGGACCTTAATCCTTCACTGGCCCACCAGGTACTTGGAACTGAACTACAGTGCAAGCTCTGAAGCCATACTGTCCAGCTCAGCCACCTACTAGCATGCATGACCTTGACCAAGTAGCATAGTTGCTCTAAGCTCCATAAAACATGGAAAATGACAGTGGACTTCTGATAGATTTCTGGTGCTGACTATATCAGGTAATCTAAATTACAAGACTCTGATAGTGCCTGGCGCAAGTATTCAACTACTAGCTATCACTGTTATTTTTCATATTTTTGAATGCCTTTCTTCCTCTTCCAACCTCTTTTTTGTCTTGCTTTTCTTGTCTGTGTTCTTGGCTCCAGTACCACCTTGCAGTTCAGTCAGAGGCCCCGTTCCTGGTGTCATGTCCACTACAGGGTCAGCTCAGGGGCGCTCCCTCCAGGAGGCTGTCTGCCTTCCAGTGACTCAGCTTGGCCTCCCCTAGTCCTGGGCTCCTCGTATATTTCTAATGTAATGTATTGTGATCCTTTCTACTCCTCTGTTCTGGACCCAGAACATCCTGAGAGCTGGGACCACATCTTTCCATTCTGCATTCTCAGCAACTAGTTGTACACACACACACACACGGAGCTGGTTGACTCTCAGTCATAGCTTCTGTCGACACAAAATACATTGTAGTTTCTGGTCTGTAACTTCCAGACGTAGGTTTTATTTGCCCAAGTTCATACCCTGGAGCATAGTGGTTACTCAGATCTGCTAAATGGAGATGATTTTGGAGAGTGCAGATTTTAAGTTGATAGTAGTTCATTTGCAGAATTTATTTTACTTTTTAAATGCTATTCTTTTTCTCATGATTGTAGATTCATTAGGATACAGAACTCCTACCTCTAAAACAAACAAAAGGACAAGACCCTTTGTTCCTGTGGCTCAGTCTAACTTGACCTTCATAAAACC
This sequence comes from Cervus canadensis, assembly GCF_019320065.1. Classification (NCBI taxonomy): domain Eukaryota; kingdom Metazoa; phylum Chordata; class Mammalia; order Artiodactyla; family Cervidae; genus Cervus; species Cervus canadensis. The sequence goes on from NC_057398.1 coordinate 4,655,161, forward strand.
ACTAAAAGCAGGCAAGTGTTTAATAACTTTAAAGTCTATGAAAAATTGACACTGAATGAAGCAATAATCGCATTTCAAATGAAAATGAATTGATTTTTTTTTTTTAATGGAATAAAAGCCTTGAATTGTTAAAAGGTATGTATCCTAGTAACAATTAGGATATTTTCTGAGTTCAATGAAGTTGACTCACTTTTCTTGGGATTTTTAATTAACCAGGAGGTACTGCCTTACTTTTACTTTTACTACATTTTACACCCCAAAATGGGTTTCCCTAGTAGCTCAGCTGGTAGCAAATCTGCTTACAAGGCAGGAGACCCCAGTTCGATTCCTGGGTCAGGAAGATTGCCTGGAGAAGGGATAGGTTAACCGTCCAGTATTCTTGGGCTTCCCAGGTGACTCAAACGGTAAAGAATCCGCCTGCAATGCAGGAGACCTGGGTTTGATCCCTGGGTTGGGAAGATCTCCTGGAGGAGGGCAACCCACTCCAGTACTCTTGCCTGGAGAATCCCATGGACAGAGGAGCCTGGCGGGCGACAGTCCACGGGGTCACAAAGGGTCGGACAGGGCTGAGTGACTAAGCACAGCACAGCACACCCAAAATGCTTTCAACTGCTTCCAGCAAGAAGTAGAAACGCAAACATTGTTCAGTGTCTTAAGGTGATTTTGCTGACGATAGTCTATTGCTATAGATGGTATAATAATTTAAAGGAAAAATTTTTATGCCTTAACCTAATTGTATTCCTAGGTATACCTAGACATCCAATGCCGTTTGCTGCAAAAAACATGTTTTATGATGAACGCTGGAAGGAGAAGCAGGAGCAGGGCTTCACTTGGTGGCTAAATTTTATATTAACTCCTGACGACTTCACTGTAAAAACAAATATTTCTGAAGGTAAACATGAAGTTAATGTTTAAATTAGATAATACTTTTGTTTTAATGGGTCATTTTTAACATGATTTTTTCATTCTTTAGTTGTACAGATTTATTGGGCTTCCCTGGTCCCTCAGATGGTAAAGAGTCTGCCCATAATGTGGGAGACCTAGGTTCAATTCCTGGGTCAGGAAGATCCCCTGGAGAAGGAAATGGCAGCCCACTCCAGTATTCTTGCCTGGAAAATCCGATGGACAGAGGAGCCTAGCAGGCTACAGTCCGTAGGGTCGCAAAGAGTCGAACACTACTGAAGTGACTTCACTATCACTTTCACAAGTGTATCATAGAGTAGTTAGTGGCACAGCACACTAGGTCATTAAAACAGATGCTCATTATTGTGCAGGTGAGAGAATTTTGTGCTGTTAAGAACTGAACTTCTTTTTTTGTTCATCAGCCAGTGTGATTTCCAGCCTTTCCAGTGAATGGGTTTTATTGTAAGACAGATGCAGTCGGCATTAACAGTGAGACACGGCTGCCTAGAAACCCAGTCCAGTCTTAGCTGCACCATAAAGTGGAATGTCCTGGTGGATCATTTTGTCTTGTATGGCCTGTTAGGGATATTGTCTCCACTGGACCCTGTTTAAGATGTTTGTGGCCAAGTATATAATGATGAGGGGTCTAAAAACCAGTGGCTATGAGGAATTTTTAAAATATTTCACTGTAGTTCTGGAAGAGAAAAAAACTCAAAGTATGGAATGTGATGAAAACACGGTGTTCTTCAAATATTTAAAGGGTTTTCTCCTGAGAGAAGGAGGGTTCACTTGGGCTACTCTCCCATAGAAGTTACAGAGATCAGTTCAACTCCAGATAAGGAAAACCCCTTTAAAATACTTAACTTGCCCAGGCGTCGCACAGGCTGACTTTGGGGGGACGATTTCCCTCTTGCTGTAGTGCTCCAGCAGACACTGGTCTGCATTTGTTAGAGAAGTGTGCATAGGAATTCTACCTTTGATTAGGTACTTTTCTTTTTCTCCAAAATTAAACAAAACATGGTTTTAGTTCTTTCCTTGAGAGAAGATGTGCTCTATGAAAATTCAAGTTGCATTTCAAAATTTAACTTTAATAAATCACATTCTTTTTTTTAAACCTTTATTAATTTATTTTTAAATATTATTTCTATTTCTATTTGGAATAGAGAAATATAACTTTTTAAAAAATGTATTCAAGCATATTGACTTTTTACCTTTTTTATATTTCCCATTACTTTTTAAATTATTATTCTTTTTAAATTTATTTTTGTAATTGAAAGATAATTGCTTTTAGTATTTTGTTGGTTTCTGTCATACATGAGCATGAATCAGCCATGGATATATGTATGTCCCCTCCCTCTTATACTCCCTCCCAACAAATCCCATCCTTTAGGAGCTAATCTTTTGATAAAGTGTATGGAAGCAGAGAAGCCAGCTAGGAGCCTCACTCATGAGTCTGGGTTAGAGGAGATCACGTGGGAACCTGGACGACAGTGGTTATGAGAAATGGTTAGACTTGGGACACAGTTTGCAGGTACAGTCAGCTTGTTGTGACCATAGGACAGTGTAAGCTGAGTGAAGGATGACACCTTCACTTTGAGGTGGGAAGGAGAGGAGCAGGCTGGAAGGCACAGGGAATAGATCCCGTCTTGGCCACCTTCAGCTGCATTCATTGCTAGATTTTAAAGTGTATGCCCATATTGTTTAACCAGACCCGTCCTTTCTTTCATTTTGACCCAGTAAATGCTTCCACTCTTCTTCTGGGAGCAGAGAGTCAACGTAAAATAAGTGTCCCGAAAGCTCCTACCAAGGACGAGGTGTCTCTCAGAGCTTACACTGCTCGGTGCAGGTTGAACAGGTTACGTCGTGCTGCATGCCGCTTATTCACTTCTGAAAAAATGGTTAAGGCTATGAAAAAGCTTGAAATTGAAATTGAAGCTCGGCGGTTAATTGTTCGGAAAGACAGGCACCTCTGGAAAGATGTGGGTAAGAAGATTATAGAAATCTTGAGATTAATTCTTTAAAAACACTCTAGAAATTTTTTGTTTCAGAGTCAAATATGTACGTGGTTTCACTTGGCTGCCTAAAATTCCATAAACTTAAATGAGATCATGTACATATATTAAAGAGTAGAAGTATACTTAAACATATTTCATATATATGATGTTCCTTTTTGGTCTCTGATTTCTCTCCATGAAATTGTATTCACTGTCTCATATATGATTAGTGGCCTGAGCTTACTTGGTTTTATATGCGTTTCAGGAGAACGGCAGAAAGTCCTGAACTGGCTATTGTCATATAATCCTTTGTGGCTACGAATCGGCCTAGAGGTAAGTACACCTTCCAGTTTTTGAAAAAAGATACTTTTTTTAAATATATATATATATATACTTTTAGTAGATTCTTTAATAAAATGATGGTTTCAGTTATCAAATTATTTGGTTACTTAATCTCTCAGTATGAAATTTAAGGTCCCTTCATAAATGCTCATTAGGTTAATAGACCCTGTCGTTCTATATTACTGCTATTTTGTTACATAGCTGTTTTCCCATTAGTTTCTTATATATATAAAATTTGGTACAAGATGTGATAGCAAGTATAGTTAACTCCTTTCTGAGCATTTACCAATGACAATACTAGATTGTTTAAAACACATTAAATACATTTTCTAATTTAGATCTCTATAAAATCCAGTGAGGTATTTATTGTTATTCCAACGTCACTGACAGAACAGAAGCTGAGATGGTAAGTGACTTGCTGAATGCCAATGAAGGGGCAGGATTGGAATTCACACCAGTCTGAAGTCACCAGAAACATTTAGATGGAACACTACTCATGAAAACATCAGAGTTTGAGTTTTTCACATGGTGTATGGTTCAATAATATTTAGAATGATAAAGCTAACTGAATTAGAAAGCCACTAGGAGTTGACTGTTAAAATATTCTTTTATTCCAACCCTCAGTGTTTCCATTCCCTTTAGTCTTTTACTGGTGAACTCTTGTATCTTGTTTAGGCTTTTTACCTAAACGTGGGATATCCCATTCTTCAGTTTTTTCTAAGTTTTTGAATAGAAAAATCTTTTGTACTAAAAAGGAATTTTTACAATAATCTGGCTATTTATCAGAAAATTGAGGTGTTGAGAGAATGAATGATAATCCCACTATGGTCACCCAACTAGATAGTGAACTTGTTAAGATTTCTTCCCTTAATTCTTATTTCAATTGATTTGAAATTCAACGTCTCATTTCTTTCAATGAAAAGTTAATCAGAAAATTGCATATCAACTGGCTATGCTTCAGATATCAAAGAGTTCCAGAACCTCAATTAAAGTAGAACCTGTCTAGGGCTTCCCTGGTGGCACAGATGGTAAAGTAGGACCTGTTTATTTGGGGCATAGCTCTTTTGTGGCAGAGGTAAAGCGTAGCAGAGTTAGAAACATGCAATGCCCTTTGAAGCTTCCTCTTAGACGTAGTGTGCATCACTTCATCCATAGTTCTACCCAAAGTGCATTATCTGTTCAGACACAGATGAGGCAGAAATATTTATTCTTCCACAAGAGATACAGCAAACCTAGGCAATTGGGTGGGAAAGGGGACTTCTAAAGGGAAGGGAGGAATGAATAATTATAAACAAAACATTCTACCATCACACCTTAGAATTCTGTTAGGGGGCACGACCTTTGAGGATCTTAAGAAAGCATCACATGCCAAAAAATAAGTAAATAAAGATAAAATGTCTCTATTTTGGCAGATATTAGTATTTTTCTATGCTTTTCTCTAGTTTTATCAATATAAAGTTATAAAATACAATTTGATGTTTTTAGTTTTTTCTAATTGCTTTAAAAACCATTAACAATCACATTGATGTTAAATTAATGACATACTTTAATCCTTGATTATATACAGATCTGAACATCCCAAGTTACTGTGGTAGATGGTTTACAGATGGTTTTCCATTTGTTAACTGCCAAGGCATTTAGAGTCATTTAGGTGTGTGTTGTACCTTCATGACACACTTGCAGGATGTGCGTTCCTGTGTGCTGAGTTGCTTCATTCGTGTCCAACTCTTTGTGACCCCGTGGACTGTAGCCCACCAGGCTCCTCTGTCCATGGGATTCTCCAGGCAAGAATACTGGAGTGGGGTGCCATGCCCTCCTCCAGGGGATCTTCCTGACCCAGGGATTGAACCTGTGTCTCCCATGTCTCCTGCACTGGCAGGTGGGTTCTTTACCACTAGTGCCACCTAGGAAGCCCACTAACAGGACAGTTGTCATTAAATTTGAATAAGAGGGCTACATTTGATAGTTCTTAAAAGAAAAAACTGCAATATAAATATCACTTGTCATATAATTTTTAAGAACTTATCTTAGTCATGAACTTTCCTCTCTTCACTAAGAGTGCACTAAAAATTGCAGAGAACATACATGTTCATCCCAAAGAGCCTGGGCGAACATCCCCGTCTCTCCCAAAGGAATCAGAACCTCGCCAGTTCTTAGGCCAGCGTCGTCTGTCCCTCCCCTCTGCATCCCTGTGCCCCAGAGAGACAGCACGGCCCTGACTTGGGCTTGGATTTCTTTTCAGACGATATACGGAGAACTGGTGCCTCTGGAAGACAACAGTGACGTCACGGGGCTGGCGATGTTCATTCTGAACCGCCTGCTTTGGAATCCTGACATCGCAGCCGAGTACAGGCACCCGAGTGTCCCTCACCTGTACCGAGATGGTGGGTGGCTCTGCCTCCGTCATGTGCTCCCCACGCTGTGTGCAGAGGGCGTCTCGTCCTCATTGCTGTCTCTGTCCGCCTTCACCTTCCAGAGAAACCGGTGTAAAAGGCCTCTGTCTCCACTGCCGTCTAGTTCTGCGGCCCCGCCATCCCCCTTTCCCGCCTCCGCTCTAGCCCTGTCCTCCTTTGCGCCTGTCGTCTCTCCTCTCCACCTCACACGTGGGCCTCACGCCCTGCGGAGGTCACGTCTGGCTTGGGCTGCCGCTGGCTGTTTTAGTATTCTTGGCCCCTAGGTCGGTGCCTGCATGTGCCTCGTGATGCGTTTGTCCTCTGAAGCGAACTCAGTCTCTTGCTGTGTCTGTGCCCCAGTTTCTTCCATCACCTGGAAACGTTCAATAGTACCTGCCCCATAGAGCCGTCGTGAGCCTGAAATGAATCTGTACATGGAAGGCCTAAGAAAGACACGCAGTGTGCTCCCCGTGCTCATTATGGCTGTTTTGTTCTAGCAGATTGTAACTATCCTACTTTTACATAAAACTTGTCTTTTTATCTTTTTTTAAATTGAAGTAGAGTTGATTTACAATATTATAGAAGTTTCAGCTGTTCAGCATAATGATTCAAAATTTTGAAAGGCTGTACTCCATTTATAGCGTTTATAAAATATTGGCTATATTCCCTGTGTTGTACAATATGTCCTTGTAGTTTATTTATTTTGTAAGTAGTAATTTGTACTTCTTAATCTCCTACCTCCGTCTTGCCCCCACCTTCCCTCTTCTCACTGGTAACCACTAGTTTGTTTTCTGTATCTGCAAGTCTGTTTGTTTTTATCATATTCACTAGTTTGCTTTGTTTTTTTACATTCCACATATAAGTGATACCATGCAAACTCTTTTTACCATACAAACTCTTTTTAGTTTTTTGAGTCATCTCCATACTGTTTTCCATAGTTCTTGCTCCAATTTACGGTCCCCCGCAAAAAAAAAAAAAAAAAAAAACCAGAAAGAAAAGGTAAATAAATATAAGGAATTTTATAGACTTACAAAGAATTCCAAGATAATTTGACTTGAAAGTATAGGACACATCTCAAGAATCCTTAGCAGGAATACATAGACCAAAAGCATATCAGAATAAATAAATATAGAAAAATATTTCAGAAACCGCCCCCCCCCAAGAAAAGAAAACCAAACTTGTCTTGCATAGATGAACGTGCTATGCCTTTTTGTACTTTATTTCAGGTCATGAAGAAGCTCTGTCTAAGTTTACATTGAAAAAGCTATTATTGTTGGTTTGTTTCCTTGATTATGCTAAAATCTCTAGACTTATTGATCATGATCCTTGTCTCTTCTGTAAAGATGCAGAGTTCAAGGTATGGTTTTCATCTTATATTTTTTATTTCACGTATAAGACTTTTGTTTGTTTTTATTGTGTATTTTCTCCTCAGAAAAAGTGATTTTCCCAAAGAACACTAGTCTGATTCTTTGCAACCCCGTAGACTATATACATACAGTCCATGGAATTCTCCAGGCTAGAATACTAGACTAGAGTGGGTAGCTTTTCCCTTCTCCAGGGGACCTTCCCAACCCAGGGATCTAACCCAGGTCTCCGGCATTGCAGATGGATTCTATATCAGCTGAGCCACAAGGGAAGCCCAATAGTGTTTATCCTATATTTTAAATTTCACATATAAAATTTTGTCTGTTTTTATTGTATATTTTCTCCTCAGAAAAAGTGATTTTCCCAAAGAACAGTACTCTGGAGTAGAACAGAAATGCCTGCCCAGCAGTTCTAACCCTGCCTAGCTTGTTGGTTGACATTTCACCAGTGCATCACCCTGTTCTTAGCTTTGCTTTGAGAGTGAATATAACGGTGCTTCTGAGGAATTAATTTGGGAGAAAATTTCTTTCCTAATTTAGTATGCTATCAAATTAATTCTAATTTTTAGAGTGTATTATTATTTATGAGCCCTTTCTTAAAAGGTCTTAAATTGGAAATATTGGAAATATATGAGGTTTGCATTGTTACCATATGAAACTGTCTTTTTATACTACTGTTAATGGTACTTTATTTCTATATGTGCAGAATGATTTGAAACATTTGTTTTTATTATAAGCAGAATGATGATCCTGGACTATAATACCTTCTGCTTGTTTCTCCACAGGCCAGTAAAGAAATCCTTCTGGCTTTTTCACGAGATTTCCTAGGTGGTGAAGGTGACCTTTCCCGTCACCTGAGCTTACTGGGATTTCCTGTGACCCACGTCCAGATGCCTTTCGATGAGTTTGATTTTGCTGTTAAGAATCTTGCTGTAGACTTGCAATGTGGGGTGCGTCTCGTGTGAGTATAAGAAATGGAATTATGTCTCTCCCTAGAATAGACTAAAATTTTCTGGAAGACACTTTTTTCTATACATACACAATCCCTCTTGCTCCTTTATGTAATGGGATAAATCTAGGGTTTAAAAAAGTTGGGGTAAGTTCAGGAAAATGGTGTGAATTTTAGGCCAAGAAACCTTGTCCCCTATCCACATTGTTCCCTGCTGGCAGGTGATGAGGTCTGAGTAGGAACCACTGATGCCCCAGAATAGGATTTGGGGAAAGCATGGGGCTAATTAAATAGCACTTTATCTGCAGTGGTTTCATGACTTCTACATCATTTGAGACCAATTTTATTTGTGTTAACCATGTTGCACATGTAAGGATGCAGCCCTGAAATTAAAAGATGCTTGCTCCTTGGAAGGAAAGCTATGACAAACTTAGACAGTGTATATTTTAAAAAGCAGAGAATCACTTTGCCAACAAAGGTCCATATGGTCAAAGCTAAGGATTTTCCAATAGTCATGTATGAATGTGAGAATTGGACCATAAAGAAGGCTGAGCACCGAAGAACTGATACTTTCAGATGCTGGTGCTGGAGAAGACTCTTGAGAGTCCCTCAGACAGCAAGTAGATCAAAGCAGTCCATCCTAAAGGAAATCAACCCTGAATATTCATTGGAAGGACTGATGTTGAAGCTGAAATTCCAAAGCTTTGGCCACCTAATGCAACAAGCCAACTCATTGGAAAAGACCCTGATGCTGGGAAAGATTGAGGGCACAGAGAATGAGATGGTTGGATGGCATCACCGAATCAATGGACTTGAGTTTGAGCTAACTCCAGAAGATGGTGAAGGACAGGGAAGCCTGGCATGCTGCAGTCCATGGGGTCACAAAGAGTCGGACAAGACTTAGTGACTGAACAACAACACCACTTGAGGAGAAGTGAGATGAAGACATGGTATGGTTTGCCCAGGTTTCACACGGCTGTGGTAGTGGGCATCAGCTCATGACGTCCAGCTTCACATCACACGCGTTTCCTCACTAACACACTAGAGTCCTAGGCATTGGCTTTGATGTTACAACTGTGAGTCACCACTGCCTTCTTTGGAAGGAGCAGCCTTTACACTGTACCTCAGGTGGCTTCTTTACAATGTGTGACTTGAAGGCATCCTTCTTGTTTCTAAGAAACTCTCTATAATAATATAATGTCTGACATTTGTGAGGAAGTTATCCCTGTATCTTTGTGAATCCCCAGTTCTTCACAAATAGCATACATGGGACTTCCTTTGGTAGTTTAGTGGTTAAGAATTTGCCTTGCAGTGCAAGGGATGCAGGTTCGATCCCTGGTTGGGGAACTGAGATCCTACGTGCCTTAGAGCAGAGAAGACCCAGCACAGCAAAACAAACAAACAATAACAGCACATGTGTCTCTGGTTGCCTTCTAAATTAAATTTCCATGAACCTTCTTTTCTTTTCTGATCATATATTCTCATGACAAAGTAATAGTCTTGAACTTTACTGTAGCTTCCTCTCTTGAGTAATTTCTAAATGGCTCAAGCATTTGCTGTGAATGTTCTCCACACTATTTTTATATTTAATTTTAATTTGTTCATTTCATAAATCCAAACCAGCACATCTGTTTTCTGGCCAATAGCAATTCACAATTTGAAACTTTTTCCAAAAAAAGAAAGAAACTTTTTCCACTGTTTGGGAGGAGCAGTGATTGGCTTCATGTTCGGTGTAGTTTTGTGATGATGGAAGACATTTTTTTGTTCTTTTATAGGCGCTACTGAGGACTTCCCAGTGTTGGGTGTAGATGCTTTGTCATTGTCGGGAACTCTCACTGGTTAAGAGACTCGATCTTGCTTGACAAGCTTCTGTTTTCTTGTGTGTCCCCACAATAAGCATAGGTCTCAGAGGTCATTTGAGGTCACTTGGGAAGGGTTAATCCACTGACGCTGTAGGTGACAGTCAGTCGGTCAGTCTAGTGTTGCAGAAATGCTTCAGACGCTGATTGAGTGGTTGGCCTACACTGATCTTATGTTGCTTCCTGACGTTTAGAAATTATGGTTCTGTAAACAAGTCTGCCAAAATTTAACCAGACACAGTCATTTGTTGGGCTCGAATTTTCTGTGGAAACAATGATTTTTGTCTAGTGTAAAACACTAGATGATATTAGGAGTTTGAATTTAAACTGTGGTACAAATGATTTTTTAAGGTAAGCATTCAAATAATTTTGCTTTACCTGATATAAATATAAGAGAATGGCTTCAGAAACTGTAAAAGTAGGGTTTAGTTCTGATCTTAGTCCTATCATTACTAGTTGTAAGATCACGGGAAATTTATTTTACTTTGTGGGCTTTGGTTTCTTCATCTGCCAAAAATGGGATAATAATTGCCCGACTGTGGGATTTGCCATGGACAAAATAAGAAAAGAAAGGACTAAAATAAGAAAAGATGTCCGTTTTCCTTTCTTTTCCCTACAGAACCTTATTCTGTTTCTGTGTGCATTTGTGTGTGTGCATCTTATTTTCCATTCTTATATTGTGTTCATAGACCTTAACCCCCAGGTTTAAATGAGAAATAACTCTATTTACTTAACTATGGAGTAACAGTTTTGAGGTAACATTTTGGGATCTTTCTAACCTAAAACCCTTTAACTCTGTAAGATTGATATGGGTGATTATTTAAATGAAGTTAGTTTTTCCTGCATGTTTTTTTTTTTGTTTGTTTGTATTTTTTTTTTTTTTTTTTTTTTTAGTTGGAGGCTAATTACTTTACAATTCCTTCATTGTTAGGCGAACTATGGAACTTCTCACGCAAAACTGGAATCTCTCAAAGAAACTCAGAATTCCTGCAATAAGTCGTCTTCAAAAGATGCACAATGTTGACATAGTTCTTGAAATTCTTAAATCACGAGGAATTCAGTTGAATGATGAGCATGGTAAAAACCAAGTAACGATAAAAGTTTTCTTCTCACTGAAAATCAAGTTGTATGTACTTTGTGCTAACAGACTCTTTCCGTTTGCAGGAAATGCAATCCTGTCTAAGGATATTGTGGACAGACACAGAGAGAAAACCCTGGCATTGCTTTGGAAGATAGCATTGGCTTTTCAGGTGCTGTACATTTGGTGCATTGTGTACTTTTTGTCAGTTTTCAATATTGACTTATAAAAGTCTTTTGTGTCAAACAAAGACTAGCAGTAGTAGCTATTGCTCGCTAGACTTACTCTGTCCCAGGAACTGCGCTAACGGCTTTGTGTACACTCCGATCTAATCTTCACAAGGCCCCCAGGAGGTCGCTACTGTCATTTCTTTATAGGGGAGGAGACTAGAGCTAAAGGTTCCTCACTGATCGGACACAGAGACGAGATCAGATCCCTGACTTAGGTGAACACAGATCCCATGCACTCAAGCACTTACACGTTCCATGACTTCCTTGTAGACTGTGTTTGCCCTAAAAACATATTGATAGTAGGAGACTTGAACTTTTGTGGGTCAAAAATAATGTATGAAAAATATGATATTTATCCTCTTTTTGTATTCCAGGTGGATATTTCTCTTAATTTAGATCAGTTAAAGGAAGAAATTGACTTTTTAAAGAACACACAAAGTATGAAGAAAACAATGTGTGCACTGTCCTGCCGTCCTGATGCTATTATCAGTAAGAAAAGAGACGAAAGGCATAGTGGTCCCTTTGAACAATACAGTGAAAGTGTAAAGCTACTGATGGATTGGGTAAATGCTGTCTGTGGCTTCTATAATAAAAAAGTAAGTTCTGTGTTTTTGTTTTAGCCTAATTTCTTTAAGCAAATTTTGGTTAAAATCAAATAAACAGTGCATGAAATATTTTCTTTAATTTCTTTTCTTTAATTTCTTTTCTTTAATGTCATATAAGGTAGTAGAATTTTATTACTATATAGATTATTATTTATAGGGATATTTTATATGATGTATTTATATATGTATATATTAATACATAATAATTAACATATAAACACATAACTATAATGATACATCTTATTGTACAGATTTATTATATGATAATACAGATGCTAATATAATTTATATTATAAACAATATGGTGTTAATACCAATTAAAAATTATAATAATAATGATGCTGATGAATTTCTTTTTTCCTTGTTTTTCTTATTGGCGTATAATGGCTTCAGTGTGTTAATTTCTGCCATACAGCAAAGCAAGTCAGTTACATGTATCCCCTCCTAGTTAATATGTACAAGCAAACTTTTCTTCTAATGAGTAAGGGTGCCGTCACATACCTAGTTTCATCAAATCTGTCACCAATTGTGTAATACACGGCTATTTTATGTCTCACTAGGGGAAAAAAAGTGCCCTAGTTGGTAGTCTTAAAAGGAGATGCTTGCACAGAACTAGGGCGCCAGAGGATCATACCCATATGACAAAGTGAAGTCACTCAGTTGAGTCTTTGCAGCCCCATGGACTGCAGCCCCCCAGGCTCTTCTGTCCATGGGGTTTTCCAGGCAAGAATACTGGAGTGGGTTGCCATTTCCTTCTCCAGGAGATCTTCCTCACCCAGGGATCAAACCCGGGTCTCCCACACTGTAGACTGACTCTTTACTGTCTGAGCCACCAGGGAAACGCTTATTACAAAGGTGAGTGCAAATAAACCCACTATGCACAATAGGACATTAGAGAATTTTGCCCCACTGGGTAGAGAGGGAGGAAATAGTCTCCCTCTAACAAGTAATCATTTGTTAGATTGATCCTGCATTGCTATATGAAATGTATGTTTTGTTTTTTTTTTCCCTCCTTTATTTATTTATTTATTTTTTCAGTGGGTTTTGTCATACATTGATATGAATCAGCCATAGATTTACACGTATTCCCCATCCCAATCCCCCCTCCCACCTCCCTCTCCACCCGATTCCTCTGGGTCTTCCCAGTGCACCAGGCCCCGAGCACTTGTCTCATGCATCCCATCTGGGCTGGTGATCTGTTTCACCATAGATAATATACATGCTGTTCTTTCGAAACATCCCACCCTCACCTTCTCCCACAGAGTTCAAAAGTCTGTTCTGTACTTCTGTGTCTCTTTTTCTGTTTTGCATATAGGGTTATCATTACCATCTTTCTAAATTCCATATATATGTGTTAGTATGCTGTAATGTTCTTTATCTTTCTGGCTTACTTCACTCTGTATAATGGGCTCCAGTTTCATCCATCTCATTAGAACTGGTTCAAATCAATTCTTTTTAACGGCTGAGTAATATTCCATGGTGTATATGTACCACAGCTTCCTTATCCATTCATCTGCTGATGGGCATCTAGGTTGCTTCCATGTCCTGGCTATTATAAACAGTGCTGCGATGAACATTGGGGTGCATGTGTCTCTTTCAGATCTGATTTCCTCAGTGTGTATGCCCAGAAGTGGGATTGCTGGGTCATATGGCAGTTCTATTTCCAATTTTTTAAGAAATCTCCACACTGTTCTCCATAGCGGCTGTACTAGTTTGCATTCCCACCAACAGTGTAAGAGGATTCCCTTTTCTCCACACCCTCTCCAGCATTTATTGCTTGTAGACTTTTGGATAGCAGCCATCCTGACTGGCGTGTAATGGTACCTCATTGTGGTTTTGATTTGCATTTCTCTGATAATGAGTGATGTTGAGCATCTTTTCATGAAATGTATGTTTAAGTATAAATACATGAAAACAAATGGTCCTGATGCACATGAATAACATATCCTGTAAGGAATGTAAGACAGAAAAACTGTCAGATATGTGATCGTCTATGTTTTAAGTAAGTACTGGAGAGGACCAAAGACCCTGGTACTGCAGTACTGTGTCCATGCCTTTCTCTTGACTCCAGGCCCTTGCTTTCCTAGATCTGTAGACACAGCACTCCATTCACTGCCTGTCTTCGCCTGGCATTTTCCCTCTGTGTCTTGTCTCTGTGTCTCTCTCCCTTTCTCATAAGGGCAGCAGTCATATCAGATTAAAACCTCATCTTACTCTAGTGTGATCCCATCTTAACTGTTTATATCTGCAATGACTCTATGTCCAAACAAGATCAAATCCTAAGAGTCTGGGAAGGACATGAATTTTAGATGAACACTATCCAACCCAGCACAATAATATTTTAGAGGAGAGGATTTGGCCATGAATGTGGTAGTATACAGTATAACTTCCCAGGTGGCTCAGTGGTAAAGAACCTGCCTGCCAATGCAGGAGACGTGGATTTGATCTCTGGGTTGAGAAGATGCCCAGGAGAAGGCAATGGCAAGTCCTTTCCAGTATTCTTGCCTGGGGAATTCCATGGACATAGGAACCTGACAGGCTACAGTCCATGTGTTCACAAAGTGTCAGATACACCTGGGTATACACGTGGTATTATACTAGGTGCTACTATAAATTAGCCTGCTAGTCCTAGCTATTAAAAGGAAATGTGGACTGTAAAACCATCAGTATCTGTATTCTTACCTAAATACAATCCATTCTTTTTCTAATATTTCTCATCAGGTGGAGAACTTCACAGTGTCTTTCTCAGATGGCCGGGTGTTGTGTTACCTGATCCACCACTACCATCCTTGCTATGTTCCTTTTGACGCCATATGTCAGCGAACCACCCAGACCGTGGAGTGCACACACACTGGTTCCGTGGTGCTGAATTCATCATCTGAATCTGATGGAAGTTTTCTGAATTTGTCTCTTAAATCACCTGATCAGGGTTAGTCCCTTTCACTTAATTTACTTCTCCATTGTTTTCATTGGCCTGTCTGATTTCTGGCCATCACAGTCTAACCTGATCGGTTTTCCTTGCATTGCAGAAAATAGTTCAGAACTATACAAAGAACTCCTAGAAAACGAAAAGAAAAATTTTCAGTTGGTTAGGTCTGCAGCTAGAGACCTTGGTGGAATACCTGCCATGATCCATCACTCAGATATGTCAAACACAATCCCTGATGAGAAGGTAAAGTAAAAGTTCCTTAACAGTAATAGCTCTTAGTAATCAGAGTCTCAGATGATAGGCAGTTTCATGCTCTCTGTCTCATAGAAACTTCTGTCTTCATCTTTCATGTTCTCTCGTAGGTGGTGATTACCTATTTGTCATTTCTTTGTGCAAGGCTTTTGGATCTTCGTAAAGAAACGAGAGCCGCTCGACTTATACAAACAACTTGGAGACAATATAAGCTAAAAAAAGATCTAAAACACCATCAGGTACTCCTCAAAAATGAAGTGTGTGTGCGCTCAGCCACTCGGTCGTGTCCAACTCTTTGAGACCCCAATGGACTGTAGCCCACCAGGCTCCTCTGTCCATCGGATTTCTCAAGCAGGAATACTGGAGTGGGTTGCTATTCCCTTCTCCAGGGGATCTTCCCCACCCAGGTTCCAACCCATATCTCTCGTATCTCCTGCATTGGCAGGTGGATTCTTTACCACTGAGCCACCTGGGAAGCCCAGTCAGTAATGAAATACTATAATGTAAATTGTTCATGAAATGTCAGCTGAATGATTCTTGATATTGTGTTTACATTTTACTGACGTAGGAAATTACCAAGGTAATTTTCATGATTGTGTGTGTTTCGAGTAGGGGATGAATATTTCTCCCTAATCGCCAATGTTTCCTTCATTGGGTATTTTTTCCAGGCTTTGTCCTTCCTTTCACTGTGCTCCAGGGGACATGGAATAACTCAGGCACATTGTGAATTTGTGAAAAGTAAACTGGGGTTGTCTGACTCATCTTTTCCCTCCTTCCTCTTGAATGCTGATGTGCCTCCAGGAAACAGGAGCTTTCCTTTCGTTTTTCCTGCTGTGCTCTGGGAGGCTTGCCCTCAACCAGTGCCTCTCTGGCCTGGGTGTCACCTGCCGGATTCTGCAGTTCAATTAGCCAAGCTCATTCTGTCTGCCATGAAACTATCTTCCAGGCTATCCTTTGTTAGTTTAAAAGTGGCATTTTGGTTTCCATCGCTTAATTTCTCAGAACATTTAGGACCTGAGCACAGGGAGAAGGGTGTCCCTCTGTGTCCCTGATACTATGAATTTTGCATTAACATAAAATAAGTGTTTTCTTGAGTTTGGGAAAAAATGTCATTTTTAACAATATTAGAAATGGTCTCCTTGGCCAAACTGAATAAACTATTTTAATCCTTTACTTTTTTCACTAATAATGCTGTATTTATTTGGAGAAAGCAAAAGAAGTATTCATGTTTAATAAATCTTAGCAGGTATTTCAGAAATATATTTCACCCACGATTGCTCCTTAGTTCTGAATTACAGTGTATTTATGATAACGTTTTTAGTACCTGTAAAGTAGCTAAATTTTGGTGATTCATATCATACCATTTATTCTCTTGCACCATTTCAGACCTGGGTTGTTGTCATTGTTCAGTCACTTAGTCCCATCCAACTCTTTGTGACCGCATGAACTGCAGCACGCCAGGCTTCCCTGTCCTTCACTATCTCCTGGAGCTTGCTCAAACTTATGTCCATTGAGTTGATGATGCCATCCAACCATCTCATCCTCTGTCGTCCTCTTCTTCTCCTGCCATCAATCTTTCCCAGCATCAGGGTCTTTTACAATGAGTGGGCTCTTCGAATATGGTGGCCAGATTTAGAATGGTGCACTGTCCCACACAGCAACACAAAGGGTCGTCAGACAGCCTGTAAGTTGTTCCTTTCCACCAGAGGAATAATTTATATTTATATTCCCGTTTCTAATTCAAGTGAAGGGAAGTAATAAATCTAGCCTTACAGAGTAGCAAAGTGATTAGGAGCACGAACTCTGAAGCCAGACTGCCTACGTCAAATCCTGGCTGGCTGACCCCTGGGGGACCAGCTGTCTACTTGACCTCCCTGCCCGGGTTTCCTCACGGCTGTGAGGGTAGGGCCGGTTCATCTGTTCTCACGGTTGTTGTGAGGTTGGACGGCTCATGCTCGCAGTGTTTAGAATGGTGCCTGGTACCTGGCATTTAACCTGTTACTATTCCCTGTAATTCATTATTAGAAGTAGAGATATGCAGGGTGCTGGCCTCTGGGGCTCCCAGGCAGTCAGCTCCTCTTCGGGCACTGACACCGAAGGCAGTCCTGACACCACTTGTCACAGCCCCGAGCTCTGGCCTCTTGAGCCTCTATACTTAAAGCCACAGTGTATTCTGGGGGTAAAAGAGGATATTTTGCCTCTTTTTTTCTTTTTTGTGAATTCCTTTCTTCAAATTGCAGCAAAACAATACTTCCAGGACTTCCCTGGCGGTCCAGCGGTTAAAACTCCTAGCTTCCAATACAGGAGGTGTGGGTTCAATCCCTGGTTGGGAAACTAAGATCCCACATGCTGTGAGGTGCAGCCAAATAAGTAAATACACATTAATAATAAATAAACATAGTACATCTAGTTAAAAACAAAAAACAATACTTCCTTGTCCTATAAAGCATTTTGTTTGAGTCTCTTTTTCCTTTGTTTTTTCTCCTCCTTTGTTGTTCAGTCACTCAGTCATGTCTGACTCTTTGCAACCCCATGGACTGCAGCATGGTAGACTTCCCTGTCCTTCAGCTGTGTCCCAGAGTTTGCTCAGACTCATGTCTACCGAGTTGATGATGCCATCCACCCATCTCATCCTCTGTTGTCCCCTTCTCCTCCTGCCCTCAATCTTTCCCAGTATCAGAGTCTTTTCCAGTGAGTCAGCTCTTCACATCAGGTAGCCAAAGTATTGGATCTTTGGCTCAGCATCAGTCCTTCCAATGGATATTCAGGATTGATTATCTCCTTTAGGATTGACTGGTGTGATCTCCTTGCTGACCAAGAGACTTTCAAGAGTCTTCTCGAGCACCACAATTTGAAAGCATCAATCCTTTGGTGCTTAGCCTTCTTTATAGTCCAAGTCTCATATGTGAATATGACTATAGCTTTGACTATATAGCCCTTTGTTGGCAAACCCTGTCCCAAAAATCAAGCATGAACTCACTCCACCATAATCTGAAACACTGTTTTGCTACTTAGTTGCTCAGTTCTCTGACTCTTCTGACCCTGTTGACTGTAGCCCACCAGGCTCCTCTGCCCATGCGATTTCCCAGGCTAGAATACTGGAGTGGCTTGGCATTTCCTCCTCTAGGGGATCTTCTCCACCCAGAGATCAAACCCACATCTCCTGTGTCTCCTGCCTTGGCAGGCAGATTCTTTACCACTGAACCACCTGGGAAGCCCAATCTAACTTCTTACAAATAATAGCTTAGGGTCTCAAATGATTGTTTAATTCATATTTGCCTTTTTTTTTTCTTTTAGGAGAGAGACAAAGCTGCAAGAATTATTCAATCAGCTGTAATCAATTTCCTCACTAAACAACGATTTAAAAAGAGGGTCAGCGCAGCATTGGTCATTCAGAAATATTGGCGAAGAGCCTTAGCAAAGAGAAAACTATTAATGTTGAAAAAGGCAAAACTAGAAAGAGTTTATAGTAAATCAGCATCTATTATTCAGGTACGGTATTCTGAATTTTTAGATTTAAAAAGGTTTAATGACATTTTTAAGAGAGTAAAATATGATAAAGTTTTAAATTAAATTTTAGGCTTCTATATTTTATCTAGCACTTTAACAAATATTTGGTATCTCCCCACCACATGTAAAACTCCTGGCTGTGTTCAACCTGAGGACCAAACAAACGGAGCAGCTGCTTTGCTCTGACAGAGGGAGCAGTTTAATTCTGCACCCATGCTGGTTTTTTTGTTTTACATTTTGCCGTTGCTGCTCAGCTGCTCAGTCATGTCCAGCTCTTTGAGACCCCACGGACTGCAGCACGCCAGGCTCCCCTGTCCTCCACTCCTTCCTGAAGTTAGCTCAAGTTCATGTCCATTGAGTTGGTGACCCCACCATCTCATCCTTTGTCGCCCCCTTCTTCTCTTGTCATCATCTTTCCCAGCATATGATATCCTCCAATTTACTCATCTGTTCTATTGTTGGTGGATATCTGGGTTTCTGGTTTTGAGCTGTATAACTAAAGGCTTTATGAACATGCCTTTTGGTGTGAAATATGTACACTCTGTTTGGCGCATACCTACGAGTACAGTAGTTTGCCTTAAGGCATATGTGTTTCAGTTTTAGTACATACTGACAAGGAGTTTTCTAAGGTGGTTGTAGGACCACCCGTTGTTTAAAATACTTGGAGGTTATCTCTTTAATTTCAGTGATTCTAGTCAGTGTGTAGTGGTACCCTAGAATAGTTTTAATTTGCATTTTGTTGATATTGAATGACATTGAACACCTCTTCATATTGAAAATCTTTTGTGAAGTGTTTTTTCAAAGATCTTTTTTTTCCATTTTTTATTTTGATTGTTTGCCTTCTTGTGGATTTGTGTGAGATCTTTATATATTCTGGTTATTGCTCCTTGTTGGATATGTATGTTGTAAATATCTTCTCCCAGACCATTACTTATAGTTTTATATCTTTCCAGTGAAAATTCTTAATTTTCTTCTGTGGCTAGTGGGTTGTATGTGTGTTTTTTGTTTTTTCTTTTGAACCATTTGAGGAGTACTTGTTTAACTACTAAGACCTTAAAGATATTCTCCTATACTATATTCTATTCTGAAAGCATTAATGTATTGTCTTTCATTTTTAGATCTCTCTTGAAATTCATCCCTGCATCTGATTTGTGCTAGGGACCCTATTTCTTTTTGTATATATGGATAGCCGTTGTTTCAGCTTCAGGTCACTGAAATGACCACCCTCACCGCACTGCCGTGCTACCTGCAGTGCACATCAAGTCTTCTTTCCACTGCCCAGTGCAGTGTGTGGGGTCTTAGCCCCCCAACAAACTGAACCCCCGTCCCCAGCAGTGGAAGCCAGCATCCTGACGGCTGCACTGCCTGGGAATTCCCCTAGGCACATATTCTTACACGTGTGGTTCCGTTTCTAGAATTATTTACTATTTCATTGTTCTTTTTGTCTACCATTGAACCATACACTCTAGCTTTACAAGAAATCTGAACGTCTGGTAGACAAAGACTTCTTTTGTTTTCTTTAAGAAGTTTTTAGCTATCCTAAGTCCTCTGCATTTTCTTACAGATTTTGAAACTGAAGTTTAAAAAATATCAGAATTTGAGATTTAACTGAATATGTCAGTTTAGTTAGAATTGATACCCTTAGCTACTGAACATGGTATTAATAAATACCTATTTATTCAGGCCTTCTTTAAAAGCCTCCTAAAATGGTTTTATTATCTGATGCAAGAACTCTTAAATACCTTTACTTAGACATAGTATCCATTTTTTAAAATTTAAATTTAATAAATTTTAACTTTATGCAGATCAAAATTAAAATTTTAATTTTCAAATTATTAATAATACTCAGTAAAATGTGCATGTCTTTTTTGGTGTGCAGTTACACAAATTTAAACACACACACAGGTTTTGAACAGTCCATCTCCCAGAAGAACTTTTGCATTCCATTTCTCTGTTGTCCGTTCTTCCTCTACACCCATGCACCAAGCTCTGTTCTCTATTACTATAGTTTTGCATTTTAAAAAATATCGCATAATGGAGCCTTACAATAGGTAAGCCTTTGAGACTGGCTTTTTTTCTCTGTGCAAGAGGCCTCTGAGCCTCATCCAAGTTGTCGCATGTATCAGTGGTTTATTCTCCTTCATTGCTGAGTAGTGTTCCCTGGTATGGTTGTCCCACAGTTTGATTATATATTAATCTGTTGAAGGATATTTGCATTGTTTCCAGTTTTAGGTGATTTCATTCTGTTAGGGTAAATATCTAGGAATGGGATTGCTGGGTCTTTTGGTAAGTATATGTTTAGCTTTATAACCAACTCTTTGTGACCCCACAGACTGCAGCACGGCAGGCCCTCCCTGTCCCTCACCAACTCCCAGAGTTTACTCAGACTCATGTGCATTGGGTCAGTGATGCCATCCAACCATCTCATCCTCTGTCGTCCCCTTCTCCTCCTGCCTTCAATCTTTCCCAGCATCAGGGTCTTTTCAAATGAGTCAGTTCTTCACATCAGGTGGCTAAAGTATTGGAGTTTCAGCTTCAGCATCAGTCCCTCCAATGAATATTCAGGACTGATTTCCTTTAGGATTGACTGGTTGGATCTCCTTGCAGTCCAAGGGACTCTTAAGACTCTTTTCCAACACCACAGTTCAAAAGTATCAGTTCTTTGGCACTCAGCTTTCTTTATGGTCCAACTCTCACAGCCATACATGACTGCTGGAAAAACCATAGCTTAGACATCACCAGACCGTCTAGACTGGCTTATTCCCTTTTGCACGCCTACCCACAGTTCAGTTAGAACCCAACTAGTAAGAGTTCCAGTTGCTCCGTATCCTCAGCAACGCTGATCACTTGTATTTCACCCATTCTGATAAGTGTGTAGTGGTCTCTTGGTTTTAATTTGCATTTTCTCAGAGGCTATGTATATGTTTTCAAATGCTTAACTGCCTTTCAGTCATCTTCTTTATAAAGTGTGTTGAAATCTTTTGACCATTTTTATAATTAAGTGCTAATCTTATTGAGTTTTGAGATTTCTTTCTATATACTGGATACAAGTTCTTTGTCAGTGATTTGTCTGCAAATGTTTTACAGAAAAAGTTGGTCCTTGGTCTTGGTGAATGTTGTGTGTACTGGAAAAGAACATGTATTCCGTTATTGTTGGGAGTAGTGTTCTATAAATGTCAGGTCGATAGTTCTTTTATGTCCTTACTGATGTTCTGTTAACTTATTCTTGTGCCAAGAAAGCAGTATTTAAGTCTCCAACATAATTGTGGATATTGTCTTTCCCTCTTTGGTTTTATCTACATGTATTTGAAGATGTTTTGTTAGGTGTGTACACATTTGGAATTGTTCTGTCCTCTAGGTGAGTTGAGTTTTTTATCATTGTTTATTGTTCCTTTTTATCCCTCATAATTTTCTTTGTTCTAAAGTCTACTTTGCATGTTCTTACTATAACCAAACTAGTTTTCACTTGATTATCATTTGCAGGGTATATTTTTTTCCTTTATTTTATTTATTAGTTACTTAAATCATTATATACAGCTTGAAGTCTTGAGAGCATTTAGTTTTTATGTTTTGAAAATCTCTGTCTTTTAATTGGTGATTTAGGCCATTTATATTTCAGATATTTATCAATATGTTTGGGCTTTGGTCTGTCATTTTATCATTTACTTTCTGATTGTTAGCTTTCTTTCATTTTTCTCTTTCCCCTTTCCTGTCTCTTCAATTATTTGAATACTCTTTAGTGTTTCATTTTAGTTTATCTTTTTTTGTTTTAATTATTATTTTATTCCTTTGTACAGGGATTTGTTTGGGAGATTTTTTGTGTTTTTTGGTTTTTTGGGGCGGGGGTCTTTTTTTTGTTTTGTTTTTTGGTTGGTATAGGCATTTCAGTATACAAAACTTTTACTTAGAATCAATACTTTATCACTGTTAAATGGAATGTAGAAAACTTTCCACTATCTAGATCCCTTTGCTCCCCTCCCTCATTTTTATGTTTTAGCAGCGACTTAGCAGCAGTAGCAGCAGCAGCAGTTTTATTTATTAAACTTATATACAACTGAAACCACCTTAGGCAATATTATAATTTTTCCTTTCAATCATAATAAAATTTTAAGGAGTACATGAGAATCATATTCTATTTGTGCAGATTTTTATCATTTCTGTTGCTTTGCTTTCTTTTTTTATGGTATAGTATTTGCAATTTATGAACCAACAATGATGCATTATAATTAACTGAAGTCCTTAGTTTCCAAGGGTTTCACTATTTATGTGGTATAGTTATGTGTTTGACAGAAATCCTGCCCTAATAATCCTTTCTGCTTTACATATTCATCTCTTACCCTTCCTCAAAATCCTTGGCAACCACTGTTGTTTTTACTGTCTCTCTATTTTTGCTTTTTCCAGGATGTCCTATAGTTTGAATTCAGAGATATATAGCCTTTTCAGATAGATTCTCTCACTTCACAAACACACATTTAAGTTTAAATAGTCTTTTCCTGCCTCAGTAGCTTATTTCTTTTTATCACTGAATGCCATTCCATTTTATAGATATACTACAGTTGTTTATCCATTTGCCTATTGAAGGATATATTGGTCGAGACAATTTTTTCCCCAATCATTTTTTTTTCCTTTCTTGTTCCGCATTGATACTTTGCATTGATCTTCAAGTTCATTGACTCTTCTGTCATCTGCATTCCACTACTGATCCATCCCAGTGAGGTTTTGCTGTTGTTTTGGTTATTGTGTTTTTTAGTTCTGATATTCCCATCTGGTTCTTAGTTGTATCTTTGATTTTTTTGTCTGAGCCTTTTAATCCTTCCATTAGTTCCCACCCCATCGTAGCAATATTTGGAGTGTTTTGGACAAGAGAGTCATCTTACAGCTAGAGCAGACTGTCCAGAGCTTGACGACCAGCAGCCAGGATCTGCTCGAACTTCCCAGCTTGCACACTGCTGGGATAATTACAGGGTTAGGGAACAGGGGGTGCTGGGAAGGAAGCAGACAGCAAACGGCTTCTTACTCCTCACGTCTTTCCAAAATTACACTTTTTAACCATGTAGCTAGAATTCCTAAATTTTATTCTTAATGAAAATACTGACTCAGAAAGTGATCTGGCTCAATTATTTCTCAAAACTATTTGTTGACATTTGTTGTTGTTCAGTTGCTAAGTCATGCCTGATTCTTTGTGATCCCAGGGACTGCAGCACGCTAAGCTTCCCTGTCCTTCATTATCTCCCAAGGTTTGCTCAAACTCATGCCCACTGAGTCAGTAATGCTATCTCACCATCTCATCCTCTGCTGCCCCTTTCTCCTTTTGACTTCAGTCCTTCCCACATCACTCTTCTCCAGTGAGTCAGCTCTTTGCAGCAGTTGGCCAAAGTATTGGAGCTTCAGCTTTGCATCAGTCCTTCAGTCCTTCCAATGAATGGGCTTCCCTGGTAGCTCAGACGGTAAAGCATCTGCCTACAATGCAGGAGACCTGAGTTCAATCCCTGGGTCGGGAAGATCCCCTGGAGAAGGAAATGGCAACCCACTCCAGTATTCTTGCCTGGAAAATCCCATTGACTGAGGATCCTGGTAGGCTACAGTCCATGGGGTCACAAAGAGTCGGACACGACTAAGCAACTTCACTTTCTTTCTTTCCTTTTCCAATGAATATTCAAGGTTGATTTCCTGTAGAATTAACTGATTTGATCTCCTTGCTGTCCAAGGGACTCTTATTAAGAGCTTTCTCTAGCACCATAATTTGAAAGCATCAATTCTTTGGCTCTTAGCCTTCTTTATGGTCCAACTCTTACATCTGTACATGACTACTGGAAAAACCATAGCTTTGACCGTATGGACCTTTGTCGGCATTACCAGGCCTGTAATTCATGGTTCCTCCTATGAACAGTTTCCAATCATTATAAGATATCTTATCAACCTTGATAGAAGGGGGAATATAAGAACCAGAGATATATTCACAGGAACTTACTTAGAATCAATAGATAGCAGAATATTACTATAGCTTTATTTTTCTAATGTTATTCTAATATAACATAAACTTATTTATATTTCTTATGTCTCCTGAGTACAAATGCCATGTAAATATCATCAGTGTTTCAAGAAAGATTTCTGGATTGGCTACAGTTGTATCAACACAGAAAAAAACTGTAAACAAAAGAGACAAGTATCTCCTTCAAAAATATATTGCTTTTAAGTTTAATATGTTTGTTTTTAAGCAAAATGTTAGAAAAAATGATACTTTCAAAGGTCTTAAGCATAGAATGTTGTGTCTATTTTATTTTCTGTTCTTTCTTACTTTTTTCAGAGACACTGGAGAAGATATTCCACTAGAAAGCAGTTTCTGAAATTGAAATATTATTCAATTATCCTGCAATCTAGGATAAGGATGATCATTGCTGTCGCTTCTTACAAACGATACCATCGGGCTACCGTGACAATTCAGAGGCACTGGCGTGCTCATGTGAGAAGCAAGCAGGATCGACAGAGATATGAACTGCTAAAATCATCCACCGTTGTAATCCAGTCCGCCTTCAGGAGATGGAGGCGACGTAAGAGGCAATCACAAATAAAAGCTGCCATAACATTGCAAAGAGCTTTCAGAGAATGGCGTGTCCGGAAACGTGCTCAAGAAGAAAGAGCTGCCGTGGTCATACAATCCTGGTATAGGATGCACAGAGAATTACAGAAGTACTTTCACCTTAGATCTTGTGTTGTCATCATTCAGGCAAGATTTCGGTGCTTTCAAGCCCAAAAGTTATATACAAGGACCAGAAAGTCTATCCTGACTCTGCAGAAGCACTACAGAGCGTACGTGAAAGGAAAGGTTGAGCGCACAGGCTATTTGCAGAAACGGGCTGCAGCCATCCGCCTGCAGGCCGCTTTCAGGGGAAGGAAAGCACGTAAGTTATGCAGGCAGATCAAGGCCGCTCGTGTCTTACAGTCGTACTGGAGAATGAGACAGGACAGACTCCGATTTCTAAACCTTAAGAAAAACATCATCAGGCTGCAGGCACACATAAGGAGACATCAACAATTACAGACATACCAGAAGATAAAGAAAGCTGCCCTCGTAATTCAGATTCATTTCCGAGCTTACATCTCAGCCAAGGAAGTTCTGGCCTCTTACCAGAAGACACGTTCTGCTGTCATCGTCCTGCAGTCTGCGTGCAGGAAAATGCAGGCCAGGAAAAAGTTTCTTCACATCCTCACATGCGTTGTAAAGATTCAATCATATTACAGGGCTTATGCTTCCAGAAGAAAGTTTCTGAGGCTCAAAAAGGCTACAGTAAAGTTACAATCCATTGTCAGGATGAAGCAAGCCCGCAAACACTACTTACATTTAAGAGCAGTTGCACAACAGAGAGAAGAACGCCTGCGGGCCTCTTGCATCAAACTGCAAGCTTTCCTCAGAGGGTACCTGGTTCGGAAGCAGGCGAGGCTGCAGAGGAAAGCCGCTGTTTCGCTGCAGTCTTACTTTAGGATGAGAAGGACGCGGCTGGACTACCTGAAGGTCCATCACGCAGCTGTTGTCCTTCAGCGTTACTATCGTGCGCACCGAGCACGGGCCCAGCAGAGGAAGCACTTCCTGCAAGTCAGAAGAGCCGTGACCTGCTTGCAGGCAGCTTACAGAGGGTACAAGGCCCGCCGGCAGCTCCAACAGCAATCTGCAGCTGCTCTGAAAATTCAAGCTGCCTTTAGAGGCTACTGTCAGAGGACGAAATACCAATCCACGCTTCAGTCTGTGCTCAAGATTCAGAGATGGTACAGGACACGCAAGATCGTTTCTGCCGTAAGAAGCCAATTCTTCAAAACAAGGACAGCTGCGATTTCTCTCCAGTCTGCTTACCGTGGCTGGAAAGTTCGGAAGCAGATCAGAAGGGAACATGAAGCTGCACTGAAGATTCAGTCTGCTTTCAGAAAGGCCAGGGCCCAGAAGGAGTTCAGGGTGTTAAAAACGGCTGCAGCCGTGATCCAGCAGCATCTGAGAGCGCGCGCCGTGGGGCGGAGGCAGCGGACGGAGTACAGGGCGCTGCGCCGGGCGGCAGTGACCCTCCAGTCCGCCTGGAGGGGCCGAGCAGCCAGGAGGCGGATTCAGAAGCAACAGAGATGTGCCATCATCATACAGGCCTACTACCGGAGGCACGTGCAGCGGAAGAGGTGGGAAATCATGAAAAAAGCGGCTCGCCTAATTCAGATGCATTATCGGGCTAATTGTACAGGAAGAAAACAGCATCATTTGTTTTTGAAAACCAAAGCAGCTGCAATAATCCTACAGTCAGCTTTCCGAGGTGTGAGAGTGAGGAAGAAAGTGAAGGAGATGCACCAGGCAGCCGCCACCATACAGTCTAGATACCGAGCATACCAAGCCAGAAAGAAGTATGCCAGCTCCAGAGCAGCGGCCGTCATCATTCAGAGGTGGTACCGAGCGGCTAAGCTCACAGGCCGTCAGCGTGAGGAATATCTTGCAGTAAAGAAGGCAGCACTGAAAATCCAGGCCGTCTATAGAGGAGTCAGAGCGAGAAGACAGATCAGGCGCATGCACACGGCAGCCACTCTCATCAAAGCCGCCTTCAAAATGCAGCAGTCACGGACAAGGTATCTGCAAATGAGAACAGCAGCCGTTGTAATTCAGGTAAGGTACAGAGCGTACCTCCAAGGTAAAGCTCAGCGTGCAAAGTACCTGACGACTCTGAAAGCCGTAGCTCTCCTCCAGGCCGCTCTCAGAGGGGCAAGAGTTAGACAGAGCCTGAGAAGGATGCGGACCGCGGCCACGCTCATCCAGGCCTGCTACAGGGGGCGCCGACAGCAAGCCTATTTTAATAAGTTAAGGAAGGTGACGAAAATGGTGCAGCAGAAGTACCGGGCAGGGAGGGAAAGGAACGCACAACTGCGAAGGTACAACCAGCTGAGACTCTCCGCGATCTGCATTCAGGCTGCTTTCAGGGGCATGAGAGCGCGAAGACGCTTAAAAGCCATGCACTCCGCCGCAGCCGTAATCCAGCGGAGGTTTAGGACTCTGGTGAGGAGAAGAAGATTCCTGTCTCTCAGGAAGACCACCGTGTGGGTTCAGAGAAAATACCGTGCAAAGGTTTGCGCAAGGCATCACTTACAACAGCTCCAGTTGCAGAAGGCGGCTATCAAAATCCAGTCCTGGTACAGGGGGTGGGTGGTGAGGAAAAAGATACAGGAGATGCGCAGGGCGGCCACGGTCCTCCAGGCAGCGTTCAGGAGGCACCACGCTCAGGCGAGGTACCAGGCCTGGAGGCGCGCCTCGCAGGTCATCCAGCAGCGATTCCGGGCAGGCCGGGCTGTGCGCCTGCAGAGAAGACAGTACCTCCAGCAAAGACACTCTGCCCTGGTCCTCCAGGCTGCGTTCAGGGGTATGAGAATCAGAAGACGTCTGAAAAGGATGCATGCCTCCGCGACCCTGATTCAGAGCAGGTTTAGGTCTATAGTGATGAGGAAGAGATTCCTTTCCCTCAAGAAAGCTGCTGTTTTTGTTCAGAGGAAGTACCGAGCCACTATCTGTGCCAAACATCACTTACACAGATTCCTGAAGTTACAGAAGGCAGTCATTACAATCCAGGCATCTTACCGAAGACGGATGGTAAAGAAGAAGTTACAGGAGATGCACAAGGCTGCAGCCCTCATCCAGGCAGCCTTCAGAATGCACAGAGCACGCCTGACCTTTCAGACCTGGAAACACGCCTCGGTTCTCATTCAGCAGCGTTACCGGGCCTACAGAGCTGCAAAACTGCAAAGAGCACTTTATGTCAGATGGAGGCATTCTGCAGTGGTCATTCAGGCTGCATTTAAAGGGCTGAAGGCAAGGCAGCTTTTAAGGGAAAAGCACAGAGCAGCTGTCATAATACAAAGCACGTACAGGATGTACAGGCAGCGTGTTTTCTACCAAAAGCTTCAGTGGGCTACAGAAGTAACACAAGAAAGACATAGAGCGGGTAAAAGGAAAGCTCTTCAACACGATGCACTCAAGGCAGCAACCTGTGCCCAAACTGACTTTCAGGATACGGCCATAAGGAGACTGATTCAGGAAAGGCGGCATCAAGCTGCCATTACTGTTCAGAAGCATTTTAGAGCCTTTAAAACACGGAAGCACTATCTCCACTTTAGGGCAAAGGTAGTTTTTGTTCAAAGAAGGTACAGAATGCTAATGGCAGTGCGAACCCAGGCAGTCATCTGTATCCAGTCTTGTTACAGAGGCTTTAAGGCACGAAGGGGTATCCAACGCATGCACCTGGCTGCCACACAAATTCAGTCATGCTACCGAAGGCACCGGGCCAGAGCTGATTATCAGGCCAAGAAAAGAGCAATTGTTGTCATACAGAATCGCTACAGGTCGTACGTCAGAGTGAAAACGGAGAGGAAGGAATTTTTAGCCATTCAGAAATCTGCACGAACTATTCAGGCTGCTTTCAGAGGCATGAAAGCTAGACAGAAATTAAAAGCCATGCCAGACAAAAAGATGGCAGCCCCCACTCCCCAGCCTGCATTCTACTGTCACAGGACTGAGAGCCGGCATGAAGCTGGCCAGAGTCCAGCACTTGTGGCTCAAGGGCTGTATAAAGCTTCTCTGGTTGGCCCTTCACAGGAAACAGAGCATCATTCTCAAAGAAAGGCTGCGGTCACAATTCAAAAAGCTTTCCGTAAAATGGTCAGAAGAAGACTGGAAAAACGGAAGCGTGCTGCCATGCGAATTCAGTCCTTCCTTCAGATGGCCGTGTATCGCAGAAGATTCCTTCAGCAGAAAAGGGCGGCCCTCACGTTACAGCGGTGCTTCAGGACACGGCAAAGCAGAAGACAGTTCTCACTGTACAGAGAATCAGAAGTGGGTTTGCAGAGTCCCCACAGAGCCTTTCTGCCTGCGAAACATCAAAGAGAACTGTACTTACAAATGAGGAGCAGTGTAATCATTATTCAAGCTAGAGTGAAAGGATTCATACAGAAACGGAAGTTTCAGAAACTTAAAGATAGCACCATAAAAATCCAGGTATTTATGCATTTACGTACAAAGCTTTCATTCATCCTTTGACCAGTATTTCTTAGAATTTTCAAAATGAGCTGTATCAGGTTATAAAGAATAAGAGGTAGTTTATGTAACCATTTCTTTTACCTTCCAAAATGGAAGGTTTTTGAAGTTGGGTAAAAAGTTCCAGTAATTGTCCACCCAAGACAGCACAGAACAAGATTGTTCTGGACATGATCACCCTAAACTTAAGTTATGACTGCATAGTTAAAAGCAGAGACTTTGATTCCATACGGTTGCAGCTGGCAACCTTACATGTTTTGAGAACATCTAGTGGTGTCCTTGAGTCTAACATAAAGTTCAAGTTCTCAGTGATGCTGAAACATGTCAAACCACATCCACGATAACCACTTGGCTCCATTTCGGATGCCCGAACCACAGTTAATCCATTTTGATTTTTAAATGCTTTCTTTTCTGTAACAGCTAAAGCAGATATACAGTATATGTTTAATAGGCCACAAAACAGGCTGTTCTAGTTAACATAAAGTTCAAGTTAAATCCAGTGATAGCTGGAATGACTTCCCCATACATCAATATATGGAGATTTCTTCATCATAATACAGAATGAGAAATGTATGTGGCTGGGAACACAGAGAAGGGAAACCTAAGCTGGTCCCAGTGATCAGAGAAGGCTTCTTGGAATAAGTGGGGTTTAAGATAAGTGTTAAGCTGAAGCTGAAGGAAATAGCCTAGTAAGCTGTACTGAAGGAGTATTCCAGCTGTAGGGGGTAGCATGGAGCTCTCAACTGAGAGTGAGCACAGGTGTGCAATAAAGGTGATCTGAGACCAGGATGGCGGTCCATGGAGTGAGAGGTGGGTGCTCTGTAAGACAGAAAATGGTTAGCCTTCATCCTCTGGACTGAAAGAAGTTCTAGATGAGTTTAAGGAGAGGACCAGAATCCTAGTTTATTTTTTTAAAATTACTCAGGCAGGGTCTTGGAACTGCAATCCCACATGCCCCGCAGTGTGGCAAAAAAAAAAAAAAAAACTCAGGCAGGAATGTGGAAGATGGACTAGGCTATGGGCGGCCAGTCAGGAGGTTGCAGGAAGTAGGTTGGGAAAAAGTGAATTACACTGAACAGAGGGCGATGACAGTAGGATCTTCAGGGTCCGCGTGAGCGGAGGATGGGACTGGCCTTATATAGAGCCTAACTAGAGCCAAGCCACCTTTGAGGCCGAGGAGACAAAAAGACTGATACCTGGCTCCCACTAGGCGATGTCTGTCTACATGAAACCATATAGAAACACTCTGAGTCAAGGACACCACAGGAGTCAGTTTGACCATACATATCACTCTCGCCTGTCAACTAAATTTAGAAACCAACCCCCATGTAGGGTGTAGTTATCCTATTTGTTGTAGGTATTTTGAAATCAGATAGACTCAGGTTCAGATTTTGACTCTATTCACTTACTATGAGGTAACAAATCTGTTAGTGTTAATTTCTGTTTTGTGAAATAGAGAGCTTAATTATCATCTCACAAGATATTTGTCAAGATTAAATAAGATAGGTCTGCCGCTTATTACCTCTGACATCAGCAAGTTCTTTTACTGGTGTCAGTTCCTCTGGGCCTTCATTTCCTCATCTCTAAATTAGAGGTAATAGTACCTACCTGTGTTCACATAAGGACTTGTAGCGCTGAGTATAGTGCTAAGCGCTTAAGAAGTTGTAACTCTCACTTAAGCTTTTAGTCAGCTGCAGGGTTGCCAGAATCGGAAAGTCTGATGGCCCCGGGTAGAGGGACGCTGGGATTCCACAGCCGGCTGGCCTGAACCCAGGTGCGTCTGAGGAGGGGGGGATCCCCGTCCTCTCCCCGGAAGTGAGTCAGCGTGTGCATTCACTCTCTGTTCCTTTACAGGACTGAGAGGGTGAGGGCAGCACACACACCTGGCTTCCCCGGCGTGTGCAGATCTCACAGCTTAAATACTTGCTAGGGTTGCGTGAGGCCCAGCCGGAGCCAGCCCACTGTTCTCAGAGGGCTCACGTGTCAGGAGTGAGCGAGCCTCACAGAAGAGTCGGGATGTGACGGCGTTTCTGCAGTTGATCTTGTCTTCCTGAACTTATGTTAGTTGTTTTCCAATACCGACTAAAAAAAAAAAATTAGACATCTCATTGCATATTTGTTATATTTATTTGCTTAACAGACTGTGTGGAGGAGACACAAAACCAGGAAATATTTACGAGAAGTGAAAGCTGCCTGCAAGATTCAAGCCTGGTTCAGGTGCTGGAAAGCACGTAAGGAGTATCTGGCTGTGTTAAGAGCTGTTGGAATCATTCAGCGTTGCTTCTGCACCCAACAGCAGAGAAGACGGTACTGTCTCAGCTGTGTAGAGGGCAGTGTGGTGTGTGTGTGTGTGTATAAAATAATACCGCTTGTTGGATTTTCTTTTGAATAGTTGCTATGCTTAATTTATATTGTTTGTTGATGTTTTCTCCATTATTGTAACAAAATTATCTCTGAGATTGTCTTATTTTTTGAGACAGAGCCTTGATGGTATAATCCAACTGTTGTTGTCCAGTTGCTCAGTCATGTCTGATTGTTTGCGACCCCATGCACGCCAGCCTTCCCTGTCCTTCACTGTCTCCCAGATTTGCTCAAACTCATGTCCACTGAGTGAGCGATGCCATCCAACCATCTCATCCCCTGCCGCTCCTTCTCCTGCCTCCAACCTTTCCCATCATCAAGGTCTTTTCCAATGAGTCAGCTCTTTGCATCAGGTGGCCAAAGTTTTGGAACTTCAGCTTCAGCATCAGTCCTTCCAATGAATATTCAGGCTTGATATCCTTTTCAGTTGACTGGTTGGATCTCCTTACAATCCAAGGGACTCTCAAGACTCTTCTCTTAGCATCACAATTAGAAAGCATCAATTCTTTGGTGCTCAGCCTTCTTTCTGGTCCAACTCTCAAATCTATATGTGACTACTGGAAAAACAGCTTTGACTATATGCACCTTTGTTGGCAAAGTGGTGTCTCTGCTTTTTAATATGTTGTTTAGGTTTGTCATAGCTTTTCTTCCAAGGAGCAAGCATCTTTTAATTTTGTGATTGCAGTCACCGTCCACAGCAATTTTGGAGCCCAAGAAAATAAAATCTGTTACTGTTTCCACTTTCCCCCCATCTACTTGCCATGAAGTAATGTGAAAGTATTCACTTAAACTTGATTAACGCAGGTTCTTGAGGATAAGTGTAGGGATGGAGGAATGGGAAGTAGGTAAATTGATCTAGTTATGTTGTTTTCCTTGTTAGTGCACTGGTCCATTTTGTTTGTTGATGTAGTTATTGGCAGCATTTCTTTCCTTTTTTTTTTTTTAACCTTATATTATCACCTGTTCTCTATCCTTAATGATGACATAATTACTAACTTGTCTATGTTAACTCTATTTCCCTCTTGCTACTTCATTTCTCTGAAACACATTTTCAGAAGCTGTTACCAGAGTGTTCATATTATTGTTTATTCCATAGTGTAAGAATTTTTTCTTCAGTTCCCAGAATTGATGAATTATTGTATCAGTGGTTTAAAGATTGTTTTAGGAGAGCATATTCGTCTTAGAAGCATTTCTTGATTAATTCCATGGGTAGAGTAAGGCTTAAGAAATAAATGTGTAGTTGCTGCTCTCAGCTATTAAGGACCAGTATCTAGTTTTCCTGTTGACATTCAGCCTTATTTTCTAGGAAAAGTGGTGACATAACTTAGTTAATCTCTATCTTTTCCACACAGTTGTGAACAAGCAGATAAAGAACCTGCTTATTCTCAGTTGTTGCCTATTACTACTATATTGATGCTAAAGTTTAATCTCTAGCCCTCACAGTTTAAATTTTTCTCCAGTTCTGCCTTTTTTAGATCGTTTGATGGCGCTCATCTTGTCTCTCAGTTGAGTGTCCGTTTCTCATTTGCTGGTGCTGTCCCACCCTCCCAAGCTCTCTTCCTGGCCGCTTCTGTCGCCCAAAGACTTGATCACAGTGTGGACTCGGGTTTACTCTCTGCCATTCATTCTACCACCACCCCTTTATTGAGGTTTTGTCTAGATCTGGCTAATCCTGCTTTCTTCTGGTCCGGTTCAGAGTTTTTTGTCATTCTAGAACTTAATGTTTCTTGCCCACTGAAATATTGCCAACTGTAACATTTCTCTGCCTGTTGTTGCCCTGTGTGTCTGAGTGTTGGTGCTGTCACGACCCCTAGAGCCTGACGTAAATCGCTCGTCTCCACTTCTCACCTGTTCCCTCGTTGCCTTTCTTACGCCTTCTCTCTCCTCTGGTATTTATGGGGCGGCAACAAATGCTTACTAAATAAGTTGATTTGAAATTGCTTTCCAATAATCGCTTTGCAGGTTTTTGAATGTGAGAGCCTCAGCAGTCATCATTCAGAGAAGATGGAGAGCTGTACTCTCTGGAAGAAAAATTCATGAACAATCCTTAATGACGAAAGTAGGTGTTTAAAAAAAGCAATTCATGTGTAAAGAACTGCTTTAGAAAACAGAAAACAAAAAGAGTAAAGACCTAACTATACATTTATTTTATGCACGTCATTGCAGTCAGTTAAAAATTATATTCACTCATAAAAATACTGTTTGTGAATATTTTGTGTGTGTGTGTACCTGTATTTATAAAGTATTCTCAAACCCAAGTTTGAAGTGATTTTTTTGGAAAAAAGTCATAATAGATGTAGCATATCCTATCTGTATGAGTCAAACACATACTCTTTCAGCCACAATTGGTAATCTATTTAAAATATTTAGCATCAGTTTTAGAATAGTAGTGGTACCTATGATCTTTTAATAAGGAAATTAAAAGTTTACTTGTAAATTTTTACATTCATGTAATATTCACTATGTATGATTATATACCCACTATTATTATTACACCTTCTATTATATATTTACTAAGGGGATTCTCATGAGATAGTTATTGTCAGCATTCCCATCTTATAGATGAGTAAAGCAAGGTCTGGAGACGAAAAGGGATTTGCTAAAGGTCACTCAGCTAATATGTGGGGGTCTGTGTCATAAAACAAACCTAGTTCCTGTTTCAATCCAGAGATGTTACATGTCTTGGAATTTGATTGTAAGGATGTTCTGGAATTGAGGAATCTAAGATAGGCTGGGACTACACCATGGTTCTTAAAGCTGCCGACAGCTTCCCTCATAGCTGCTTACATCCATTCTCTTCTCTAGAGTGTAACTAGCTGTTTTATTAAATGCACTTGTCTTGTAGTAATATTAGTCCTGTGCTCATTAACAGTGAAAAGTGTTAAGAGGAAGAGAAGGGAAGAGTACCTGCTATCTATGTTCCTGGTTTACAGCTTCATAAAACTTCACTTTCAGCTATAGACCTCTATGGGTTTTGAAATCTATGAAATATGACATCTTAAACTAAAAAATATACATTTTATTTTACCTTGAGAAATTACAGAACCTCCAGTGGGTTGAAGTATTATTTCTATATGTTAACGTTACTCGCAAATATTTCCTTATAGAAACATCAAGCTGCTTGTTTGATCCAAGCACATTTCAGAGGATATAAAGCAAGGCAGGTGTTTCTCCAGCAGAAGTCAGCTGCTTTGACCATACAGAGATACATACGAGCCAGGAAGGCTGGGAGGCATCAGAGGATGAAATATGTCGAATTAAAAAAATCTACAGTTGTCCTACAAGCACTGGTGCGTGGTTGGCTTGTAAGAAAAAGGGTGAGTATTTTTAAGTAGGATACCTGTTTCCCTTAGATGCTCCCCAGAAATACAAAATAGATTCTCCTGTGTAATAAATCTTAACAGAGGAGCTGAAGTCTGAGTGAGGGCTCCAAGTGTGAAGCAGGTTGCTGTTACCCGAGTCGTCCTGTGCTACCACCAGGCAACTCTCTCAGGCGTTGTAAGATCATCCTGAGATGACTTCCACACCTTCAGCAGGGACGAATCCTCCCTAGGGAATTCATAACGTCCTGGGCATCCTGTATATGCAGCACTGGCAAACAGGAAAAAAAAAAAGAAAATTAAAGGAGAAATCTGTGTTTTGTTCATTGAGTATAAGCTGGAACTCTGAAGGCCAAAGGCCCCTGTAGGGAGCTTCTGCTCCAAGAGTCTGCTCCATGGTGACACTGCCTGATACTGGAGAAATCAGATCAAATGTTTGTCCCATTTAATATCACCATCTCCAGCCATTCTGCTTGGAACATGCTACCCCTTCCTGAGTTTAATATTCCTAGACCTCTCCTGTTACAATTAGTATATTTTAAACCTTAACTAGCTGCTATTGGGTAGCCTAATTAAATTCTTGAGTGAAGTGCCCAAATATAATTTTGCTTTCTATACCCTGAGTTAGGGGTTTCACCATTGAAAATATTGTATAGTAAGGAATATAATTGAGGGCTTCCCAGGTGGCTCAGTGGTAAAGAATTCACCTACCAATGCAGGAGATACAGGAGACGTGAGTTCAGTCTCTGGGTTGGGAAGATCCCCTGGAGGTGGAAATGGCTCCCCACTCCAGTATTCTTGTCTGGGAAATCCAATGGACAGAGGAGTCTGGTGTGCTACAGTCCATGGGGTCGCAAAGAGTCAGACACAACTTAGTGACTGAACAACAACAGCAAAGGAATATAATTACTTCAAGTTACAATGTAGATAATTTTAATAGTTAAAAGTTAACTTACTATTGCTAATTTATATAACTTGATATTGAAGATATACAGAAATAAGCATTGGTTGATCATCTCAAGAGTTAACTATTTGATTGTTAATCTTTTTTTCTCCTTCAGATCTCAGAGCAGAGAGCCGAAATTCGGCTTCTTCACTTTGCAGCAGCTGCCTTTTATCACCTGTCTGCTCTTAGAATTCAAAGAGCCTACAGACGTCACATAGCTCTGAAGAAGGCTAACAGTAAACAGCTTAACTCAGCCATCTGTATTCAGGTTAGCTTTCCTTTCATTAAGACTATGACCTAATTTTTGTTTAGAGTTTTTTCATATTTCATAAGCAATTTCCAAATACCTCTAGTAAGGTTATATAACATTTAGCTTTGGCCACACAGCTATTAGGATGTCTTGATGGTTTAGAGATAAGTTGATGTTTTATGGCACAGTACTGAAGCTATGAATTATTCTCTGGTACTTTGAACTCATTTGACCTTCTGCTAGCAACATCTGAGGGTACCTGTTTCTCTCTCGACATTCTTGCCAACTTGTGCCTTTGGAAGACTCTGTGATTTCTGTCATTTTGATGAATGGCAAATTATATCATTTTTGTTTTGGATTTCCTTTGACTGCTAACAATTCTGAAAAAAAAATTTCACCTGTGTTAATTATTCAAATTCTTATCTGTGTATCAGTTCAGTTCAGTCCAGTCACTCAGTCGTGTCCGACTCTTTGCAACCCCATGAATCGCAGCACGTCAGGCCTCCCTGTCCATCACCAACTCCCGGAGTTTACTCAAACTCATGTCCATTGAGTCAGTGATGCCATCCAGCCATCTCATCCTCTGTCGTCCCCTTCTCCTCCTGCCCCAATCCCTCCCAGCATCAGGGTCTTTTCCAACGAGTCAACTCTTCGCATGAGGTGGCCAAAGTATTGGAGTTTCAGCTTCAGCATCAGTCCTTCCAATGAACACCCAGGACTGATCTCCTTTAGGATGGACTGGTTGGATCTCCTTGCAGTCCAAGGGACTCTCAAGAGTCTTCTCCAACACCACAGTTCAAAAGCATCAATTTTTCAGCGCTCAGCTTTCTTCACAGTCCAACTCTCACATCCATACATGACCACTGGAAAAACCATAGCCTTGACTAGACGGACCTTTGTTGGCAAAATAATGTCTCTGCTTTTTAATATGCTATCTAGGTTAGTCATAACTTTCCTTCCAAGGAGCAAGCGTCTTTTAATTTCATGGTTGCAATCACCATCTGCAGTGATTTTGAAGCCCCCCAAAATAAAATCTTACACTGTTTCCACTGTTTCCCCATCTATTTCCCATGAAGTGATGGGACCAGATGCCATGATCTTAGTTTTCTGAATGGTGAGCTTTAAGCCAACTTTTTCACTCTCCTCTTTCACTTGTATACTGTATTTTAAAAAGATTTTTTTCCATATATCTTGCTAGTTTTTCTGTTGAGTGTTTTTTTTTCTTAATAAATTATAGGAGTTCTTTATGTATTCTGAATAAGAATCCCATATGTGTATATTAAGTAAAAAAAGTAATTGAAGAATAATACACAGCTTGATGAGATTTATATAAATTTTGAAATGAGGAATATGTTGTACAGGGTTGAATTCACATGCACACACTTACGCACACACACACACTCACATACTGTGTCCTGGAAGGATCTACACCAACTTGAGTGGAAAAGGAATGCCACTGGGGAGGGTTGAAAGATATTCAATATAATGTTCTATTTATTTCATTTGTGTATATATGTATGTATTTATTTTAAAAAACCTGAAATAATAAAGATCTTCATCCATCTTAAACAGAGATGGTTTCGAGCAAGATCACAGCGTAAGAGGTTTCTTCAGGAATACAGCATCGTAAACACTCAGCGTGAAACTCAAGAATGTGCGAGCCGGCGCAGCAGCGCTGCATCCGTAATACAGAAAGCTGTCCGCCGCTTCCTCCTCCGTAAAAAGCAGGAAAACTTTAACAAAAGAATCTCTAAAATTCAGGTAACTGAAAATATTATGATTTTGCAATTCATCCTCACGATACCTAACATTTTATTTTATTTTATTTTTTGGCCCTACATCAAGGCTTGCAGGATCTTCATCCCCAGCCAGGGCTTAAACTCAGGCTGCAGCATGGAACGTGCTGAGTCCTAACCACGGGGCCGCCCGGGGATTCCACATCTAACATTTTAAAAAGCACAGTCGCACTCATTCTAGAAAACTAAGGCTGGCCAATAGAAGAATTCATAAGCACTATGCTACCAGAGTTTCACTGCTAAGCCCTTAATTTTCAAATTCCCTGTAGGAAGTTGATGACTGAGAGCTGCAAAAGTATTTTTGCATTTTGAATACAGTTAGCCACCTTTGACCAGTGAATGCTACTTTAGCTCATATGCAGGAATATGATAACATATTTCTTCTTGGAGAAATTTATTTTGCTCTTTATTAGAACCTGAATTGAAGTTCTACTTGCAAAGTGTCTGACTGCATCATACAATTTTACTGAAAATATTTACTTTGTTTGGAAGTAGATACAGATATAAATTCACAACATCAGGGGTTGCAACCTTCAAGTTACTGGTTTGTCTCTTTAAGGCACTATGGAGAGGATACTCTTGGAGGAAAAAAATGATAGCACAAAAACTAAAGCCATTCGACAGAGACTTCAGTGTGTTAACAGGGAGGTGCGAGAAGAAAACAAGCTCTACCACAGAACGGCAGTGGCCCTGCACCATCTCCTGACGTACAAGTACCTCTCCAGCGTGCTGGAGGCCCTGAAGCACCTGGGTCAGTTGGTTTCAAGAGTATCTTGTAGAAGGTTAGAGATGCACTTTTACCTCAGAGTAGACAAGGAAGGGGCTCCCCAGGAGGCGTTAGAGGTGAAGAGCCCGCCTGCCAGTGCAGGAGACGTAAGAGACGTGGGTTTGATCCCGGGGTCGGGAAGATCCCCTGGAGGAGGCATGCCAGCCCACTCCACTATTCTTGCCTGGAGAATCCCCATGGACAGAGGAGCCTGGTGGGCTACGGCCCACAGGGTCACAAAGAGTCAGACACGACTGAAGCAACTTAGCGCGCACCAGTAGTTAAGATGCTGATTTTGTTGCTGTGAATGTATCTCTTTTTCTCTTCCTCTTTCAGAGGCAGTTACTAGACTGTCTTCAATTTGCTGCGAGAAGATGGCCCAGAGTGGAGCAATCTCCAAAATATTTGTCTTGATCCGAAGCTGTAACCGGAGTGTCCCGTGTATGGAGGTCATCACATACGCTGTGCAGGTCTTGCTTAATGTCGCCAAGGTACTTTCCATCCTGATTGGGAAGCGTCTCGTGGTCCAGAGCTCTCCTCCACAAGTTAGGTCTATGCTTGCTCATCACTATAGCTGAGATCTCCAGGTTACAGTGCGTTTACTGCGTGCCAGGGTCTTAGGAAGATATGTTGACTCTTTTCACATAGCTGTACATAGAAACACTGTGTGCTTTATGATTTTATTTCTTCTGTTTTTGTAGTATTCATAATGGTGATGGCAAGCATTTATCAAGGACTTGCTAACTATGTGCTAGTGCTTTTCATGCATCATTTAATTAAGTCCTCATGTTAATCTCTAGGGTGGTTTGTATCATCCTTCCCATTTTGTTTTTGTTGTTTTCTGTTCAGTCGTGTCCTACTCTGCGGCCCCATGGACTGCTGCATGCCAGGTTCCCCTGTCCTTCACTATCTCCCACAGTTTGCTCAGATTCACGTCCCTTGAATTGGTAATGCTATCTAACCATCTCATCCTTTGTCACCCCCTTCTCCTCCTGCCTTCTATCTTCCCCAGCATCAGGGTCTTTTCCAATGACTTGGCTCATCAGAAATTAGGTGGCCAAAGTATTGGAGCTTCAGCATCAGTTCTTCCAATGAATTTTCAGGGTTGATTTCCTTTCAGATTGACTGGTTTGATCTCCTTGCTGACCAAGGGACTCTCAAGAGTCTTCTCCAACACCACAGTTTGAAAGCATCAATTATTTGGCACTCAGCCTTCTTTTTGATCTAACTCTCAGATCTGTACATGACTACTGGAAAAACCGTAGCTTTGACTATATGGACCTTTGTTGGCAAAGTGATGTCTCTGCTTTTTAATATGCTGTCTAAGTTTGTCATAGCTTTCCTTCCAAGGAGCAAGCGTCTTTTAATTTCATGGCTGAGTCACTGTCCCCAATGATTTTGGAGCTCAAGGAAAGAAAATCTGTCACTGCTTCCACTTCTTTCCTATTTGTCATGAAGTGATAGGATCAGATGCCACGATCTTCGAGTCTTTAATGTCGAGATTCAAGGCAGCTTTTTCACTCCCATCTTGTAGTGAAGGAATAATCATCCTTACAGGAGGGAAGGTCCCAGCCTGAAGACCAGTGTGTGGTCAGTGGTGGGGCCAGACATGGGCTCACGTCCATCCCCAGCCAGAGCCAACCCTCCACACGCTGTGCTGAACCAGAGCAGCAGCACCTCTTCCTATCACATCCGGCAAAACAGGGTGGTACCACCGCTGTGCCGGGAACAGGGTGATACCACCGCTGTGCCCGGGAACAGCGTGATACCACCGCTGTGCCCGGGAACGGGGTGATACCACCGCTGTGCCCGGGAACGGGGTGATACCACCGCTGTCCCCGGGAACGGGACGATACCACTGCTGTGCCGGGAACAGCATGATACCACCGCTGTCCCCAGGAACGGCGTGATACCACCACTGTGCCCGGCTTCCTGGGACACTCTAGGTGCGAATGTCAGTCTTTGGCCTTGGGCTGCTCGAAGTTGTCTCCATCAGAATCTCACATGTAGAGATGTTGACATGGCAGGTTCATCCTCCTCGCCCGATCCATCAGCCGTAACTTCGAGACTTCCCCTGGGCTTTTTCTCTTTGAGGAGCAGTGGTTGAGACAGAGACTCTGATGCCAGACTGCCTGGGCTTGCATCCCAGCTCTGCAGCTCACCATGGGTTACTCACCCTCTCTGTGCTTCCCCTTTTTTAATGTAAACTGGGGGTAGTCATCGTATCTTTCTCCTAATGTTATTGTCAGAATTAAATGAATCCGTGCACATAATGTGCTCGATCCACAGATGTGCCAAACAAGTGCAAAGTGTTCATATTGCTTTGTTGTTTTTATCTTAGTACCAGTAGCATTATCTTTTACCATGCAGATGTCAACATGAATCTAATGATGTGATTCACAATTGAAGCATGAAAGATATATTCTTGGCTAATGATCATCACATTTATTTATTTTAAAGCAAGCTCACCTTCTTCTCGGGAAGCATGAGTAGGGTAACAAGCAGTCAATCTTGTCTTTATGGTTATCTTAACCTATGATTACCTGTCACAGATATGTTATATTTTTCTGAGAGGGTGTCTCTAAAATGTCCTTGTTTTTTACCTTGTTTTCATGTACATCAAGGTGTGCATTTTCAGAGATTTCAGATTTGATTCATTTTTTGTGGAACTTTAAAGTAGGTTGGGTAAAAAAACATTAAAAAGGCACATGAGCATATAAGATGGATCCCGAAATGACCTCGGAAAGTCATCTCATAAAGTCCTCACTCTTGATGCAGATGGTCCACAATTTGGCTCTAAGCCTCCTTCTCAGTTGGTGTTTCTAAGAGACTCTGCGCTCACTGTAACTCGTAACTTGGTTCTGTTCTCCTCCAGTATGAAAAGACGACTTCGGCGATTTATGATGTCGAAAACTGTGTAGATACCCTGCTGGAGCTTCTGCAGATGTACCAGGAAAAGCCTGGTGACAAAGTTGCCGACAAGAGCAGAAGCATTTTCACAAAAACCTGTTGTTTGTTGGCTGTTTTATTAAAGACGACAACTCGAGCTTCGGTGAGTATTCACCAGCTTTTTTTCCTTTGCAGTTATTTTTGCATGTTCTTAAGCCCAAGACTTTCATGCGGTAATTATCATAACTTCAATAGGGTTTTGTGTGTGTTCACACTGGCTTTTTGGGCTGATTGTCTGTCGCGTGTCAGGGGAGCTGAA
The DNA here is from genome assembly GCF_019320065.1 of Cervus canadensis. NCBI lineage: Eukaryota > Metazoa > Chordata > Mammalia > Artiodactyla > Cervidae > Cervus > Cervus canadensis. Next base: position 4,697,266 of record NC_057398.1, read on the forward strand.
TTCTAGAAGTAGAATTTATTACAGCCCTTAAAGTAGGAAATGGAACCCACTCCAGTATTCTTGCCTGGAAAATTCCATGGACAGAAGAGCCTGGTGGGCTACAGTCCATTGGACCGTGAAGTGTCAGACATGGCTGAGCACAGACACAGGAGTAACCAGCTTCCATGTATACTTGAGGGAAGTAAGAACCGTGCCAACCAGGAAGCAACCCAGTGTGTTGACTCCTCATCCTCTCGCTGTGATGTAGAGACGTGTCGAGCGCATCCCTGGTGAGGTCTCTGCATTACCCTCCCTGTGTGCAGTCAGCAGGGCTCACCACGGACCGGGATAGGATTGTGACCTTTATCCTGAGAACCGTGGGAAGCCACTCAAGGTTTCTTAAGCAGAGGAATATGTTCCAGTTTAAGTTTTAACATCACCTTGGCTGCTGCTTGAAGAATGGATTTGGGAGAGCGTGTGAGATGTAGGGAGACCGTCAAGGAAGGAGGCAAGTGTAAGCACTCAGTGGTCTGGGCCAGAGTCTGTGCTTGACCTGGGGCTGCTTCTGTGAGAGGTAGACGGGTAACGCTGGAATCGTTGAGGAGGTAAAATTCACGAGACTTGGTAACTATATATAATAGGTATATTGACTTTAATGTTTGCTTTTTTATTCAGTATGGAATTAAGTGTATCACTTTTGAATATTTGCCCTCTTTGTAATTCTTTTTCTAAACCAGTCTAACTGCTGCACTTGGAGAGCATAGCTTTTTATTGTTTAAAGCTTGTCATTTACTGCACAGTGTTTGTTAACTGTAATTGATTTTGGCAATCAATCCCTTCTGGCAAAGAAGGGATATGAAGTTTAATCCTAGTTACTATTTTAATAAACATACATTTTCTTTTTTAGGATGTTCAAAGTAGGTCCAAAGTTATCGACCGTATTTATAGTCTCTACAAACTTACAGCTCATAAGCATAAAGTGAATACTGAAAGAGTCCTTTGTAAACAAAAGAAGAATTCTTCTGTGAGCCTTTCCTTTTTTCCAGAAACACCTGTAAGAACCAGAATGGTTTCAAGGTGAGCAGTAAATGTACCCTGCAGTTTTGTGTCGCCAAACATGCATTTGTTCATTGAGCCAGGGCTTCCCAGGTAGCTTAGTGGTAAAGGATCTGCCTGCCAAGCAGGAGATGCAAGAGACGTGGGTTCAATTCCTGGGTCGGGAAGATCCCCTGGAGGAGGAAATGGCAACCCACTCCAGTATTCTTACCTGGGAAATCCCATGGACAGTGGAGCCTGTCGGGCTACGGTCCACAGGGTTGCAAAGAGTTGGACGCTACTGAGCACCACCACCACCTTTTCAACGTATGATTTTTATTTAAGAACTTGGTGTATTTTAATATGAATTACGTTGTAGAATTATTAACATATTAGTGAATAGATTCTACCCCCCCCCCCACCTCCCCCTTTTGACATTTGTTGTTTAGTCGCTCAGTCGTGTCCAACTCTTTGCGACCTCATGGACTGCAGCACACCAGACTCCCCTGTCCTTCACCGTCTCCTGGAGTTTGCTCAAACTCATGTCCATTGAGTCGGTGATGCCATCCAACCGTCTCATCCTCTGTCATCCCCTTCTCCTTCCGCCTTCAATCTTTCCCAGCATCAGGACATAGTCAGGGGTTTGTTTTTGGGGGGCATTGTTGGGGGAAGTAGGCGGGTAAAACTCCAAACAGTATATATGCACCTTTTCTAAGATAAAATATTTCTGTCACAACAAAGTTCCCTTGTACCCCTTTCAGTCAATTCTCTCACGTTAACCCTGGATTCTGGAAACTACTGCATGATTTCAGTATCTTTAGTTTTGTCTTTTCTGCTTTGTCCCATAAATGGGATCGTACATAGCCAGCTTTCTGTGACAAACTTTTCTACTTAGCTTAATAAATACACCTTGGTGAGGTTCATCCACATCTTATGTGGCCTAGATTTCATCTCTCTTCACACAATGCTCCTCCATGATAGGGAAACACCCACTCTGTGTGACCACTCCCCTTCCCCCCCAATTAATTGATATTTGGGATTTTCACTGGAAAGAGTAAGAAAATGGAATTGTGTATAGTGGTAGGGGTTCATGTGAGGAAGATGGATATGATTCTGTTTTCTCAGTGAAGGAGATTATAAACATTAACTCTGCAGCATAAAATAGTCATCTTGGGGAAAGAGGAAGGAAGCAATTTCTAGGTGGTTTCAGTCGCTGCGGTACAGTCAGCCAGCCTGGTTGTGTAGTTAGTTTCTCTTTAGCAAGCTTGCAGGAATGAAAAAGGCAGATACCTGGATTCAACTGGGAATCCGACTAGAACTTTCCAGCAGAATTCAGTAGGAAAGAGCGACAATAGCATTAGCAGCATTTGCAAAGGAGATTATACCAGGGCACCCAAGGCAGACGGGAGAGAAAGGTGTGCAGTGCTGTGCTGGGCGCGGGCTTGCACTGAGGTCCAGGGAAATAGGCTCCCAGCGGGCGGAGCCAGCGAGCATCACATGTTAAGTCCAAGGACGCGGATGAATCCCAAGTGGCGGTTGGGATGGACGGCCGGGCACCTTCTGAGGGCCGTGCCAGTCTATCGTGTGGTCATGTGACAAGGAGTGGCCCTGCAGGAAAGGGGCAGAAATGGACAGAAGAGGGGTCATCCCTTGGGCTGCAAGGATTTGGAGTTCTGAGATGGGACAGGAGTTGAGCGGAGGCCGGAAACCAGGTTTACAGACAAAAGCCTGGAGTTTCATGGCTGAAAAGCCTGAGCTTCAGAGGAGCCACCATCATCCTTCGGGGAAGATGGGGAGAAACGATCTAATGTCGTAAACGGCGATAACAGGAAGCTTCCCACCTGCGTGAGGGGCCGGGAGGGGGCGATGTGCCCAGGAGGGGCCACATTTCAGTTAAGAAAAAGCGGTGGACATGACTCTTTTAAGAGAAGAACTTGATTAATGGAAGGTTTTTGTTGTTCTCACAGACTCAAACCAGACTGGGTTTTGAGAAGAGATAATGTGGAAGAAATCATAACTCCTCTGAAAGCTCTTCAGATGGTGATGGACACGCTCAGCCTTCCTTATTAGCAGAGGCAAGCGTCTCGGTGTGTACAGGAAGATCAGAAAAGCTCATCACGCAGATGGAAAGCGTTTTTAGGTTTCTTTGTACAATTTTTAAAAATCTGACTTTGTGTTAAAGTTAAAAAGATATATGTAACAAATAAACTTTATATTCTTTCTTTCTCTTATTTAATAGCTTTATTCGAGTAACAAACTAATGTCATGACATGATTCCGACACTGTTATCTGCGTCTGTCATCTTAAAATATTGTATTAGTTTGGATATAATCATATTCCTAAAGGGAAAACATTAGCTTAGTGTTCCTGTTTTATAGGTATATTGAAGCATTCGTCCAAAATAAATGTTGAAAAGTTAAGAGTCTGCCAACTCAGGTAGAAGTGAGAAGAGGATAAAATAACCCCACAAATGCCATCGACCCCTGCTTCCTGACTGAGGACCATCCAGATGGGCAACTGAGCCCCTCCGGGCACATTGGGCAAATTCAGCCCACCTCATCACATACTAAAAACCCTAGAGTTTGAGCTGAGTGGGGCTATAATTTGACCTGGGGAGAGCAAGGTTGTAATAGAAACTAGTCCCTGAGCACAGATCTGAAGATGGTTCATTTACAAAACACAACCTGTTTTTCATAGCTTTGGGTTGCTGCTGCCAGCTCTGCACCCGTGGTTCCTGGGCTGCAGACGCCTACCTCCAGTGGCTGTTTGCAGTCTGATCAGGTCCCAAAGTCTGTCTAGAAATGGGGGCCAGGACAGTTCTTAACTCTTAGAAATAAATCAGTAGTAGCCAGAAATGGAAAGGCCATTTAACTACTTGTTGGAATAAGGATTAAACATAATTAGTCAGAAATTGTCTGAGACCTAGTTGGAGTAGATCTAAAGACCCTATTGATGAATATATTGTAGAATATGTTGAAAGGAACTGGAGAATTTTTGTTTTTTTTCCCTCTTCCAATAAAGTATTTTGGGCACTCTTGGTACTGAGAATTTTCCAAACGGTGTGGTTTTTGTTGACTCTCCCAAATGCTTTGTTTTTCATTTCACAGAATTTTAGTATAAACAGTTTATTTACTTGGTAAATTATACTGCTAGGATATAGTCAAGCAGCATAAAATGTTATTGGTATTCATTTCTTCTAAGATGGTTATGACCAATTAGTATTTGCACAAGAAATATTTCTAGCAAGTTATACATGAAAGGTGATTTCCAGACTTTTACTGATTAAGAAAATGATGTCTTTTTGATTACTTTTTAAAGTTTTATATTGTTCACCTGTCACTGATTCTCGGTATAAAGAAAGCATAAGCTGTTATAGTTCTACTTTCAACAAAGGAAGAATTCCAGTGAAAACACTTTGCTTTAACTTATTCACAGGGGGTAAAATCAATGCAGATAAACATTTGTTTACAATCTATATTTGAAGGCATGTGTATTTGTGGGTGCATGTAAAAATTTCCAACCTATGTAAAGAAAGAAGGAAATAGTCTAAAAACCTGCTTATTTCAAGAAATGCTTATGGGGGTTACATGAAGTAGTGTTTCTAAAGCTATTATGGACCATTTTTTTCCCTCCAATTTTACAGAAGCCTATTTCAGAAACAAATCTTAAATGAACAGTTTTTTGGTTTTTTTTTTTAGTTTTAAAAATCTAATTTTATTCTGATTTGTTTTTGTTTTTTCACCTTTTGGTCTCACCACGTAGCACGTGGGACCTTAGTTTCTCTACTAGGGATCGAACCCACACACTATGCTTCAGAAGAGCAGTCTTAACCCCTGGAATGCCAAGGAAGTCCCTAGTTTTATTCTATGAATAATACTCCATTATTAATGAAGATAACTTGTATTTGGAATAATGGTTTATTTTGGATTATCTAAAAAACAAAATGAAATTTTTTCTGAACTTTGCCCTTGCTTTGCTAAGGCATCATTAAGTTTCATACCTGCTGAACATTATTGGAAACAGATTCTTCCTCCTATCAATAATTGTGATTGATCTTTATTGTGGTATGTTGGTACATTAATAGTCCAATAACATCTATATGCATCAATATGCCAGCAAATCTGGAAAACTCAGCAGTGGCCACAGGACTGGAGAAGGTCAATTTTCATTCCAATACCAAAGAAAGGCAATGCCAAAGAATGTTCAAACTACTGCACAATTGCACTCATCTCACACACTAGCAAAGTAATGCTCAAAATTCTCCAAGCCAAGCTTCAACAGTACATGAACCGTGAACTTCCACATGTTCAAGCTGGATTTAGAAAAGGCAGAGGAACCAGAGATCAAATTTCCAACATCTGCTGGATCATTGAAAAAGCAAGAGAGTTCCAGAAAAACATCTACTTTTGCTTTAATGATTATACAAAAGCCTTTGTGTGGATCACAACAAACTGTGGAAAATTCTTAAAGAGATGGGAATACCAGTCCACCTGACCTTCCTCCTGAGAAATCTGTATGCAGGTTTCGAGTAAATTCCAGGAGTTGGTGATGGACAGGGAAGCCTGGCGTGCTGCAGTCCATGAGGTCGACTGAGCGACTGGACTGGACTGAACTGAACTGAACATCTATATTTATCTTAACAATGTTATTGAAGACATAGGATACTTAGTGTCTTTCTTCTACTGTTACTTTCTCTCTGAGGCTGTCTGGGTTCCATGGCCTCTTTTCTACAAGCCCTCTCAATTCCACATGTGTCCTCTCTGCTCTAAAATAAGCGATGACCATCTGCTTCCCTCACATGCAGGCGGCTTTTGAGTGAAAACCCACCCTGATTCATAGCCTCGCTCTCAGAGCACGAAAGTTTGCTCTTCAACAACCTCCTGAAGTGTGTCTAGCCAAGCTCCTCTGACTATTTGCATGTCACATAATTTTGTCTTGTATTCTAGACTCATTGAATGTTGTATTGTGGAGACTAGACTCTCCTGTATCTCTCCCTCCCCCCAAAAAATGTTTTTAACAACTTGGTTGGCTCAAGCTGAACACTGATTTTGCAATGGCAGCTCAAATCTTATTTCAATTATTCTTTATCCTTAACTGAGTTACTTTGAGTTTGCACAGCACATAGATATTCAAGAGTCATTCGGAGGGGCTTCCCTCGTGGCTCAGCGGTAAAGAATCCAGGAGCCAGGGCAGGAGACATGAGTTGGGTCCCTGATCCGAGAGGATCCCACACGCCTCGGGGCAGCTAAGCCCGGGCGCACAGCTACTGAGCCGGTGCTCTGAGCCCAGGAGCTGCAGCTACTGAAGCCTGCGTGCCCTCGATTCCGTGATCCGCATCAAGGAGCCCAGGCACCGCAGCGAGGGCAGCTCCCACTCTGCACAACTGGAGAAAGGCCACGCAGCAAGGAAGACCCAGCACAGCCGGAAAAAAAGAAAGGGAAAAAACAAGGATCATTTGGAGATTTACGGAGAAATCACACACAAAAGTCGGGGCCCTCTTTTTGCACTCTCCAGCCTTATCTACCCATCGCCCCCTTTCTCAGTGGACATTACTGCCCCCACCGGCCTCACCGGTGTCTGTGGGCTTTTTCTTTAAACCCAAGGTTTCACTGCATTGCAAAGTGCTGAGTGCAGAGTTCTCTCAGGCCGTAGCCTGTAAAAATGGGTCTGCCTGAGAGAACTGACTTCCTTGCCTTCTTTCAAGTGAACTGTCCCATCCAGAAAAGGTCTGCTGCTTTCCATTCTGCTGTGCGTCAGTGTATCTGGTTTTCTGGTTTTCACTGGGGGTGATTTTGGATTTTGTTCAGAGTTGCTCTCTGAAGTTTACTTGTGAATATTTGAAGCCGAAGTTGAAGAGGTGTTTTATCGTCCGTTTTATTCTCCTTCCCAAAAACACACCTTTTACTTTTAAAAAATTAATAAAGGACATTCAAGATGAAACCTTAGACACAGTGTAAGGTTGTGAATGATGTCATTTCCCCCCCCAGAGAATTTATTTTTGGTCCTGACTGACAGCTAGCCTACAAACACCAGCTGCTGCACGTCACCTTATCCAGTTTGGACTGAGATGGTTTTGAGGTGGATTTGGGTCCCGAGGCAATCTGTACCTGCTTCTCACATACTCTTATTCGTCAGGGCCCAAGAGCTTCCTACTGTCTTGCAGGCTCTGCAAACCACTGCTGGTTTCTAACAGACCCCCAGGGTCTGTTCATAGCTCTGCAGTTCATCTTAGTCTTTTTAGCATCACTCTCAGATCAAAGATTGCTATGAGAGGAGAAAGAAAGAAAGTGAAGTTGCCCAGTCATGTCCGACTCTTTGCAACCCCATTGACTGTATAGCCCGCCAGGCTCCTCTGTCCCTGGGATTCTCCAGGCAAGAATGCTGAAGTGCATTGCCATTCCCTACTCCAGAGGATATTCCCAATCCAGGGATAGAGCCTGGGCCTCCTTCATTTCAGGAAAATTCTTTACCACCTGAGTCACCAGGGAACATATACACACGACTATAAATAAAATAGAGCACTAATAAGGACCTACTATGCTGCACAGGGAGCTCTCTCAATCCTCCAATGAGCTGTGTGGGGAAAGAATCTAAGGAGAGTGGGCGGATGTGTGCGTATAACCGAGTCACTCTACTGCACACCTGAAGCTAACACAACATTGTAAATCAACTATACTCCAATAAAAAGTGAGAAAAAACACACGTCTTGCCGGCTCTCCTTTTCTTAACTGGAGTGCCTACAGGTGGACCTTTCAGCTTCACGCCAGCTTCTCTTTCCTTTTTGGCCTCTGACTTTTCCTCTGCCGGCTTCTCTTTACCTGCTCAACTTCTCTCAGTCGTGAATCAGGCACAGTGCGTAAAAATAAATATCACGGCCTCCAAACAGTGCCTCTGAAGCCCTTCTGACTAGGTTGGAAGGAATGGGGAGTGAAATTCTACTCACCTCGATTACCTGTCAGAGGCTTTCTCCTATTTCCGGTCTTCCTCCTGTTATGTTTTGATTTTGACTCCTTCACCTCGTGGGAGAGAATAGTGAGCTACACACGGCAAACCTTACCAGCAAGCAGGGCATCGCTGCTGGCCAAGCACCTTGCTTTGCAACATGTGCCACAAAAGAGTTTAAGAAAGAAAGAAATTCTCAGAAACAGAGAGAGAGCATCCAAGTTTAAAATACTGTTTCCTATTGTGCTCTGAATAAAACATTTTTATATGTATTTTGTTATTCTCAAAATTCTAAGTAATAGTCCCAGTTCAAGATTTCCCCCTCAATACTGAGGAGGAGAAATAAAACTTCTATTAATACCTGCTTCCTTCTAAACTAGAGGTCAGCTGTTTTAACAGCAAGTGTGATTTACACATTCTTATTTTTTTAATTCAACACCACCAATCTTTGAGTTAGTATAAATTCCTCATAGATTTTGATACTGTCTTAATTTTTTGTTTTTTTACATTCCCTGTGTTTCTCATTGATTTAAAATTGTTGACCACTATTTTTGAAAACACCTTTATTGAGGTAAAGTTCACATCCCATACAATTAGCCCATCTAAAATGTACAATTCAGTGTTTCCTGGCATAATCACAGAGTTGTGCAATCATCACCATAATCAATTTTAGAACACTCATCACCCTTAGCTTTCAGTCACCAGCCCCTCCCCAGGTCTAAGCCTAGGCGACCATGAGTCTACCTTGTGTCTCTCTGCATTTGTCTACTCTGGGCACGCCATGTCGATGAAGCACATGGTATGTAGTCTTCTGTGACTGGCTTTTGACAGTTGGCAAGTGTCTGAGGTTCATTCATGTTATGACATGTAATAATACTTCATAATATTCCATTGTTTCTATGTAACTTTTGTTTAGTTCCTGTGTATATTAATGAGCATCTGGGTTGTTTTTTAGTTTAATTCAGTCACTCAGTTGTGTCCTACTCTTTGCAACCCCATGGACTGCAGCATGCCAGGCCTCCCTGTCCATCACCAACTCCCAGAGCTTGCTCAAGCTCACGTCCATGGAGTCGGTGATGCCATCCAACCGTCTCATCCTGTCGTCCCCTTCTCCTCCCGCCTTCAATCTTTCCCAGTATCAGGGTCTTTTCAAATGAGTCAGTTCTTCGCATCAGGTGGCCAAAGTATTGGAGTTTGAGCTTCAGCAACAGTCCTTCCAATGAATATTCAGGGCTGATTTCCTTCAGGATGGACTGGTTGGATCTCCTTGCAGTCCAAGGGACTCTGATGAGTCTTCTCCAACACCACAGTTCAAAAGCGTCAATTCTTCAGCGCTCAGCCTTCTTTATGGTCTGACTCTCACATCCACACATGACCACTGGACAAACCAGGGCTTTGACTGGACGGACCTGTCCTTTTTGCTTTCTGTCATAAGGGTGGTTATCAGCTGCATATCTGAGGTTATTGATATTTCTCCCAGAAATCTTGATTCCAGCTTGTGCTTCATCCAGCCTGGCATTTTACATGATGTACTCTGCATATAAATCAGGGTGACAATACATAGCCTTAACATACTCCTTTCCCAATTTTGAAACAGTTGTTTTTACCTTTGGGCTATTATGAATAATTCTCTAGGAACATTCACATGTAAGTTTGTGTAGATAAATGTTTTCATTTGTCCTAGGAATTTATTAATATCTAGGAGGACTGCTGAGTCAATGGTAACTCTATGTTTAACCTTCAGAGAAACTTACAGGTTGTCTTCCAAACTGAGCGCACCACTTTACATTCCCTTGGGCAGTGTTTGTGGGTCTCCATTTTCCACATCCTTAAGAACTCCTGTTATTATCTGACTTTATCACCACCCCAGTTTGTGTGAAGTAGTATCTCATGATGATTTTTATTTCAATTTACTTAATACTCTGGTCACCTGATGCAAAGAACCAACTCATTAGAAAAGACCCTGATGCTGGGAAAGATTGAGGGCAGGAGGAGAATGGGGCAATAAAGGATGAGATGGTTGGATAGCATCACCAACTCAATGGACATGAGTTTGAGCAAACTCCAGGAATTAGTGAAGGACAGGGAAGCCTGGCATGCTGCAGTCCACGGGGTCACAGAGTCACACATGACTGAGCAACTAAACAACAACAGAATGATTAATGATGTTAAGCATCTTTCAATGCGCTTACTGGCCATTCATACATCTTCTTCAGACAAATATCTATTTAGATCCTTTTTTTTCATTTTTAAATTGGATTATTTGTCTTGTTCTTTTGAGTTGTAAGAGTTACTTATACATTCTAAATACAAGCCCCTTATCAGATATAAGATTTGTAACTATTTTCTCCCATTTTGTCTGCTGTGCTTTCATTTTTTTTCTTTTCTCTGAAGCATGAATGTTTGTAATTCTGATTAAGTCCAGTTTATCTATTTTTTTATTTTCTTTCTTGTGCTCTTGATGTCATATCTAAGAATCCATTGTCAAATCCATGGTCATGAGGATTTTAAGCCATATTTTCACCTGTATTAGTAGTCATCTTTTTTATAGATATTTAAAAGAAAGGAAAAAAAATGCTATCTACAATAGAAGAACACCCAAAGTATATTCCTTAAACTTTTTGATCAGTATTTTCCAACCTACGGTACATCAGAAAATAAAGGAGTTGTTGCATGAAATCAGCATCACGACCCAAAGGGTCTTTATATTCTCATTTTCTATGTTCTTGGTCTAATAACTCTTTTCTGACTATAAAAGCAGTATGTAATGTTAAAATATAGGAAATACAAATAATTTGAAAGTATTCTGATTTCTTAAGTCTATTCATTCAAACCACATAGACTGATTATAGCCAGCATTTTTATTTATTCTCATTTTTTCTTTATCCATTCATGCTTACCCAGACAATTCAATACATGTACTATTGTAACCTAATAATTCTCACTTAAAACTATAGTTACCTTTTTGTTTGTGTATATTGCCTCTTGACTGCATTAGAAGTACCACACTAAGATTTGTGTAAGTTTCAAAGTCTTCCACTGATTTGTAGAAGATGGTGTATTCAATCCTTTAAGGCATATGCATGGCCTGATGAATCGTTAGAGTCACATTAGAGACTTATAAATACTTACTAATGCTTGCTACAAACATAAGGGGTGACAGCGTTTGTATTTTTATGAAATGATAATGATGTAAAGAAAGAGATTATCCGAATAACTCCACTTCCTCTGAAATAAAGTTGACTCAGAAAGCCTTGAAGTTGTAAATTTCAGACAATGAGAAGAGGGTGTGTGGAACTAAGTGCTAAAGGTGGGCGTGTTTCTGCGTGTGTTACAGGAGAGGGGGACTCAGGACGGATACGCATGGTCCTCCTAATAAAAGAAGACTTGGCTACTCAGCTTACAAATTTAAGAAACTCTGAGGACCCAGAGTTCTAATTAAAACTGTGATAAACCATCCCTGAAAGTCTAAAGACAACAACTGTAGCGGTGACTACATAGCAAATACTTAATAGCCCACCTGTAAGGTTACTTCTAAGAGTCCATCCAGGGAAGTTGTGCTTGTTTCATTCACAAGTGGGATATTCAAATTTCCCTTCCTGACAGAGGACTCGAAATGATTGTATGGGTGTTTTCTCTTTATGTGAACGCTTACACTCAAATTCAATGAAGTCCCCTGTTTTAGCGTATCTTATTGGGGGGGTTCTCCATTTTAACTGTATGTTATTTTTGTTCATTCTATCTTCAGATATGATACATGCATCTGAAAGAAAAAATAATAAAGTATTAATAATAAATCTTTCCTTATCCAAGAACAGTGAAATTGCATTTAAGAAAATCTTGAACAAAATTAAATTATAAAAGAATATTAAAAGTTAATATTTATTCACTTGTACCAGACATAGTTATTAGCATGTTGTATGTATCATTTCTAAATGCTGGGCATTATCTCCCCAGGCTACCCATGAGGTGATGGAGGCTCAGAGAAGCAGAATAAATTTTCCAAATTCACATAATTTAGTGTTTTAAGCCAGAATATGGAAGCCAGGCTTCCCTGTCCTTCACTGTCTCCTGGAATTTGCTCAAACTCATGTCCATTGAGTCAGTGATGTCATCCAACCATCTCATCTTCTGTCACCCCCTTCTCCTCTTGCCCTCAATCTTTTCCAGCATTGGGATCTTTTCCAGTGAGTCAGCTCTTCGAATCAGGTAGCCAAAGTATTGGAGCTTCAACTTCAGCATCAGTCCTTCCAATGAATATTGAGGACTGATTTTCTTCAGGAATGACTAGTTTGATCTCCTTGCAGTTCAGGGACTCTCCATCACCACATTTCAAGAGCATCAATTCTTTGGCTCTCAGTCTTCTTTATGATCCAGCTCTCACATCCGTACATAACTATGGAAAAACCATAGCTTTGACTAGATGGACCTTTGTCAACAACGTGATGTATGAACCCTAACACCACCAAACAGCTTAAATCAAATACAAAGGTGTTCTGTGCATCGTTCCTTCATTCACTGACACAGGTTGTTAATAATGCAAATCTCATAAGACTACTGATGGAAATGTCAATTCCATTTCTTACTGTGCTAGACAATGTGGCTGTGCGTATCCTTGCACAGATTCTTTTACACTTGCAAGAGTCTGTGTATAGATTAGTCTTCCAGAAATAATGAGGTCACAGGATGTTTGTTTTTAAAATCTGAGGTTTATTCCCAAACTGCTCTTCAAAGAGTTTGCCCTACTTTATAATTTCTTTAAGAGAGTCAGAGGGACTTCCCTGATGGTCGAGTGGTTGACAGCACACTCTCACTGCAGCGGCACAGGTTTGATCCCGGTTGGGGGACTAAGATCCCACACGCCCCAGAGCAAATAAATAACCTGGCACACACACCACAGCCACTGAGCCAGAGTGCCACAGCTAGGGAACTCGTGCCAACGAAGGCCTGACGCAGCCAAATAACCATTAAAAGAAGAAGAAGAAATAGTGCAGATTTGGGAGGCAACCTGCACATCTTGCCCCTTTTTCTATTTCCCTGCTAGAACTCCCAGCCACGTGGGAGTAAAAATCCATGTGAGCAGCGGTCTGCAAAGAGTTCTTCCAGGAAAAGCCTTCAGGTTGACAAGTAGAATTTTGCATACTGATAAAGAACAACTCCCGGACCAACATTTCACAAATGGTCTCCCGAAAAAACCCTCAGATGTTTGTAACATGAAAATACTTTGTGATGTAAGAGTATGCCTGTGGTTAAATGACTTGGGATATTCATGGAGTTCTACAATGCACCGTATGTTGGGGTCTCTTTAAAGTGTGTTTATATCATCGTTTTTGTTTTGTTTTTAATGCATTTATTTTTGGCTGCCCTGGGTCTCGTTGCTGCGCGGGCTCATCTCTGGTTGCAGAGAGTAGCGGGGGCTGCTCTCCCGCCGCCTTGCACGGGCTTCTCATTGCAGGGGCTTCTCTTGCTGCAGAACAGGGGCTCTGAAGTTGCAGCCTAAGGGCTTTCATTGTTGCTCAGCATGTGGAATCTCCCCGGATCAGGGATCAAACCCATGTGCCCTGCATCCGCAGGCACATTCTTATCCACCGTACTACCAGGGAAGTCCTGATTTATCATTTTTAAAGAAACTTTCTTCCACTCTGTTTTAAAGCAGATTTTAAAAAAACGTTCTGTTATATACCTACACTTGTTAGACAAGTTTTCGGCTAAGTAAAATTTAAGTAAAAATTATCTTACAAAATTAGTCCAAGTTTCAGACTCTGAGAGAATATGAAGAACTCACTGAAAGGTCGGGGCATGCCCCGGGAAAGTGCCGCAAGGCAAATTCCGGAGGCTGGCTAAACTTCCGGGGACTGACCCCCTGCAGCCTGGTCCAATCAGGTACCGACCCGGAGCCCTCGGACGCTGACCGCCGCTGTAGCCCGCGGTTTCTTCCTTATATGAAAAGACCTGGCTTGGACGCCGGCCCTGGCTATAAAACCCCTCCCCACCCCTCATACCTCGCAGACTCCCTTTGTCTCCTCACTCACCCGCCCCCGGGAGTTCTGCCCGAGAGCGACCGCTCAATAAAGGCCTTTACCACCGGTCCTTAGAGGCGGCTTTTTTCCTCCCGCGGCGTTTTCTAACACTCACCAATGCACGTGGGTGGTTCTGACCACCGTCCATTTGTGCAGGTCACAGTCAGGTTTCCCCGGAGCTCATAGAAAGATTGGCAGCGATACTGGACCACCGCCCCTGGAGAGTACGCGGATGAGGGGGAGGAGGTGATGTCTCCATTGTCAATAGGCGGAGGGGGCCCACAGTATTGTGCAAGCTCTGGAAGACGACATGCAAGTGTTAAAAAAAAATCAGTATTACAGTGTAAATGGAATAATGCAAAGTTCCATATATCATTATCTTCAATATCTTATTTACATGATGTCCAAGAGTCCAAATAGCTCATTATAAAATTTCTATCATGTAACCTGATAACTAGAATAGAGCTATAATGCTTTCTTTCACCCTAAAATAAAACACACGAAAAATAGGTATTAAGTATATATAAGGGCATGCATGCTCAGTGACTACAGTCGTGTCCGACTCTTGGCAACCCAATGGGGCCTGCCAGGCTCCTCTGTGCATGGGATTCTCCAGGCAAGAATACTGGAGTGGGTTGCCATGCCCCGCTCCAGGGGATCTTCCTGACCCAGGGACTGAACCCATATCTCCTGCATCGCAGGCGGATTCTGGACTGCTGAGCCACCGAGAAGCCCATATATAAGGTTATATAAGTATTAAAAACTGTTTTTACTTAAAACCTGATGGACTGGTGAGTAAACCTCTGGTCTATTTCACCTTTCCCCATAAAAAACGTTTAATTACAGAGTAAAGGTAAAAATAAGTAACGCCCTTCCCATTTTTATTCTCTGGAGCAACTGTTAATGTTATGCAAACATCATGTAGCTATCAGTTATGGTCATGAACTTTTAATTTTACTGAAATGACTTGTAGACATACTCCTCTGCATTTACTTTTTTTAACTCCAAGTAATAATAAAGGCCTCTTTCTCTGTCCATCATGTTTCAGCTTCATGTTAAGATCGGCTGGAATAAGTTCCATGGTACTGACTGATCTCCCTACACGGTCACAAAAGCTACAGGTATGTGAAAGGTCGGGGCATGCCCCCGGGAAAAGTGCTGCAAGGCAAATTCCGGAGGCTGGCTAAACTTCCAGGGGCTGGCCCCCTGCAGCCTGGTCCAATCAGGTACCAACGTAGAGCCCTCGGACACTGACCGCCGCTGTAGCCCGCGCTTTCTTCCTTATATGAAAAGACCTGGCTTGGACGCCGGCCCTGGCTATAAAACCCCTCCCCACCCCTCATACCTCGCAGACTCCCTCTGTCTCCTCACTCACCCGCCCCCGGGAGTTCTGCCCGAGAGCGACGCTTAATAAAGGCCTTTACCACCGGTCCTTAGAGGCGGCTTTTTTCCTCCCGCGGCGTTTTTCTAACAATATGGAGTGACCAAATCAGACATCCGATCGCAAATAATTTGTTCTCTCTCCTGTTTCATTTGTTGTCCCTGCTCTTTTCTCAAACCACCTCCTTCATGTGGACTTTGGATTCTATACCCTTTACACCAGCAAAGGCCCTGCCCCATGAATTGTCCTCTTTCTGCTGTGTCACCAATGTCGCCTCTGCTGAATCAGTAACCAGCTTAGAAATGCGCTGAAAAAGTCACAGCTTCATCAGGTAAAAGCAAAGTTACCACTGACTTTCAGGTAGCTAAATCCACTGTTTTTTTTGTTTTTTTTTCATCTCTATCTCCACTTACTTCCCTTCTTCCTATGTTATTATTATTAACTTTTTTTAATTGGAAGAAAATTGCTTTACAATGTTGCGCTGGTTTCTGCCACGCAACACAAATCAGCCATGATGATAGGGATATCCCCTCCTTCTGGAGCCCCCCTCCCCTCCCCCCAACCCACGGCTCTAGGTCATCACAGAGCACCAGGCTGAGCTCCTTGTTAAATCCACTGTTCAATTCTCAGGCATCTTGCCCAGTCCTAAGCAGTCTTTGAAATGCTTGCTGTCCTATCAAATAACATTTTAAAGTAAGGTTTTTTTGTTTTTTTTTTTTTTGGCTTATACCACTGGCATTGCTTCTGGGACACAAGCTGCGGTGTTGTGATTTTTAAAAAGAAGCAAACACTTGATCTGACTCCTGCTTCTTGCACAGAGCTCTGAAAACCCTCGGAATCTCCTAAAGATGGAAAGCAATCCAGGTGCCTTTTGTTTCATCAATGAGGCGATTTTTGGAAAGCCCTTTGATAACGCAAGGATGCGCTGGTTGCCAGGAGAACCACCATGTGATTAGAAGGCTGAAACTTTCAGTCCCACCCTGACCTGCAGGGAGGGCAGAGGAGCTGGAGGCCAAATCCATCACCCAAGGCCACGGATTTGACCAATGGTGCCAATGTACTGAAGCCATAACCCCCCCAAAGACAGGGTCCACAGGGCTTCCTGTGGGAAGATGCGGGAAGAGCCTTGCCTGGAGGGGGCATGGCGGCTCTGCACCCTCCGCCACACTTTGTTCTGAGCCTCGCTTTCCTCTGGCTGTTCCTGAGTTGTCCTCTTTGTAATGCAATGGTGATCTAGTGAATAGACTGCTTCTGAGTGTGGAGAGATGCTCCAGCAAAGTAACGGAACCCAAGGAGAGGGTCACGGAAAACTTCATCTATACCTGGTCGGTCAGAAGCACAGGTGACGACCTGGACGTGCAACTTGCATCTGAACCAGGGCCGCAGGGAGCAGTCTTGTAAGACTGAGCCCTTAGCCCGTGAGATCTGAGGCTGTCTCTGGGTAGACAGTGTCAGAACTGAGTCAAACTGTGGGACACCTACTTGTAGAATGAGGGGTAGCACTCCCACATTGCAGTTGGGTCCTGGAATTATCTTAGCAACCTTCCCTAGTTTATCTCCTGCCTTCTTGTCTGGCTGTTCCTCTTTGCCCACCTCTTTCTCTCTTGTTTAGATATGTAAACTCTTCATGTGTTCCCAGCCCATCCCAAAACTTTCATATCTCTCCAGCAGCGATTACCAAATTCAAACCCTAGCCTTGACCACTCTCAGATTGCCCGCTCTACATCTTAACGCTGGATATTGAGTAATTCTAATGAACAAAATTGAGTTTCCAGTGAAGGTCTCAAACCTGTTTCTTCTCTGGTCACTGTTGGAGATACATCTTAGAGAAACAGTTTAAAACATGGACAGAATTGGGTAACTAGATGACAATTTAATGCTTCAGAATATTGTGTAATAAATATGGCATAAGTTTTTTTTTCCTGTTCTTTAGATAAAGCGAAGATCAGAAACCTCTTTTTAAATAACATTTTTTAGAAACAAATACTGACCCACACATTGTGGTAATGACTGCCATTGTCCACTTTTGCACACAAGTTCTTTTGCTTCCAGAAATGCATAATTTTCTTTACAGAGAACAGTGACTTTTTCCCCGTCCTGATAATTCACTGTGGTTTGCATGTTCTGAGCATTAGGGATCTGAGGTGGAGGTGGGCACAATTGTTTCTTTTTTCCTACAAAAAAAATTGCATTATTTGATTAATAAAAGCTAAGGAAAAACAGTTCAACAAGATGACATTTCAGTATAATGGGACATCCAATAACTAACTCTCTCTCTTTTTCTCTGCATACATATATATACACATACACATACATATATATATGCATATACATATAATGTATACAATGCTGGGCTTTCTGGTGGCTCAGTGGTAAAGAATCTGCCTGTCAATGAATGAGATTCAGGTTCAATCCCCGGGTTGGGAAGATCCCCTGGGAGGGTATGGCAACCCACTCCAGTATTCTTCCCTGGAGAATCCCATGGACAGAGGAGCCTGATGGGCTACAGTCCATGGGGCTGCAAAGAGTCAAACACGACTTAGCACCTAAACAACAACATATCCTGTGCTATAGTAATACCCGTATTTTATGTTAACATAGTTTTTGGTTTAAAAAGCACGTCTGTGTTATAATAATTGATTTAAAATTTCTCAGGTGCCTCTTTCTATCTCCTATTCATTATGCTGTCAGTACTCTTGTATAATTTTTCAAATTAACCCTTTTAATTATTTTTCTAGCTAACCCACATGATTCAAAAAAATTATGTGCATGTGATTCAAACAAGTTAGAACAAAAAAAATATTTAAATAGCAACAGTAATGACAGAACCAGCCAAGGCTTCCCTTGACCACCTATTCCTTTTTTATTATTTTTTAATTGAAGAATAATTTTAAAGAATTTTGTTGGTTTCTGCCAACATCAATATGAATCAGCCATAGGTATACATATGTCCCCTCTCTCTTGAACCTCCCTCTTGGGATGTGTGGAGTTAGTAACATGGAGACGTACAATACCATCTGTAAAATAGATAGCCAGTGGGAATCTGCGATAGGACTCAGGGAACTCAAACCCGGGCTCTGTAACAACCTAGAGGGGTGGGGTGGGGAGGGAGATGGGAGGGAGGGTCAACAGCCTAAACTTTGATGGCAATAAAAGATTTTCATAATCTGCATTTTCTTCTAAACAGAACAGTGCCTGCTGATGGATGTGGCTAGCATGCCTCTGTCTGACCAGGAACTGACTTTTTTTTGGTCACTGGACTTGTTCTTAGGGAAACACCTTAATGCCAGAGCACTGTGAGTCAGAGCCACAGACCCACCTCCTAACCAAGACTCATGGGGTGCCCTCCTTCAGCGCATCCCCACCCCCAGGGCAGAGGCTGCTGTCTAATTGGTGCTTCTCTGCAAAAAAAAAAAAAAAAAAAAAAATTTTTTTACTGCACCACATAGCTTACAGGATCTTAGTTTCCCAACCAGGGGTTTGAACCTTCACCCTCAGCAGTCAAAGTCCAGAGTCCTAACCCCTGGATCACCAGGGAAGTCCCTAAATGTCCTTACTTTAAAAACTGGTATTCTCCTATTTCCCTAAACTTGTATTTTCATCTACTTTTTGGTTGCAGAATACTTTTTTCAGACTTCCCACCATTCTTCTTGATTAGAGTAAAATTGGTTAGACAGGTCTGCTTAATCTTTTTAAGAATTAGTTTTACTTAAGGAATCAACTGTAAGTAAAATACTCTATTTCATTCACTTCCTTCTGCCTATACTTTTATTATTTCTTTCTCTTCTTCATATCTGAAAGGTATGTTTTCCCCTAGCTATATATTTATTTAACGTGTACACACACAAGTTTATTTTTTCCTAAAAAATATGCATTTAAGGCTCTGAATGTCACTCTAAGTTTTCGTTATTGTACATCTCATAGGTTTTACTGTACGTTTTATAATTATAATACACTTCTTAGTATTTTAAATATTATTCCATTAGGTTATTTGGAAGTGAATTATTTCACAAAATGAAAGATAGATGAGGAGGTCAATTTCATTATTACTTTTAAATATTACTTCTTTGTGGTTATGAAAGTGATCTATAGGGTCTTAACACTGGGGATGTAACAGTCAACTATAGCTGGTAAATTTAAGTAGACATTCCACAGGCATATAACAAGTTCATGAAACTCTCAGAACAATATTCACTTCCTAATATAAGAAAATGAAAATATGTTGAAAAATAAAATATTTGACAAAAATGAAAAATTTTAGTTGTTTTAGACAAATTATAGTTAACTTATCTTCTTAAAATCATTATTTAAATTTAATTATATATTCAAATATTTTTCTCCTTCACAATTTCTAATGCCATCATACCCAGAAAGTTTTTAAGGTTTTTATTGAATTTGTTACAATATTGCTTCTGTTTTATGTTTTCTTGGCCCTGAGGTATGTGGGATCCTAGATCCTGGACTGGGTTTGGAACCCATATCCCCAGCATTGGAAAGCAAAGTCTTAACCACTGCACCACCAGGTAAGTCCCAGCCATTAGACTCTTTCGTTAGGAGTTAGTATTCCATCATGTATATTTGATATGATCTCTTTTGAAATGAGTCTTTAAGTGGTAAATTCTCTTGGTCTGTCCTACATTTCAAATTTTCTTTATTCTGTAATCATTAATGAGAATAATATTGGTATTTAGAAAAATTGGCCACCAGTTACCTTCTCTAAGCACCTGCCAGGCTCCTCTGTCCATGGCTATGAGCAGTTCTAAATTTACCTTCCAATTTTATGATTATATATCACAGTAAATAATTTAATTTAAAAGCATGTTAATTTTCAAGAGCATTTTTCTGGTGAAGAAGCAAAGGATCTGCAAACTCTTTCAAACCAATCTTACCTAAGCAGTCCGGTTCAGGGTCCCACTTCCCGTTGATGCAGACTGTTTGTATGTATGTACTCTTCCCAGCACACTTGTAACTTACTCTGGCATTGTGATTAAATTCATACATATATGAACTTAACTGTCCTCTTACATAAAACCTTGGTTTTTCACACCTCTTAAGTTGGTTTGTTGCTATTAAAAAGGAAGATATCCATACACAATAAGACTATTAAACAGAATCTAAGCAACATTTCAATAAAATATCTGAAATATTTATGGTATCATTAAATTATGCTTGATACATTTAAGTATCATCCTATGAAATTATTCTTCATTTCATTGCATGAGGTAGGCTGTGCTGTCAAAAAAAGTAAAAGAAAGCAAAAAACTATAGCCTGTGTTTGAACGACAAAAAAATGGATCAGAAAGTCTTTTGGGAAATGAGAGTGCAAGATGGGTTGCTTAGGTCCAGGGGTTTGACTGAAGGTCAGTCCTTATGTAGCTACATTCAGCCTCATGCTTAAAGGCAAGAAAAGGTACCCACCATATCATGTTGAAGAAATATTTTCAAGGCATTCAAGGAATAAAAAGAAGTGATGCACAAATAAGTCTATAGCAGTATCGTATTAATAAAGAGAGATAAATCTGGATGTTCCTTGAGGTTCAATTATTCCCACATTTCAGAAGCTTAGCAAAGACCCAGAGTCAGAAAGTCAGAGCATGTGCCAGGGAGAACTTCTCTGATATAACACTTGGTTGTTGTTCAGTCACCAAGTCGTGTCTGACTCTTTTCAACCCCATGGACTGCAGCACGCCAGGCCTCCCCTATGGACCCTCAAAACACGCACTTCCAAACGGTCTCTTGCTTGTGGAGGTGGTTTGTAGTATTACACTCCCCCTGCTTTTGTCGACAAATACATAGATCGCTATGGGACCTTCCCCTTCGTGTGTCAAAGGACAGAATAATGAGACACGGAAGGTTCTGCTTCTTCTCTGCTAAGTCCTTTTTCTCCACTAATTCCTACTTTAAATGTACCCCAAGTGAGCTGCTGATCGGAGGTCTGTGTCCCACTTCCACGTGATTGGCAACCATGAGCGCATACAGTTTACACCTTCCTGGGGGTGGGAGACGGTTCCTCTCAGTGGGTCATCACGGAGGGCCAGTGACCAGGGCTCTGCCAGACTCAAAGGGGTTCAGCAGCTAACCTGGGAGTTTTCATCCCCAGGAGTAAGGGGGCCAGCTGATGATCTGAAAGCCAAGGAGATGGGGAAGGAGTGGCCCTGGGTGATCTACTTTAGAATTTGGAAGAGCAGCAACAGAGAGTCTGCCAGTCTTTAAAGGTGAAAATTAAAGACTTCGCTATACTGAGATTGCTGGAAACGGAGCAAAGTAGCCAGGATCTGACTTTGCTGGGCTTCCCTGGTGGCTGAGTGGTAAAGAATCCACCTGCAACGCAGGAGACTGGGGTTAGATCCCTGCGTGGGGAAGATCCCCTGGAGGAGGAAATGGCAACCCACTCCAGTCTTCTTGCCTGGAAAATCCCATAGACAGAGGAGCCTGGTGGGCTACAGTTCATGGGGTCACAACGTGTCAGACACTACTGAGCAACTGACTTTGTCAGGAAAAAACTTGCATTGTGGCTGAAAGTCCACAGACTGCTGGGATACAAGAGAATAAAGCAGACAGACCAAAGGGAAAATCTTGGAATAAAACTTATGACTTCTGTGGAGGAAACATGTCAGCAAGCTAATCTGAAAATCTGGGATAGAGTTAAGGAAATTAGGAAAACAGGAAGAGCAGAGATCAGGCCTGGCTCCTGGTCTTTCTTACCCTAAGAGGAGATGCCAAACACCCCAGAATGTACTATAACTCAGGCTACATAATTATAATTTTGGTTCTTATTTTGGAACCACACAGAGGTATTTTCCAGGCTGATGCAATGAAATAAAAAAAGATCAGATAGTAATTGTTTATAGAAATGCTCAGCTGCTCAGCTGTGTCTGACCCTTTGCAACCCTAACGCTATGGACTGTAGCCCTCCAGGCTCCTCTGTCCATGGGATTTCCCAGGAAGAATACTGGAGTGGCTTGCCATTTCCTTCTCCAAGAGATCATCCTGACCCAGGGATTGAACTGGCATCTCTTAAGTCACTGGCATGCAAATTCTTTACCACTAGCACCACCTTGGAAGCCCATTTATAGAAATAAAAAAATCCAAATTTATTCTGGGAAGTAATAAAGGAATTCAGCAAGGTTGCTAAAAACAAAATTGACATTAAAAATTCTGTTGTTATCTTGCATATAAAAGTATAATGCTTCAAATATATAAGGTAATAAAAGGTCCTCTTTACCAATAAAACCTCAAAGAGACTGGGGAAGAAACTAATGCAGAAAATGGTACTAGTGAGAAGCCTATAAAACATATGTAGAAGCTTAACATAAGACCTGAGTGCACAGATTGATGTATTCAGCTAAAAGGTCAAGTAAAGCTTTACAGACTCCCTATGTCTCTGAGAAAGCCTAGACTAACAGAAAGGAGGGTGCAGGAGTGTGATATAAGAAAGAAGGCTGGCACCTTCTGGACCACGCCCTAGAGGAGGAGCCTTTGCAATGCCAATCAAAAGCTATTGCAAAAGAGTTACTGACACATAATCTTAAAATGTTTTAAATCTACGCAGACTGAAGTGGTTACCAAGGCTCTGAATTAGGCATTGGGTCCATGCCCATGGGCTCGGCTATTCTGAGCCCAAGTGTCTTAGGTACAAGACATGGAATAAACGCTACATAATAAATGTACAGGCAGATAGCACAGTGAAGAAGCTCTATCATTCTACTGCAGTTTCAGGATGAGCCTGTGGGTAGATGAAAATGAATAAGAAAAGGTTTCACAGGTTAGAGCATTTTGAGTTGAGTCTTGAAGGTGAATAGTTTTACATGTGATTAAAATGGAGAAAGACACTTCAGGAAAAGAGTAAAGAGGGAAGAGATGCACAGAGTTTTCAGAAAACATGGCTTTGAAAGTTTGTAACTGGAAGGTTCGTATGTAAGGGACTTACGTACCCTTATATCTATTGTTATATTGCCTTGTGGAGTCACACTGTAAAGTTCTACCCTGGTTTATGTAAGACAGACAGTGTCCCACTGTACAGACGCACTGTCCTTTATTCAGCCAATCCTCTTCGGCTCCACCATCTCCCGACTCCTTGCCTTCCACCACTCAGGAACTGTTCTTACCTGTCCGCTCAGTGCCAACCCCTGTATACCAGCTGTACTGCTATACTTTTCAAGGTACTCTGTTGTTTTCTTTAAAAAAAAAAAAAGGAAAGCATGGCTTTCTAGAAGCTTAAAAAACAATCCGTCTGCATGGCTTCATCATGTGGTGAAGGTGGGATGATGGAGCAGAAGATAGCTGGAAAAAACAGTCTGGGATTCATCTAAAGCAGAGGTTGCATATGTTCTTGATACACAGATACTAAGTGTCTCAGTAATTTCGCACAATATTCATAGATCAAAGGAAATCCTTAACCATTAAGAGTTATTAAGAGCAAGCAATAAGTGTCTTATGTCCTAATAATTTAATATCTGGTGGGCACCAGCATGTGCTGATATATTTATTGATTTTAAAAAGTTATATACAATCAAATGTAAAATGGAGAAACATATACTCACCAACACACTTAGGAAGCTCGGTCCATATTCCATCAATGCATGAAATTGTAGTATTTCCAATCATTGTATATGCACTTCTGCAACTTAACACCACTGAAACTCCATGTCGATAGGGAGGGACAGAGGGCTGGCTATAGCCATTCTCAAGCTGAGGTATAAATCTACATGCTTTCCCTGGTTCTAAGAAAATGTCATGAAAAATATGCTTACCTTTAAAATATTTTATCTTTTTACATATGTATTTATACATACAGACAAAGTAAAAGTAACTGTCCTATTTAAAAATGAATATCTATTTACCAACACACGTGGGCAAAGTTGTCCATTCTCCATCCATACATTGTATTTTCTTAGGTCCCTTCATTACAAAATCAGGGTTGCAATCATATTCCACCATTTCATTGTGTTCGTATTTTTCTTGTTTTTTGTGTTTCATTTTTCCATTGGGCAGTTGAGGAGGTTGACCACATGATCTCACTTGCCCTAACACAAAATAAACCTTGTAAATAATGCTTAAATAGTCTTAAATATTGCAAATTATGCAGTTCTATTTTGTTTGATCCAGAACTAAATTACATTTATACATCATTCTTATTTTTTTCAGGTTTGTTTTTACACTGTATATAGGGTACTGACTATTCTCTTTCTCAAATTTTGACTTTTTAGTAAAAATAATTCTGAACAAATTAAAGAAGAAAAATGCATAATGAAAACATATACTAATCACCTAGATATAGAAATGT
The DNA here is from genome assembly GCF_019320065.1 of Cervus canadensis. Lineage (NCBI taxonomy): Eukaryota > Metazoa > Chordata > Mammalia > Artiodactyla > Cervidae > Cervus > Cervus canadensis. Next base: position 4,721,909 of record NC_057398.1, read on the forward strand.
TACATTTTGCACAGTTTGCTGTGATTGTTTGTGAAGTAATTTAAAATAAATGATAAACAGTGAGATTTTACTTCTAAATTCTTCAGAATCCCTATATAAGAAATAAGAACATTTACTTACATTTATAAAATATCTTATTACACTTCTTCAAACTAGCAATAATTTTTAGTTTAATCTTTTATTCTTTTTATATCCAAATATCCTGGTTGTCCTCAAATCCCAATATATTGCAAGTTATTTATTATAGAACCAGGTTATTACATAAATAAATATCAAGTATGTGGTATGATATACACATACAATTTATGACATAATATTTATAAACACCTGGGCTTCCAGGTGGCTCAGTGGTAAAGAATTTGCCTGCCAAGCAGGAGACCAGGAGACGTGGGTTTGATCTCTGGGTCAGGAAGATTCCCCTGGAGAAGGAAATGACAAGCCACTCCAGTATTCCTGCCTGGGGAATCCCACGAACATAGGAGCCTGGCGGGCTACAGTCCAAGGGGCCGCAGAGTCAGACACGACTTAGTGACTAAACAGCAGCATAAACACTTAAAATAATTTGATCAAAAACTTGATGAAAATAATGTCATCTGAAGCAAGCCACAAATTGTCATTGTTTTATATCTAGTAAACCATTTTTACAATGATTTGATTATTCTCTTAATAAAAATGTAACAAGGACCATGCAATATTTTTTAAATTATATTTTTAACAAGACTAAGGAGAAAAAACACTAGCACTTCTTAACCTCAGCTACAGTATTTTTATCTTTAAAACCCCTTCATATATTTCAAAACACGAGGCAGAATTACCCCTTGACAAAAATAATTTAAACAAGCTGTGCAACTCAATTACTATGGTCTATCACCCCTCCTCCTGCATTTTTTGCTGTTTGTCAGATTATAAATACAAGAGCCAATAAAATACACAGATTTAATATAAAAATCTAATTCTTATTTCATCAATCCTGAAATAAACATTGACCTTTGCATGTTGGAAAATTAGGTGACCATCCGAATTGGTAGCATTGAACCGAATCTGGCCCAACTCTTTTAAGTCTTTGTCTGCAGGAAAATTTCAACACATCTCCAACTTTGTATTTTTCTTGCTTTGGATGAGCATCTACGTTTGCTTCTAAAAATGGAAGATGACATTCTATTTCTAAAAGTAGAAATAAAGTAAATGAATATATGTGAAATAATCATTGCAAAAACGAAGTTAACATTTTCTATGTAAAAATAAGATTCAGGGGGCTTCACATACAGAGCAGCATATATTCTTGCCTTTTAAAAGATTTATATTCAACAAGTATATGTAAGACCCTTTGGAAAAACTAGTCAGTTGAACACCCAGGTAAAAGTTTGTATAAGAGTCTCTTCAGGATTGTTATAGACAAGTTCTGAGAAGTTACTTATAAATTATTAATATTTACTTTGCTTAGTTAACAATAAAAACTTAACTTTTATGATTTATTTATAGAATAGGAATAGTGTTCACAAAATACATGAAAATCCAATCTTTTGAGAAATAAAAATTAAAATACAATATATTTCACTACACTTTCACATAAAAGATGATAATTATGTTTAAAAAGTAGATAGCTAGACTGCCTGAATAAAACATGTCTACATTTTAAGCAGGAGGGAACATTAAAATGCAATTCATAATTTTATAAATAAAGAACTAAATATCAAAACTTTTTCAAAAACACATGGCTAAGTTGCCTCTAGGTTTTCTGAATCTTTCCATTATACCCTGTATAATGTAAAATATTATATCACTTGTTAAATATTAACAGAAACCTCAATTCAATAAAGCCAGGAAACCAAAAGTTTCTCATGCTCCATGAAGATAGCAGAGCCCATCAGGAAGAAGAAAGGCTTTTCTTTCCTGCAAGGACTCAGCCAATGAAAAGCCACAGTCTACACAGCCCTCCTGCTTCCTTTTCTTCTCCATCAAAAAAATTCTCCTTCTCTTGCTATGCAGGGACTTGCATGTGACTCTTCATGGTTGCAGACCCCAAGGTGAAATTCTCTGCTGATCCCAAATAAACTCATTGATGGAAAAATAACTGATGTCCATTTATTTCAGGTCAACCTACTAAGTATATAAAAACTAAAACATTGTGAATACCTTCTGATTCAATTAAAAATGGATATATAAATGAATATATGTGTGTGTCTTTCTCTTTTAACCTTCTGTTATTAATGGTTCATTGGTAGCCCAGAGGTTAAAGCATCTGCCTGCAATGCGGGAGACCTGGGTTCGATCCCTGGGTCGGGAAGATCCCCTGGAGAAGGAAATGGCAACCCACTCCAGTATTCTGGCCTGAAGAATCCCATGGACGGAGGAGCCTGGTGGGCTATAGTCCACGGGGTCACAAAGAGTCGGACATGACTGAGCAACTTCACTTCACTATAAGATTCTATATTGAAATTCACATGTGAAAATATGAATGACAAGACAAAATAAGAACTCTCAATAGATCAGGCACACATCAAAAAAGTATAGTGGAATATTTTCTAATTAAATAATCTCAGAAATATTATTTAATCTACCCAGTTTCATGTATTGTTATTGGCCATTTAATGGTTTAATAACAGCATATCCGTGCATATCCCCCTGGAATTTGGCTCACTCAGCTTCTATAAGATTTTCAGCCTTGTATCTCTGTATTTTATTCCAATATTTGCTCGACAGTTCTTTACCAGTTGTTAACGTTATTTCTCTTATCCAGTTGTTAAAAAAAAGTTATTTTGAAAATAATTGATTTTGGATGATATAGGATTTTCAACCTAGTTTATTCATGTATAGTTCTTGTATGGTGTTGTAGACAGTACAATAGCAACCAAAGATGTATATCTTCTAATCCATGATATCTGCAGATGTGTTACCTTACATGGAAAACGTACTCTGCAGATGTAATTAAGTTAAAGACCTTGAGATGGAGAGGGTGTTCCAAATTAACTGTGTGGTGGTGGGTCCAGTGCAATTACAAGGGCCTTTATAAGAGAGTCAGAATCAAAGTAGAAAATATGACAACAGAGCCAGAGGCTGAAGTGATTTGAGGAAGTGGCCATGAGCCCCAAAATGCAAATGACTTGGAGAAGTGGAGAGGGACTTTTTCCAGAAGGAACTTTGATTTGACACCTTGATATCAGGACTTGGACCTCCAAAACTCTAAGATAATCTGTATGTGTGTGGCATACAAGCACCCTTATTTTGAGCGGGTGATGTGCTTGTCAGTGATCTGTTATTCAATAACTGGTATTCAACTTTGTCTTCTTTAAGCTACATGGAAACGCTTTGAATTCTGATAGTTGCTACTTAGGAAACATCTTTCTAGAAAAGTGAAAGTCGCGCAGTCCATGTCCGACTCTTTGCGACCCTGTGGATTTTAGACAGTCCATGGAATTCTCCGGGCCAGAATACTGGAATGGGTAGCCTTCCCCTCTCCAGCAGACGTTCCAACCCAGAGATTGAACCCAGGTCTCCCGCATTGCAGGCAGATTCTTTCCCAGCTGAGCCAACAGAGAAGCCCAAGAATACTGGCGTGGGAAGCCTATCCCTTCTCCAGGGGATTTTCCTGACCCAGGAATTGAACAGGGGTCTCCTGCATTGCAGGCGGATTCTTTACCAACTTAGCTTTCAGGGCAACTCTTTGTAGAGAGCCTACTAAAAAGAAACCTATCCATCATTGTTTTTTTTTTTTTTTTTAATTTTCTAGAGAAGCAAGTACTTACCACGGCACATGGGCAGATGGGACCAGCCGTCTTCACCACACACTATGGAGCCTGTGCTGCGTCCGTCTTGGTTTTCATACCCGGCGCGGCATTCGTAGTCCAGCCTGTCGTTGAGCTGAAACCACGTGACATCACTCTTGACTCTGGCATTCACCAGTGCCGGCCTGTCACAGGACTCTGGGCAAATTAAAAGTCAAAATTTTATATCTGCTTCCAAGCACACAACAAGCCAACACTGATCTTTAATGATCATTATGTTCTGATAAATAAATGACCTTATAGAAAATGCCAGTAATAATAATTTAATAAAAATTGGTTTTAGTTGCATTTTCCTTATATATCTATTCCTGGATAAGTTTTTGTTTAAAATATATATTATATATTTTATATTATATCTATATATTTCAATATAAATACATTTATATTATATAAATATATACATAATATATAATGGTTATAATATATTATACATTATTATATATTATATAATTATTATATATAATTAAATTATATTATTATATAATATTACATATTATATAGTAAATATATATATATATATATATATATATACGGGCTTCCCAGGAGGTGCTAGCGGCAAAGAACCTGCCTGCTGATATTGGAGACTAAGAGACGCAGGTTCGATTCCTGGGTCAGGAAGATCCCCTGGAAGAGGGCATGGCAACCCACTCCTGTAGCCCACCAGGTTCCTCTGTCCATGGGATTCTCCAGGCAAGAATACTGGAGTGGGTTGCCATTTCCTTCTCCAGGGGTTCTTCCTGATCCAGGGATCAAACTCAGGTCTCCTGACTTGCAGGCAGATTCTTTACCATCTGAGCCACCAAGGAAGCCCTATAGAACTTCAAATTCTACCAAATTTAAGGTTTTTTCCTATGCCTGTTAACTTGATTATAGAGTACCGATTTATCATTTTTTATCCCTAAGAAAAACTGTAAAAGTCAGAAATCCATTGTTAGTGTAAGTTTCCCAGAAACCAGAACCTGAGACGTACCCATACCTCTCAAATTTTCACAGATTACAAAACTTTCTAGACCTGTTCCTTCTCTGAGCATCAGATCATGGATTCAAAAGAGCTCAGTATTAGTGTCCTTGGACCAGTACACCGTGGATGCAGCTTATTCCTCGGACTCACAACTTGTATTAAAAGGAACAAGAAATCAACTACAGGAGACTGAGAATTTGAAGATGGAGAAGGATAAATGCACAAAGATCTCAGTCTCAAACAAATTCAGCTGTGCCTGAAGCTCTGTAATGGTGTAGGATTGGCAACCCACTGCAGTATTTTTGCCTGGAAAATCCTAGGGACAGAGGAGCCTGGAGGGCTACAGCTCATAGGGTTGCAAACAGTCGGACATGACTGAGCATGCAGGCACAAAGCTTTGTAAATCTAATTAGGTTTTTTTTTTTTTTTTACCCGTTTTCAAAATAATGGCATTTGTTCTAGGAAAAAAAAAAATAGACTTAGGAGAAAGATTATCTCTTTTGAAGACATGGAAAAACATAACTAAAGAAGTTAAATCAATGATGCCATCTAATCTCTGAAGAAGCAACAACAAAAAAAAGGTTGAAGTAAACTTCCATGTTGCAGGTTCAGAAAGGTGCATAGTAAAGCGTAAAATTACTTACTAATACAAGTGGGTTGACTTGACCATCCACCTTGCAAACATTGAACTGTCCCTGATGTTTTTCCATCTGCTGTTGTATATCCTGGTTTACACTTATATTGTGTTTCTTTATTTACAGAATAAGCATATTCTGACTCAGACAAAAACCCATTGGCAACTACAATATCTGTTTTTAAACACTTTTCTGAAAAAAAAAAAGGAAAATATAAAAATTTATTAAAATTTTTCATAATAAATCAATGAATATGACTATAAAAAGAAAGAACATAAGCCGCCTTTCAGGAAAACCACAGCCTAGAATTATTCTTGCAATCCACATTTTTAGTTTATTAAATCCTCAAAGAAAATATTTTGGGAAACTATATAAAATATTTTACATAGAATAAGGCACATTAAAATTAAATGTGTTGCTCTAGAAAAAGCGAGCAAAGAACTCTGGCCGGAGCGTTTTGGTATGCCCAGGAGAAATCCAATTCAGTTATTTAATAATTTCCTACAGAGAATTATGAATGATTTGCAATAAACTGAGCCCTTTGCTTAGGTGTCTACACTGGTGTGGACTTCCTTGTCAGTTTGCAGTACTCAGACGGAGCTGTCAGGCTTTGAAATTCAATTCTTGGACTTTGGTTGCCATCACCCCATTAAATGGGTTACAAAAACATTTGAGCCATACGTGAAGCTTATACAATATGAACCCTGCTTGGTCACTGGACATTTCAGATATGTCAATAGATTTGTTCTTTTATTTTTTTGGCAAATATTGGTCGTGTTTAAGCCCTCTGTAATTGTAAGAAACCATAGCCTCACTGTTTACTGAAACACCGTTGTCATTCAGACTGTTTTAGAAAGAGTCTGTCTCCTAAAAGGGTAAATTTAAATACTGAAGATGTGGAAGGATTTTGCTAGCATAATTGCTTTTTTAAAAAGCATACCGGAAGACTCCACTTCCTGGTAAGATGAAGTAGCTGGTATCAGCGTTTCGTCCCACTGGTTAAAAAAGCTATAAAACTGGACAAAACGTATTTCCAGGAAGCTGGAAACTAGACAGTGTGGGTTCATGATGATCAAGAGAAGGGAGATAACAAAGTCCAAAGCCCAAAGCGGATCTTTGTGAGCCTCCCAGCTCCCAGCGGGGAGAAACCAGGCAGAGTCCTATGGTTTTTCTGAGACGAGAAGAGGAAGATAAGGGTTTTGGAGGACCTGGTGACTAGAATTTATCTGGCTGAGTAACAAAGAATTGGCGCTATGATGAGAAACAGCTAAAGAAGTTTTTATGTCTCCTTGAATCTCTGGCTGAATACTACACTGGAAAGATGATTATAAATTATTGTAGATTTTATATAATAGAAAGACGATTATAAATTATTATTATGATTCCAGAGGTCTGGAAGATGCTGCCATGTTATAGAGTTTCCAAGGAATTGTTTTCCAGATTTTAAATCAGTGACAAACAGACATAACTCTCACAAGCACAAAATTTTTAAAACATAGAAATTGTTTATTGAATCAAGCATGTGAATTTAATATTAACACAAAAGGTTAATTATTAACAATTGTCTTAGTTATAAGACATTTTAACTGGCATTGGACTTTTTTCTCCTTAATATTTTAGTTTTCTAGATATTTATTCTCAGCTAACATAATTTTAATGCACTGTACACAAAAAGTGGGTGTTACTTTAACATAAAGGTACTATCTTCAAGTGCTTGTATTCTTGTTTAATATTTGTTTTTATTAAATACATTTGATTTGTGTAGGCAGGCAAGCTATGTTACTTGTACATCTATTCAGAGACAGCTGTAACTAAAAAACAAATGTGTAAAATAAAAGCAAGTGGTGAAATCTCTATTTAAGACGTGACAATAGATTTATTTCTTTTTAAAAAAATCACAACATGTTCCAGGATTGAAGAAGAGGGCATTTCACTTACTGGTGGAGATGCATTCCGGAGGGGAGGACCAGCCCGCTTCGGCACAGGTAATGCTGCCCTGGTCACCCGGGAGGCTGTAGCCCTTATTGCAGCTAATTCGAACAGTGTCGCCTTCTAGGTGTGTTTGTCCCGAAGATGCAGAATGACCGTTTTCCACAAAAGGAAAGAAACACACTCCTAAGGGCCAAAAGTTGTTTAATGTACCAGATGGAAGCGGTAAAACAATAGTAAAATACACTTGCATTTTACAAGATTTTTTAATGGAAAGCTTTGAAAGCTAAAATTAAGTATGAAAATAAAATTTAAAAGAAGTTAGGTTTTGCTGCTGTATTGACGAAATATATACTTTTCATACATGTTTCATACACAAAAGGAAGTTAACATTTCACTCCATTGTTCTATGGTTTTTATAATAAAATATTTTATTTTTATAAACTTTTCTAGGTATAAATAGTATTTTAATGTATGTTTCTCTCTTAATTCTCATAAATATTTTTTTATAGAAAGACCATTAATATTACCTTTGTTGGCTCATTTATTCTGCGCCCCCCCGACATTGTTTTTCTGTTTTAGTACACTTGTTATCTCCTGAGTATGCTCTTCACATTTATTGAAGGATTAATATAGACATAATTTTAGGCACAAAAAAAGTAATCTCTGGAAAATGTAAAAGTGTAGATGCTAAATCTTATGTGACCCTTTCAATATTCAAGAGAATGATACATTTCAAAAGAGAATGGATATGTACAAAGACTTTTTTAAAGAAAAAATTATGACCAGGCTGATAAATGAATATTAGGACATAAATATTAGGAGTGAAATATATTAATGATCAGTTTTAAAACTTAGAACATGAAAGAAAGTTCATGTATTTAGTCTTCATTTGGTTTTCAAAAAAGGCTTCTCAAAACATGAATGACTACATCTCTCATCTTTGCTGGCTCCTCTGGTCCTGATCCCTGTGACTATCTGTCAAGACCTTGTGACCCCACCTGCCACATCCTTCTCCACTCCCCGAACAATTCATCCACATCAGGCATTTACTCACTGAGACATTTTGGTGTCGGTGACCATCCTCCCTCTGTGCATGTTATGGGAGTCCAAAAGAATTTTGAAGGAGACATAAAATTATATTCACAGGAATAATAGAAAATTTTCCCAGGAGAAACTGGGAAAGATGCCTTGTATTTCTTTTCATTGTATAGAATTCCATGGTTTATTTTTGGAAAATCACAATGTCTCACTGTGAAAAATAAAACAAAACTGAAGAATTAAATATGAATCTACATTTATGAATCATTAAATTGTATTTTAATCATCTTATCAATATTTTTTATTTCATCTAGCTTAAATTCCTTTAGCTTAATGCCTTCCAGTGTCCTAATTAGTTAAGAACAAAGAAAGATCTCTAATGATGAGTACAGGTGATAGTGGTAAAGAACCCATCTGTCAATGCAGGAAACATAAAAGACTCAGGTTCGACCCCTGGGTCAGGAAGAGCCCCTGGAGGAGGAAATGGCAACCCACTCCAGTATTCTTGCCTGGAGAATCCCATGGACAGAGGAGCTGGCAGGCTACAGTCAATGGGGTCGCAAAGAGTGATACGACTGAGCGATTTAGCACACAGCACATTGTCAATGAAGGTAAAATGTAGATGTTAGAGTCGTGTGAAATATAATGTCCTTGGCAGTATCTTCAAGAAGAAAATTTCCCACAGGTGAGGAGCCGAGCAGAGCGGGTCAGCAGTAAGACCTCACTGGTGCACAGGACGTGCTGGCATCTCCACTCACCTCCTTTCTCTAGTCTGAATCCTAGCCCTGGGTAACTCCACCTGAGGTCTCTGCCTTGTCTGTATTTTCCTGATACATTGAAGATGAAGTGTTTTGTGTGTTTTTTTTTTTTCTCTTTATTTGGAAAAAGAAAAAAGCAACTTACAGAAACTCAGCTCACAAATTAGTTAACCAGGGAAATTTCCCCTTTCCACTTATCTAGAGGTGATTTTCAATGTTGCACAATATTTGCAGCTAGTAATTCCCATAGTATTTCACCTGTGAAACCTGAAGTTGCTTATCTAAGTGTCTAAAATTTCACATTAAATGGTTTTGGAGGAAAAAAAACAAAACCCTCACACACCGATAGTGAAAGTGTTAGTCACTCAGCGTGCCCAACTCTTTGCGAGCCCATAGACTGTAGCCCGCCAGGCTCCTCTCTCCATTGGAATCTCCAGGCAAGAATACTGGACTGAGTTGCCATTTCCTCCTCCAGGGGATCTTCCCAACCCAGGGATGGAACCCGGATCTCCTGCATTACAGCCAGATTCTTAACCATCTGAGCCACCAGGGAAGCCTTCACTTATCTCGCATAATTCTTTTACGGGTATTTCTTGTCTGCCTGTCAAACTATAGTATTCGATTTCCATGCATTTTTACCTACATATTCTTCGCTATGCAGAATAGCCTTGCTTCCATCCTCCAAACGCCCCTGTTTTATCCACCCTTCAAAGCTCATTCTTCAACGTTTAGCAAATACTCTTGTGCCTCAGCATTGGCACTAACTCAGTAACTGTTCTCCATAGATCTCCTTTACCCAGTCACGCACTCCAAAAGGAGAAAATGATTTCTCAAGGTTCGGCATTCTGATAAAACCTTGTGAGGACATTTCCTACAGGATACACATACACACACACACAATCTTGCAATCTATTTACTTATTTACATGGTTTGCTTTCCTCATGTAAGTACCTGAGGACCCTGGGCGTTGTAATGAGACACCGAGTCTTCATTTTCTTTTGAACTTGTTGCTGCAGAGTGTAGTGTTTGATAAATATTTTACTACTGAAAGCATGAAGAATGTTGAATTATGCAGGTGTTACTTTAGAGTGGTTCTTTTGCACTCCGGCCAGTCTCTCAATAGGTAAATGAACAGCTGTTGCTGCTGTTCAGTTGCTAAGTCATGTCTGACTCTGCGATCCCATGGATTCCCTGTCCTTCACTATCTCCCAGAGTTTGCTCACACTCACGTCCATTGAGTTGGTGATGCTATCTAACCATCTCATCCTCTGTCACCCCCTTCTTCTCCAGCCTTCAATCTTTCCCTGCATTAGGGTCTTTTCCAAGGAGTGGTCTCTTCTCATCAGGTGGCCAAGTTTTGGAGCTTCAGCTTCAGCATCAGTCCTTCCAATGAATATTCAGGGTTGATTTCCTTTAAGATGGACTGATTTGATCTCTTTAGAGTCCAAGAGACTCTCAAGAGTCTTCTCCAGCCCCACACAAACTTCTGAATCACTTAACTGTACAGCAGTCCCCAACCTTTTTGGCACCAGGAACTGCTTCTGTGGAAGATAATTTTTCCATGGCTGGGGGTGAGGGGTGATGATCTGGGAATGATTCAAGTGCATTACACTTATTATGCACTTTATTTCTGTTATTATTGCACCAGCTCCACCAGAGATCATCAAGCATTAGATCCTGGAGACTGGGGACTCCTGACTTAGTATCTATACAACTTTTGATAGAGCTTCTCTAAAAGCTCTACGGGAGACTAGATTGAAGCTTGAACATCTTTTTACATTTTTTACACAATGTTGTCATTGTGCAGTCACTAAGTCATGTCCAGCTCTTTGCAACCCCATGGACTATAGCTTACCAGGCTCTTCTGGCCATGGGATTTCCCAGGCAGGAATACTGGAGTGGGTTGCCATTTCCTTCTCCAGGAGATCTTCTCAGTGCAGGGACTGAACCTGCATCTTCTGCTTGGCAGACAGGCTCTTTATGACTGAGCCACCTGGGAAGCCCCTCAGATTTCAAGTTGTCAAAATTCTACATATGACTATATTTTATACTCATCTTCCTCTGCTTTTCCCCCCAATTTAGAAATCCCCTCTTAATGTCCATTCTCGATGGTATTCAAAACAATATGTACCAGCCACATAGGTTAAAAAGAATCAAATACACCCATACATACAGTTTTTAAATGAGGATGTTGTAAAGGTCTAATCCTTACTTTAGGCTAACCAGAGAAGTTGGCATTTTTAATCGACTAAGCAATGTCTGTTATTGGAGAAAAATACTTTTTTCCCATTAGCTAACTGTAGTCCTCTGATTATAATTCTGTGAAAAATGTATAAACAAACTAGAGTAATTTTCAAGTCTGTAGAAATAATGTTTTGCAACTTTTATAATGGTGGATCATAAAAGAGGGAATTTTATAGTTCTTATTTTTTCTTATGTTAGGACTGAAGAGATTTTCCCAAAGAGAACAACTATGTGCAAAAATTAGCATCAAAAGAGCAAAATAAATACTTTCCGAAAATCAAATGGTAAAGCTCATGACTAAAATCCCATTTCCACATACAGTTTAATCAGTTACCCTAGATCTTGTAGGATATTCCATTTGCAATTACTCAGATGTGATGGATTTTATTTCAACACAAAACAAGATGTGACATTTTTAAAAATACTGTGAGACATAGTGTTTTGTATTAAAGGAGAAGTGGTGTACAATATTTTTTTTTCATTTTAAACCTTGCTGAAAAGCTCAGAAGAAGCAAATAATTTATTGGTATCTCACTAGTTTTACTACATATGAAAATAAGGATATGCTCTATAGTTTAATTAAAAGAGATGACACTAATTCAGAAAGACAAATGCACCTCAAACTTCATAGCAATACTATTTATAATAGCCAAGACTTGAAAGCAACCTAAGTGTCCACAGATAAATGAATGGGTAAAGAAGATGTGGTGTTTGTATATACCATGGGACATTACTCATCTGTAAAAAAGAGGAAATCTTGCCATTTGTGACAATGTGGATGGACCTGGAGAGCATTCTGCTAACTGAAATAAGTCAGACAGAAAAAGACAAAAACCGTATGACCCTACTTACATGTGAGGATTTCAAAATCTAGAAAGCAAAACAAACAAAGAAACAAGACAAAACAAAAACAGACTCATCATAGAGAACAAACGGGTGGTTGCCAGAGATGAGGAAGGTGGAGAGTGGGCAGGTTAAATAGGTGAAGAACATTAAGAGGAACAAACTTCCAAAATAAACAAGCCACAGCATAAAGAATAGAATTGATACTATTGTAATATCTTTGTATGGGATAAATTGTTATGAGAATTATCATACATTTCATAATGTATGCATGCAAACGCCAAATTACTTTGTAGTACACCTGAAACTAACATACTATTGTACATCAAATTATATTTTAGTAAAAAATAAAAGATTTTTCTCTGTCAAGTGATGATTAGATTGAAGTAGGAAATTCCTGAATTTAATAATATTCAAACCTTAAATTTAAAAAAATCTATGAAAATTCAAACACATTGCAGGTGTCCAGATTTCCTTGGTATACTTTTCCTGGTCCGTGGCATTGCAGCATTCATGCAGAATTACACTGGCACTTCACCTTTTTACCTTCATCATATACAGATTTTTCAACATACGATTTCTATATTTGTATTTTGTATTTGGTGGCTACTTATACTTCATAACTTAAAGATCATAGAAAAATTGTTTCATTCTATTTTCCCTTAATTGCATATTAGAAAATATTTCCATTAAAAACAAAAATGGTGGTCCTTCATTCCCAATATTTTCACCCCTGTATTCATTTAAAAATATATGTACACACACACACACACAAAATATATGTACACACAACCAACACACACATTTGACAGAGGAACTCAATATTCAGAGCTGTTTTCAGGCTTTCAACTTACCTTGTCCCCCCACAGTAGAAATCCATAAGATTAGAAGGACATGAATTAAAAGCAACATGCCAGTTATGGTAGCAGCATGTAGTTAAGAATGGTCCTGAAATGATGATGTTTCTGTCAGTGCTGCTTCATTTACAGTTATGAGCATGACTGTGAATTCCGTGCATTACCAGGAAGCCAGTGTAGTGAAATCCTTTTGGTAAATATCAAAGTTCACAGAGGGTAATGTGAAATCTCTAAATAATATCTCATCTGTGTTTTCATGTTAATACTCTGATTCCATCATTTGATATTTGAGCACAGTGCTACTAATAGCTGTGCAACTTCTTTGTGGTTGCACTTACTAAGTTTCCCAGTTTGAGGGGTTCAGAAATGGACCCCTGAGGAGGAGAGATGAAGCCCCTTCTTTCTTCTTGCTGGCCAAGAAGTGAGCTGTTTCAGGGCCAGCCAGGTGACGGCCACCAATCTTCATTTTAACACAACATCAATCTGACAGTCATACATTCCTCTTAAAGAGGCACAAAGAATTAATTTCCTTCTTGATAGTTTTCATATTTGTAGACATTTTGAAAATCTAGTCAAGAATAAGTTTGTCAGATAAAGCTTCCTGAAAATCTTGAGCAGATTATATTTCAAAGTCATTTTGTTTAGGAAGGACTTTAAGAATGGCTATGAGAAAACCTGAACATATTCTCTCCCCAAAGATAGAAGTAAATAGGGGGAGAAAAACCCCAGCCTTTATAGTTTCTGGAAATGGATCGAGGATAATACTCTTGAGAAATGTTTATTCAGTAAAAAAAGAGTGACTGCTCCCTGGCTCCTCTCTCTCTCCCTGGGTCAGAAGTTGCAGGTTGGGCAGCCAGGCAATCCCCATGGACTGGAGGTTTTGCTGCCTGGAGGGAACACAGAGCTAGGAAAAATCCAGCCCCAGTGACATCATAGACTGCAATAGACAGTATATGTTTGTTATATAAGCAATCCAGGAAGACCAGCATCTCTAGCGGGTACTATTTGGGGCAAGTAAGAAAATGGCAGCTCAGCCAGCCATTTAACAGGGTGATTTGGAGAAAGGGGCAGCCCAGAGGTCCCTGCTAAGATGCCCCTTGTTGCTGGTGGTCAGAAGTCAATGGATATGCACACGACTGCTCCATCAGAGAAATCAGAGAGAGACATTAGTCCTTGGCTAAATGTGGAGCAGACTTGTAAATTCCCTGAATTTTGTAAGCATTTCCCCAGGCCACACACTGTTCCAGAGATAAAGGTGAAATCCTCACTTGGTCAATATGTTTAAGCAAAACATCTGACCAGTTATTGTCTGACTACTAAGCTATGCTGATTCAAGGATGACCCCTAGAAAGTCAGATTAAAAAATAAAAAGCTAAGCAATGTCATCAAAATCTACACACTGTGAGAAAATCAGACTCCACAGAATTAGTCCACACTGGTCACTAAACAAATAAACAAACGCTAGCAATTGCAGAAAGCCCTTGATTGGAGAGGATTCAGAATTCATATGTGTCATCATATGTTATCTAAAATATCTAGTTTTCAACAACAATCAAAAAAATGATGAATTTTCAAAGAATTTGAAAAAGAATAGGTACATTTATACGTAAAACTGAACCACTTTGCTGTACATCTGAAACTAATACAACATTGTTAATCAACTACGCTCCATATAAAATTAAAAGTTAAAAAATATGATGAGACACGGAAAGAAATAGGGAACTGTATGCCATACACAGGGGTAAAAGCTTATTTTATTCACAACCAAGTTATTCCAGTTTTACTTCCCAACATGATGAGAGAAAGAATTGTCTTGCTCTCATTGTGTAATATCCTGAATTACATACAAGGTCAATAATATCTCCTGTTTTTGCACAAAGTTTGTTTATTTCAAGTTTCCATTTTAATCACATGTTATTTTTATTCATGTTATCTTCAGGTATTACACATACATCTAAAAGAATTAGCATAGAATGAATGAATTAGTCACCTTAACATTTTCTTTTATACACTAGTAAAATTTCACCCAATGAAAATTTTAGGATTGAATAAAATAAATCATAGTAATATCCAACACTTACTTAGTAGTTCTAGAACTTGTCTTTGCAATTGTTATCTCTTTTAAACCCCAAAGTGCCTTCTTCAAAGAAGGCATAATTATCTCATAATTAC
The DNA here is from genome assembly GCF_019320065.1 of Cervus canadensis. NCBI lineage: Eukaryota > Metazoa > Chordata > Mammalia > Artiodactyla > Cervidae > Cervus > Cervus canadensis. Next base: position 4,737,134 of record NC_057398.1, read on the forward strand.
CAGTAGGAGAAATTAAGTAAAACTTTCTCCAGTTGCTATTCATCAAGGGTAGGAGAAGATTATGGACCTGGCAGTCTTGACCTAGAGCTGTGCCAGTTCTGTCTATTTTATAGTTTCTGTATTACAGATTACATATCAAATAGGATTATGGTAAAAAGTATTTTACATTTGGATCATGGGTATTCACCATTCTTGCTCCACTAAGGCTACCTTCAAGTTAATAATCACTATAAACATTTAAAGTTTGTTTATATCTTGTGTTGTTATTCAGTCACCCAGTCGTGACTGACTCTTGGACTACAGCATGCCAGGCTTCCCTGTCCTTCACCATCTCCCTAAGTTTGCCCAAGTTCATGTTCATTACATCGGTGATGCCGTCCAGCAATCTCATCCTCTGACACCATCTTCTCTTTTTGCCCTCTATCTTACCCAGCATCAGGGACTTTTCCAATGAGTCATCTGTTCGCATAAAATGACCAAAATACTGAAGCTTCAGCAGCAATATAAACATTTAAAGTTTGTTTATATCTTATTATAGCTGAAATATTTATGAATATCCTGCTCTTAGATACACATGGCTAGCTGTCTTCCAGGAAGGGGGAGGTAAAGTGAAAGTTTGTTCAGGCTTGTCCAACTCTTTGTGATCCCATGGACTGGAAAGCTCTCCAGGCTCCTCTGTCGATGGGATTCCCAGGCAAAACTACTGCAGTGGGTAGCCACTCCCTTCTCCAGGGGATCTTCCCCACACGGAGCTTGAACCTGCATCTCCGGCGGCTCCTGTGTCGCAGGCAGATTCTTTACCATCTGAGCCACCAGGGAAGCCCACTCTGAACTTAAATTTCCAGGGATGGGAGAAGAGCTGGAGGTTAAATCAGTTGCCGGACGTCAATGAGTTAGTTAGCCATGCCTATGCGAGGAAGCCTCCAGAAAACCTAGAGACCAGGTTCTAGAGCTTCCAGGCTGGTGAGAATTTGGAGGTGTCAGGAGACTGGCCCCAGGAAGAGCCTGGAAAATCTGCACCCCACCCCTACACCTTGCCCTGAGCGTCTCCTCCATCTGACTGTTCCTGGGTTAGATCCTTTTGTAAGAAACTAGGATTCTAACAGATCAAATGCTCTGCCTTTTTGTGAGCCACTTTAGCAAAGTAATCGAACTTGAGGAAGAGGTCATGACAACCTCTGATCTATAGCCAGTTAGTCAGAAGGACAGGTAACAACTTCAACCTTCAGTGGGTTTCTGAAGCGGGCGAGGCAGGGGGGGAAGCAGTCCTGTGGGACTGTGCCCTTAACCCGTGGCATCTGGTGCTGCCTCCAAGTAGACAGTGTCAGAACTGAGTTGAACTGTAGGCCATGCCGCTAGTATTGAAGTGTCATTCGGCTGTGTGGAAAACACACACATCTTAATAAGAAAGTTTCTTGAGCTACTCAAGCAGCATATTTCAGTCAGGATTGCAAACAGACTTACCCTCAGTGGGAGTAGAGTGAAAGTCAAACGTGGTAACAGAAACTCTTTAGTTTTACAGACCTGGTTTTGCACAAATGAACCAAAGCTAGTTTTTTGTTTCCCCCTGACTTTTGTTTCATTTTTTTATACCATCCACACACCTGACAACTGACCTTGTCAGGGTAACCAAACTGTGTCACCTTCTAAAGTATTATGAGAGAACCATAGGTTGACTTGCTTCTTTTGATGTATTATTATATTGTGTGAAGTTACATGGAATTCTATATAAACTATCCTGTAACTTTGAGATGCACTATAGCATTGCTGTTAATGGCACAGTCTTTAGAGACAGACTAATATGAATTTAAGTCCTGGTAAGAATGGATAGATGTGAGGTCTTCAGTGATATATGATGAACTGTGTGACTTCTATCTCCTCATCTGTGAAATGTTTGCAATCATATTGAAGGAGGAAGCAGACAGAACAGGCTCCATCTTGAGAGCTTATCCTGCTTATCCTCACCTCCCAGTCCACACTGCTCCCTTTTACTATGATGCTTACTGCCACGCCCACCCCCCTCATGTTTCTGGACCCTCCGTTTCTTCCTCAACGTGCTCTTGTCTTAGTCTCACCTTGAATAATGCTGCTCCTCTCCCAGGGACCTGTAACATGCAAGAAGCATCTCCAGTCCTCAGCGTTCCTGCTTTTCATTCCACCAGTCCAGTCCTTCCCCGTCACTTTTCTTTGTTAGACCTTTTTCTATAGCCAATTACCAAACTCTGAATACCCTCCAAGTCCTGAACTAAGCATGCTTCTAACCTTACCCTGAAACACTCACCCGTTTCATTAGTTTTAATAGACTTCTACTAACTGATGATTCCAGTTCAGGCCTAAGGCTCTGCTGTGCTATGTAGGCTTGTAAGTCGCTTGGACTGCAAGGAGATCAGGCTGGTCAATCCTAAAGGAAATCAATCCTGAATATTCATTGGAGACCCCCTCGCCTGCTTCCTGAGAAATCTGTATGTGGGTCAAGAAGCAACAGTTAGAACTGGACATGGAACAACAGACTGGTTCCAAATTGGGAAAGGAGAATGTCAAGGCTGTATATTGTCACCCTACTTATTTGACTTCTATGCAGAGTACTGCATGTGAAATGCCAGGCTGGATGAAGAACAAGCTGTAATCAAGATTGCTGGGAGAAATATCAATAACCTCAGATATGCAGAAGACATCACCCTTATGGCTGAAAGTGAAGAAGAACTAAAGAACCTCTTGATGAGAGTGAAAAAAGCTGGCTTGAAACTCAACGTTCAGAAAACTAGTATCTTGGCATCTGGTCCCATCACTTCATGGCAAATAGGGGAAACAATGGAAACAGGGATAGACTTTATTTTGGGGGGCCTCCAAAATCACTGCAGGTGGTGACTGCAGCCATGAAATTAAAAGACGTTCGCTCCTTGGAAGAAAAGCTATGACCAACCTAGACAGCATATTAAAAAGCAGAGACATTACTTTGCCGACAAAGACCCATCTAGTCAAAAGCTATGGTTTTTCCAGTAGTCATTTATGGATTGTGAGAATTGGACTATAAAGAAAGCTGAGCACCGAAGAATGATGCTTTTGAACTGTGGTGTTGGAGAAGACTCTTGAGAACCCTTGGACTGAAAGGAAATCCAACCAGTCCATCCTAAAGGAAATTAGTCCTGAATATTCTTTGGAAGGACTGATGCTGAAGCTGAAAATCCAACACTTTGGCCACCTGATGCAAAGAAATGACTCATTTGAAAAGACCCTGATGCTGGGGAAGATTGACAGCGGGAGAAGGGAGGATGAGATGGTTGGATGGCATCGCCGACTCAGTGGACACGAGTCTGAGTAAACTCTAGGAGCTGATGTTGGACAGGGAGGCCTGGCGTGCTGCAGTCCATGAGGTCACAGAGCCAGACCTGATTTAGCGACTGAACAACAACAATAATCACTCTCAGACCGGGTTTCTGGGGAAGCAGGCTATGAGGTGGAAATTAGGAGCAAGAGGATTTGGGGGAGGACTCTTAGAATCCATACCTGTGGGAGGGAAAAGGACGAAGCAGACACGAGAAAATGAGCTGCAGTGAAGTTGCCACTAGTGGCATCACCTAGCTCTGTGGGGAGCTGTGCAAACGAGTGACCCTTTAGCTTTGTCCTGAGCTGGAGTGAGGGGAAACTTTAGAACTCCTGCTGACTGGTCATTGGTGCAGGCACCCCGGGGAGAAGCTGTGGCTTTGGGAGGGAAGGCGCTTCAGCTGAGGCAACCCCCTTGGGGAGCTGACAACCGAGAGCTCTCAGGGGCTGAGAGGTCCATCTTGTTTCTGAAAGCAGTCTGGGTGGTTCATCACAGCACTGACAGCCAGAATCAACCGCTTGCTTAGTATTTCTACCTGACTACTCCACAAACACCTCAGAGGTAACATCTCTGAGACCCACATCTTCATGCTAACCCCTCACATAGCCTCTCCTGCCATCTTCACATCACACTTAGATGGACATTCGATTTGCTTAGTCAAGACATGGACCACAGGGCCCTCCTTCAACGCTTCTGTCCAGCCCACAGGACTGCGTGCCCAGGACTTGGGTTGGTGTGTGCCATTCCTGCTACTTGGAATATCGTCCCAGTTTTGTAAGCCTCAGACTTAACTTTTTTCCAGGAATTTTTCTGCAGCTTAGTTATACCAAAAAAGTGAATTACTTCTCCCTCAAAACCACTCTTTTAAAAGCTCCATTGCTCTCCTTTACACACTTTTCTTTCTTTACCATTAGAAGTTTACAAAATGGCAGCTGATAAGCTACCTTGCTCACAAAATTTTTGGCCCCCCACCAGGGGGGACAGGGAAGCCTGGCACGCTGTAGCCCATGGGGTCACAAACGTTTGGACACGACTTAGCAACTAATGAACAACAACAAATATAAAGATCAATAGATTTCACAATTACCAAATCAGAGGACATAGCTATACTGGATACAATATCCCCACATGACTATTATCCACCTTGATTGAACCTTCTGTTTCCTGGAATAAAGCAAGGTCAATATTGTTCATAAATACAACAATTGCTGAATTAATAGAAAAAGGTTAATACCTTTTTTAACTTACGAAACTTTAGGTACCATTGCTAAATTACTTTTAAAATGCAGAAACCCACATTTAAAAATAAACTGCTTGGAAGTAAATCAGGGAGATAGGAAGCTACCCAGGTTGAACAAAACTTACTGTGAGCAGTTCCCTACAAATACCCCTAGAACTCCGCCACCCATTCACTTGTTATGTCTGAATTAATGACAAATAATACAAGTTTAACTCTTGTACTAAATTAAATAATTCTTCTTTTGTGAGTTCCTTGAAATAATGAGCTGAATTTTATTCATCTCTGAATCCTGCATTAGCTGCAACACAGCACATGATATCAATATCATTCTTAATGGATTAATTGATGAATTAATTGGAAAGGATTGATACTTTCCTATTGATATTGTTGAGAAGGTCCCCTGGAGAAGGAAATAATAACCCACTCCAGTATTCTTGCCTGGAAAATCCCATGGACAGAGGAGCCTGGCAGGCAACAGTCCATGGGGTCACAAAGAGTCAGACACAACTTAGTGACTTAACAACCACAACAACAAACCATGTGTGTTTTAGAACTCTCCTTCCTCGAGTCCATATTCATTATTTCCATCAATCTCCAAGAGTAGCTCTTCAGAGTGGATCTCATAAAATTGAAATTTGGCTGAAATATATATGGTTTAATATCAAATGAACCCATGTTTAATCCACAGAGTTAAGTCCAACCGTGGCTTCATTCCCAGAGAAACTCTCCTAACCCAGCAGCAGGAATTGTACGTTGGGACCGAAGAATGTCATCATACCGGAAAAATTACTTCTTGAGTTAGACGAACTGTACAGCTTCTAGAGAGGAAAATGTGTGGTTCTGGTAACAACAACCAATCCTAACAAGGGACTGGAACCAGAGGTGCTTGTGAATAAGCTGCAATAGCGATTGGACAAATAACTTTCCTTCACACTGAAAAGTGACCTTGTGGTGTTTTAGGACTCCAATAGATCCTAGTATTACAGACACACTATCTTTTGGTGCTTGTAGGTCTCATTGATCTCAGATTTTCAAATCTGCAAGGTTCCAATAATGACCTGATCTAGAAAATAATTAAAATTATGTAATATAAAAATAACAAGTGTTGTTCTTTTCATAACTGTGTTCTGTGGGCAACATTTGAATAGGTGGATGGGTCACTAACTCACAATTTGATTACTAACCTTGTAGCTAATAATACAGTTAATTTTAAAAGTTCTTTATCCTTCGAAAGTCTGAAGGGCAGTCTCATCTGCATTTAATAAAGTAAATCCTCTAACATAATGTATAGTTTCACAACTCTAGTCAGGTTGGTTCTTTTGTACTGACATAAATATTGAACTAAAAGTAACAGAAAACTCTAATATAACAAAGATTACAAAGACAAATGTGAATTCCTGCACATATATTGAGGACAGTATAGCCCAGTGAATGGGCTTTAGGAACCAGAAATATTTTGATGTGTAGATCGATTTTTTAATAGATGGAAGACATTCAGCAAAGATGAAGTCACATGGAGAGTCAACCAAACGAGAAATAAAACAATATATCTGGCTTTTATTTATAGAAAATATCCTGTGTAAACAGTTTAGAGTCAAATCTTCATGAAAGTAAAAACTTAGAGGTTTTTATTCAACAGTTTTCTTCTAACAATTATGTTTTATAAAAGACTTCATAGTGTGTCAAAATGCTGTTCCTCTTATGCCGTTCATTTTTATGTCCTTAAGGGTTCTTGATGAGACAACATCCTTGATAAGAATGAAAAAGAGAAAAGGGGGAGGGAGTTGAAATAAGCATCATTTCTGGTCAAGTATTTATTACAATCTTAACCATTCACTATTTCACATAATTGGTCCTTGTTTTAATGAGGTACTGATAAAAGCAGGTAACCATCCTTGATAAATTATACCACCAATTTCTTTTTAAAAACTCAATGTCATTAACTACACTAATACCATTTTCTGCTATTTTTCTAAGTTGCATATTCTTTTTTGTCTTAGAAATGGGAAATGCAATATATAATAAAAAATTTAACTAGCACATACATTTTTCAACTCTCATTTTCATTGCAATAAAAAATAAAAAAGTTTTACACCTGTGTGTCTTGTGAATGCTTCTTATGTAGTTCATATAGCTCATTATAATCACTAGAAGAGTACCACATGTACTTTGCCATTAAGTAATTTAAAAATATTCTTAGTTGAACATAGAATATAATTCCCATTTTACAATGTATCTCAAAATTCTGACCTGATAAAATTAATTCTATTATTTTATTGCATTATTGTAACATTTTTCTGAGAAAAAAATGGGATTGTTTTCCATTGATCAAGTAATAGAAAATATATTTTAAAATTGCTATGTAACAGCATGTCAGAAAAAACTTCCAAATTCTTATATAGAAATGTGTTCCTGAAAATAAATGCCATAATCTCATCATTGTTATTAACATGCTCCTCCCTCAGTAGAAAGTTTGTCCAGCTATGCTTCCCATCATTGTTGCTTATACATGCACTTCTATGGGAAATGGTAGAAAATGTGGCAGAGAGAATATGTTCTCTTATCTCAGAACATATAGGTTAATTTTTCCACATTTAGATGTGACTCATATAAATTGGTTTATCTATCCAATGGCCAAAGAGACACAAATACCAAATAGCAAACAGGACTTTGATCTTAGACCACCCAGAAAGCTTGTTGAATTAGCTAAAGCTTCTTGGAGTTCTCTTGCTTTAAAAAAAAATAAACATTTCCCCCCCTCTATAATGACCATAAAGTAGGAGTGTTGCAGGACCTAATATGTCTGAAATTTATAGCATAATGAATCTCATGAATAACAATCTGAACAGAAAGAAAGAATAGTTGGAGGCACAAATCTCTTCTTACCTTTCTCTTTGAACACATCTTGGGTAATTAAATTGTCCTCTGTCACACTGCACTCGGAATTCAGATACAGGACCCGGAAACCCAGCTATGTAAGTATCTCTCTTACAAAGAAACTCAACATACTCGCCATGGAAAATATATGGTCTGTTGTCAAAATTCCATTTCAGGAGTAAATTATTATTTTCCATTGTATCAAAAGATAAAGTGCAAGGCTCTGGGGGGAAAAAAAAAAACTATCTTGATGCCTTTCAGTATTAGCCACTGTATTGCTTTCTCATAATGACCTTAAAATTCCCAGGCATTAGAGCAGTGAGTAAGTTAGAACTAACATTCAAGTCAGAAAATATACACAAAGGTCACAGAAAGCAGTCTGTTATTTATCTCTGTTGCCTTGAATTTGGAAAAAGGTTACATCCTACCAGTTTACTGAGTTTTATGCCATTAAGTTTTTCAAAGACAGCAAAATAAGATGTTTTTAGAAAATATTGATTAGTAGTAATAGTCATTGAAATAGTTTTTCCCCCCCTCTTTCTTCTTCAGAAAGTACAAATAAAACATTCATGGGACAAACCATCAATTGCTGGACAGATAGTATTTTATGGAAAGGTAGAAACAAGCTGGACTCTCGACATTGACTCAATCCAAGAAAGTGGAAGAGAGGAAATAATAAAGACAAAAATATTTCTCCATCTATTTGTGTCCTCTTTGATTTCTTTCATCAGTGTTCTGTAGTTTTCTATTTATAGGTCTTTTGTTTCTTTAGGTAGATTTATTCCTAAGTATTTTATTCTTTTTATTGCAATGGTGAATGGTATTGTTTCCTTAATTTCTCTTTCTGTTTTCTCATTGTTAGTGTATAGGAATGCAAGGGATTTCTGTGTGTTAATTTTATATCCTGCAACTTTACTATATTCATTGATTAGCTTTAGTAATTTTCTGGTAGAGTCTTTAGGGTTTTCCACATAGAGGATCATGTCATCTGCAAACAGTGAGAGTTTTACTTCTTCTTTTCCTATCTGGATTCCTTTTATTTCTTTTTCTGCTCTGATGAAATATACTGTGTTCATGGATTGGAAGAATCAACATGGTGAAAATGAGTATACTACCCAATGCAATCTATAGTTTCAATACAATCCCTATCAAGCTACCAACGGTATTTTTCACAGAAATAGAACAAATAATTTCACAGTTTGTATGGAAATACAAAAAACCTTGAATAGCCAAAGCAATCTTGAGAAAAAAGAATGGAACTGGAGAAATCAACCTGTCTGACTTCAGGCTCTACTACAAAGCCACAGTCATCAAGACAGTATGGTACTGGCACAAAGACAGAAATATAGATCAATGGAACAAATAGAGAGCCCAGAGATAAATCCACATACCTATGGACACCTTATCTTAGGCAAAGGAGGCAAGAATATACAATGGAGAAAAGATAACCTCTTTAACAAGTGGTGCTGGGAAAACTGGTCAACCACTTGTAAAAGAATGAAACTAGAACAATTTCTAACACCATACACAAAAATAAACTCAAAATGGATTAAAGATCTAAATGTAAGACCAGAAACTATAAAACACCTTGAGGAGAACATAAGGAAAACACTCTCCAACATAACATCACAGCAAGATCCTCTATGATCCACCTCCCAGAATATTGGAAATAAAAGCAAAAATAAACAAATGGGACCTAATGAAACTTAAAAGCTTTTGCACAACAAAGGAAACTATAAGTAAGGTGAAAAGACAGCCTTCAGAATGGGAGAAAATAATAGCAAATGAAGCAATAGACAAATAATTAATCTCAAAAATATACAAGCAACTCCTGAAGCTCAATTCCAGAAAAATAAACGACCTAATCAAAAAATGAGCCAAAGAACTAAACAGACATTTCTCCAAAGAAGACATACAGATGGCTAACAAACACATGAAAAGATGCTCAACATCACTCATTATTAGATAAATGCAAATCAAAACCTCAACGAGGTACCATTACACGCCAGTCAGAATGGCTGCTATCCAAAAGTCTACAAGCAACAAATGCTGGAGAGGGTGCGGAGAAAAGGGAACCCTCTTTCACTGTTGGTGGGAATGCAAACTAGTACAGCCACTATGGAGAACAGTGTGGAGATTCTTTAAAAAGCTGGAAATAGAACTGCCATATGACCCAGCAATCCCACTCCTGGGCACATACACTGAGGAAACCAGAACTGAAAGAGACATGTGTACCCCAATGTTTATCGCAGTACTGTTTATAATATCCAGGACATGGAAGCAACCTAGATGCCCATCAACAGATGAATGGATAAGAAAGCTGTGGTACACATACACAATGGAATATTACTCAGCCATTAAAAAGAATTCATTTGAATCAGTTCTAATGAGATGGATGAAACTGGAGCCCATTATACAGAGTGAAGTAAGTCAGAAAGATAAACACCAATACAGTATACTAATGCATATATATGGAATTTAGAAAGATGGTAATGATAACCCTATATGAAAGACAGAAAAAGAAACACAGATGTATAGAACAGACTTTTGGACTCTATGGGAGAAGGCGAGGGTGGGATGATCTGAGATCAATCAATAGCATTGAAACATGTATAATGTCAATTGTGAAACAGATCACCAGTCCAGGTTTGATGCATAAGACAAGTGCTCAGGGCTGGTGCACTAGGATGACCCATAGGGATGTGATGGGGAGGGAGATGGGAGGGGGATTCAGGATGGGGAACACATGTAAATCCATGACTGGTTCATATCAATGTATGGCAAAAACCACTACAATATTGTAAAGTAATTAGCCTCCAATTAATATAAATAAATGAAAAAAAGACAAAAATACAAATTAATTAAACAGCAACATATGAAGAAAGTATCAAAAAAATGAAGATATTGGCTCTTGAAAGGACTAATAGAGTTTATAGACCTGTAGCAAGATATGTTCTGGAGAAGGCAATGGCACCCCACTCTTGCCTGGAGAATCCCATGGACGGAGGAGCCTGGTGGGCTGCAGTCCATGGGGTCGCACAGAGTCGGACACAACTGAAGCGACTTAGCAGCAGCAGCAGCAAGATATGTCAAGAAAGAGATACATCTTCACAGCACTAAAGACACATCACTAAAGCACTAAAAAGAATGTAAAAGGATGTTATGAACATTATGCCAACACATTTGGTAATTTAGGTATAGTGGACAAATACAAACCACTTCCTACTGAAACTGAGAGAAGAGATAATAACCTGGTATTTTTTAAACAAACTGAAGCTGTCATTGAAATCTTTCCTCAAAAAAAAAAAAACCCCAAAATCCTCAAGGCTCAGGTGATATCTCTGATAAATTCTTAAAATTATTAAGAAAGAAATAGTATCACTCCTAGACAAAGTCCAGAGAATTGATAAGAGGGAATACTTTTCAACTCATATGAGGTTAGCAGAACCTAACCCCAAAGGAAAATAACAAACCAATCTCTCACATGAAAAAGATACATTAATCATACGTAGAATATTAGCAAATAAAATTCAGCAGTATATAAAAAGCATAATTCATCACAATTATGTGAGATTTATTACAGAAATGCAAACATGCTTTAACCTTCAAAAAGAAGCAATGTAATTCCAGGGGGAAGAAAGAGCAAAGATAATAATTATATGATTGTTTCTACAGATACAGCTAAAATTAAAGTCACTGAGGTTTTTTTTTTAAACTTTTAACAAAATAGAAATAGGTGGCTTCTGTATCTTTAATTTGATTTTTATAAGTATTTGTAACACCATATTTCAAGAAGAATACTGGAAGATTTACTTATAAGATTGAACACAAGGATACTCACCACTTCTGCTATTCAGCATTGTACAAAAGTCCAAGACAGTGAAATAAGAAAATAAATGAAAGTCAGATATAAACACAAAGAAATTTTTCTTTTTATTTAAAAATATGCTATTTTATGACTCCTGAGAATCTTGGGAAATATTGTTACTTCTATAGGATGCCTTGCTAACGAGGCATGAACGTGTTTCATCTTCTAGATTGAGGAGGCCATTCCTATATTTGCTCCTGCTGTCCTCATGTTTCCTAGCAGCACCAATAACACACTGACTGCAGTTAGCCTGGTTACACACACCGCATGGCTTATACACCCTGTAGGTCCTGCTAAGCCTGTAGCTGATGTATGGTTTGTACTTAAAAAGTACGCATTAGGAGGGCTGGATTTCCGTTATTGGTGATCTAGAGGATCACCTGGGGCTTCTCAGGTGGCACTAGTGGTAGAGAATCTGCCTGCCAATGCAGGAGACGCAAGAGACACAGGTTCGATTCCTGGGTTGGGAAGATCCCCTGGAGTAGAAAATGGCAACCTGTTCTGGTATTCTTGCCTGAGAACAATCTCATGGACAGAGGGGCCTGCAGGGCTACAGTCCATGGGTTGCAAAGAGTTGGACACGACTGAGCGAATAAGCACATGTAATAACCAAATCTAGAGCAAAGAGTAGAAACCAGTAAATAAACAGGCACACTAATTAAATAAAACAAATGCAAACTTAAGTGTTATATTAGTGTTCAGTTAAGTCACTCAGTTGTGTCTGACTCTTTGTGACCCCATGAACCGCAGCACGCCAGGCCTCCCTGTCCATTACCAACTGCCAAAGTCTACCAACCCATGTCCATTGAGTCGGTGATGCCATCCAACCATCTCATCCTATATTAGTGTTATATCACCTCAAAGAGAAGAGAAAGTGGAAAATATGGCTCAATTTGAACAAATAGAGACACATGTAGCACTACATACCCAAACACGATGGTGGTGTAGTCCACACGCCCTCTAAACAATAGGACTCCTTAGCTCCTTGAAGGAAATGGTGCTCAAAACATATGTATTCCACTGAAGAACCGTTTTCATAGGCGTTGAGTATTGAACTCTTAATAACTCCATTTTTAATAGCTGGGGGAGATGCACACATTCTTTTAGATTCTGCAAAAACAATTGTTAAAGTCCACAATGAATTGCTACAGTAGGTGGCCAGTGCTTTTATAACTGTTACAGAAATAAAACAAGATATTTCATGTCCAAGCATTTTTAAGACAACTCTCAAGTAGTTTTTAAATATCAAAAACATTTTGTGCCATCACTTCACACATAAAATTTATGATTGCAATTAGAATCTCATAGCATTAAATACACATTTAAAATTAGCAAAGTATTAACCATCATGATTTTACTTTTCCCCTTTCTGTCTTCCAAAAGTGAAAGCAAGTAAGATCTGTCTCAAAGACATGTTTCTGAATGCATTCTCTTCCTTTTTTCCTTACTAAAAGTGACAGTCTCCTGTCTAAGGAGTCCACAAATTCTCTCCCTCTACTTCAAGTTCCCTTCTGAGACAACGCTCTCTAGCTCACCCTGAGGTGAGTTTTACAAGCTTACTGATTGCTCACAAGAAAGTGATCCATCCTCTGAAAGTCTGGTGACATTTGCAAAATCTCATGATTTCTCCTTTTATAAAATTGACTTATGAAGTTAAAAGACGTCTTCGTTGTCATCCTATTTAAGGGTATGTACTAACTGGAAATTGATCAGCTCATTCCCAGTTTTATAGATTGGATGGTGAGGGTAGTAGATAGCTTAGGGTCTTATCCTTTGAACCATATCGATCACCTGTGATATTGGTCACCTAAGAAATTATCAGGAAGCACTGTTTGCTTTTTTCCTTGGCTGCAGCACGCAGAACTTTCCTGGACTAGGGATCGGAAAATGAGGCCCCTGCAGTGAAATTAACAAAGCCTTCACCGCTGGACCATCAGGGAAGTCAGGAAGCACTGTTGTTTTACCTTTTCTAATACATGAAGGATATTTCACTTCTCCTCTATTACACTGCACAGATAATTCAGAGGGTGGGGTTGATGGAGACAGCTCATATCCCTGCTTACATACAAAATCGATTAAATCTCCATGTAAGATCTTTCCCTCATAACTCCACTTCATCTGCACGTTATTTCTGCGCATGTCACCCATGTTAACAGTACACGGCTCTGTAAAACAAAGACTGTTTTAAATTCTTTTCTTATCTTACAAGAATGAGAGTGATATATTTTTACAATAAAATTATGATGAGCATCAAAAGCAGTATTTTATACTTACCGGTTTGCATTATTAAAGCTCTTCACATACACAATAAAGTATCCATTACATTACTATCAAGTGAATTTATATATTTCATATAACTCTGTTATACCATAAATTAAAACCAATTAATTTGAAATATTAAAAATATTGTTTAGGACCAGCAACCACTTAGATCTGTCATGATTTCCTTTCTATAAAATAAAAACCTTCAAACAGAAAATGTACTTATTGTGTTATATTTGTGGGACACCTGTCACTTGATATTTATCAGCAAATAAAACAAAGCTCCTTGACTTCATGAAGATTGCCTTCTAACTGGGAGAAATGCAATACAATAAACAATAAATGTACTAAATATATGGATCTTATTTGTCCATCTTTAAACGACATATATAAGTGAGGTAGAAGAATGAAGAGTGGAGGGGAGGGGCTGTCACAGAGCTGAGGGAAGGGAGGTTATGCTTCTAGGTAAGGTGGTGGAGATAGGCTTGGGTGTGCATGCATGGTAAGTCGCTTTGGTCATGTATGACTCTTCACGATCCCATGGACTGTAGCCTGCCAGGCTCCTCTGTCCATGGGGTTCTCCAGACAAGGATACTGGAGTGGGTTGCCATTTCCTCCTCCAAGGGATCTTCTTGACCCAGGGATTGGACCCACATCTCTTATGTCTCCTACATTGGCAGGTGGGTTCTTTACCTCTAGCACCACCTGGTAAGCCCTGTGGTGACTATAGTTAGCAATATTATTTGGTACCCTTAAAAGACACCAAAAGAGTGGACCTTAAATGCTCTCATCATGACAACAGCCCCCTAAATTACTCGAGGTGAAGGATATGTAAACCAACTTTATTGTGTAATAATTTCACAGTGTGTGTATAGAATCATCACACTGTACACCTCAAATCCATACAATGTTATATGTCAACTGCATCTCAATAAAGCAGGGGGGAAATTTGTTTTAATTCAATGTGTTCTCTATCTTACCTAAGCAAACAGGTGGTGATGACCATCTTCCTTGTTCACAATGAGATATTTTTGCTCCTCTCAATAAGTAATATTCATTGCATCTATATTCCACAGAGGATCCTGTTGGGTAGCTTGCCAATAATTCACCAATAATAGCCCCATTTATTACATCAGGTGGAGGATTACAATTCTCAGTATTTTCTAAGAAAAGAGGTTACTTTTAGATTAACATGAACTTATAATAACATAATGACATAATACAGTTGCCCACACAATCGTCCTTCAATACTTGTACTATGTCATTTAGGACAATTGATTTCTGAATTCATCAGAAATTAGAGAAACATCATTCAGCTATGTATTATTACGATTTACTAAGCAAAACAAAATAGAAAATGTTTTGCTGAAGAACAAGTATGGGTCTTTTTCTGGCTTACAAAGGAATCATGCTATAGATATTCTTAAGATGTGTGGAAAGGTAAAGAGTGTTCTTTGACCTAAAGATTATGGTCTGTTCTAAAACTGTCATTTGTCATTATCCTGTTTTATTTTTTCCTTCTCCTCCTCTTCATCTCAGATCTCAATCAACCCATGGATAAAAAGTTTCATTTTTCTGTCTGTAAGAGTTTTGCTTTTACTCCGCTAATTTCTCCAGCATCCTTAGTAGCTTTTCTCTTATGCAATAGTTATCCTTGGTAAACATGTGGAGGTCTCTCCAGGATCTGGACAAGAAATGAGGAAGACAGGAAGGGTAGCATCCCGGAGTTGTAACCTGGTCGTGTCCTTGAGTTAAATGAAAGGCCAGGTACATGGCTCAGAGGGTGGGGGAGTCAGAATGCACAGATGCAAAAATATCAGAATCAGGACATTCAAAAATTGTTTTCCTATTCTTTATATTGGATTAAAAATACGAATCTACAGAGAGCTTCATATGCTCCAGAAAAATGGCAGAATAGGTGCTCTATCTGTGCATGTCAAACTCTTCTAAGCAATGGACTATTGCTATAAGCGTGTGGATTAAACAAAGAGAATGAAAATTCTACACGCTAGGCTTAGCTCTGGATATGACACGCAGCACACATACCAACACACTCAGGGGGAAGGGTCCATTTCCCACGGTTGCACGTTATTTCCCCTGGTCCACGGAGGTGATACCCCCTCTCACACACGTATGTCACCTTATCCCCGCTGTGATAAACCTCGGAGGTTGGGTTTGCTGAGCCGTTCCCCACCGAGGGTGGGGCCTCACAGGTCACCCTCTGCTTGTCCTCTGAAAAGGGACGAATGAGAGAGAAGAGACCATTTAGCTCCACACGCAGGTTTCACGTCAGGGAAAGCTTATTTGAGGTGCTGCTAACCAGCGCATTTGGGAGGCTCCGTCCATTTCCCGTTTTCACAGCGTATCTCTTCTGCTCCCTGCATGGCAAAGTTAAGTCCACATTCTATACGAACTGTTTCTCCATGACGGTAGGAGGCTGAGTACGTTTGAAGTTTGGAGTTCAGAGGCAGAGGGGGAGGAGGACACCGGTTTCTTCTTCCTTATGGAAAAACATCAGGATGTTTAGTTGTATAGTCACCAGAAATAACAGTTAAGATCTCACAAGCACATTGGCTGTGCCAAAGGCCCTAAGAAGTCTGGCAGGCAGACTGGGGTCACCCCTGGGGTCCCCACATCCTGAGAGTCACTTCCTTGAGTCACGCCCTCCCCAGGAGCAGGAACTGGGACTTGCTTCTAACTGATGAACACAGCGGAGATGATGAGATGATGTGACTGTGTTTAACACAGCCACAAGGATGCAGGTGTGATCACGCACACATGTTCATGCAACACCGTGTGGCAAGGCCCTTCTTGCCGAGAGACTCTGTCCCCCTACTGATCTGGAGGAGAAACTGCCTTGTCTGTGAGCTTCCAAAGAGGGAGGAGGACCACGGGGCAAGGGGCACAGGGCTGCCTCCAGGGGGCAGCCAGCAGGCACTAAGACCCTCGGCTCAGTAGCCGCCAAGCTCCAAAACCTGCCACAGATCACAGAAAGCTTGAATGCAAGGTTCTTCCCCTGTCCAACCTCAGATGACACTGTGGCTTGCCTATTGCTCCACCAGACATGGACACACAGCTACAGCTGACCCACACTTGTGTGTGGTTTTAAGCTGTTGCTCAGTCACTCAATCATGTCTGAGGGACATGACTCCATGGAAAGTAGCCCACCAGGCTCCTCTGTCCATGGGATTTCCCAGGCAAGAATACTGGAGTGGGTTGCCGTTTCCGTCTCCAGGGTTTAAGCTGTTAAGTTCATGCAATAGAACACAAAAAAAGAGAATTTTACATTCATTATCTCCTTTAATCTTAAAATAACTTTGTTAAGTGGGGACTATTTCATCTCCATGTTATAGACAGAGGATCTAAAACTTAAGAAGTAAGTAAATTATTAATAAGTGGTGGATCTTGGCATTCCTGAACCTGTGTCTATATGAATTAAAATCTCCTCCTCTTAACTATTCTAAAATACTGACTATATTCATTTCCCACGACTGCTGGGACGAATCACCACAATGGAGTGGCTTCACATACCACACGTTTATTCTGTTACAGTTCTGGAAACCCAAGTCCAGAATCGGCTTCACTGGGCTGAGATCTGGGGGTTGGGAGAAGCTTTAGGGAAGAAGTGGCTTGTCTGCCTCTGCAGCTCCCGGGGGCTGCCAGCTCACCTCGGCTCGTGACTCCTTCCTTTTCCACTCCAACCTTTGCTTCCCCTGTCACCTTTCATACTTGATCCTCTGTAGTGAAATCTCACTCTTCCTCTTTTAATGGTTGCGATTACATTTAAAGTCCACATGGATAATCCCAGATTATTATCCCCATCTCAAGATCCTTAACTCCATGACATCTGCAAAGTCCCCATTGTTTCATAAGGGAACAGTCACTGGTTCCAGGGAGTCGTATATGAGTATCTTATCCTCTCAGGGATGGGAGGGCAGGGAGGCATTATTCAGATTACGATACTGCCCATCTTACATCTAAGGACTATTTACTAGAAAAAAATAGCATGGACGTTGGCATCTGACTAATTTTCGGTGCGGGGAGAGGAGGGTGGAATAGGTGATAAGTAGGTAGGTTTGCCCTTTATTATTTTTTTTAATGTTTATTTATTTTGGCTGCATTGGGTCTTAGCTGCAGCATGCAGCATCTTTTCATTGCTGCGGCTCTTAGTCTTCCCTGTGGCACTTGGGCTCCTAACTGCTCTGTGGGCATAGTTGCCCCAGAGCATGTGGGATCTTAGTTCTGAGATCAGGGATTGAACCCACATCTCCTGCATTGGAAGGCAGATTCTTAACCATTGGACCACCTGGGAAGTCCCTGCCATTTAGTTCTGAAATAATATGCTACAGGAAATTTGCCAACAATCTTTCTCTCTACTGTTAGACCAAGGCTTTTAGGCACCACTGCAAAATTTTAGAAAGAATGTTTTTAATTTAAAAAAATTAAAAATTGTTGAGTGCATTTAGAGAACGCTGGCCGTTTGGAGCAATCCCTCTACACAGCCCCTGGTCACTCGGTTTTCATTCTTCCCAGCAACTGCTTCCAATCGTCACCACTCTCTTTCCAAGCTTTCCCTTCCTGCCTTTCTCCTGCCTGTTAGTCATGACTGCATTTTCTACATTACAGAGAAAACAGAGGCTATCAAGACCTTTATGTCTCCCCATCCCTCCCAATCCTCCAACTCCTTCCTATCTTTTAAGGCCCAGATCAGACATTATCCATCACCTCTGTAAATGTGGTCTCAGTCAGAAGCTTCAGTGCTTGTTTGAACACCTTACACCTGACTTTATGATACCATTTTTCACATGGTATCAATTACTCTTTTGTATCTGTGTCTTCTGCTAGACCAGAACGTTCTCCATGGAACACTGCAGTGTGATTACATGACTATCGAATTGCTGTCTCCTAACAGGTAATCATCCCACCTGCCTGAACACAGCCAGCGACACAAATGGAACCACCGCTGTCCCACGTGAGGGCAGCTCCTCCTGGAAGCCTTCAGTTTTCCTCTGCACTCTGGGTAACTTCTTGCTGCTTTTTCTGCACTTTGTCCCACTACTTTGAAGCCTGTGTTTTTACATCAGGGAATGTGTGGCCCAGGAATAAGAAAGTACCTTTACACAGCTTCCACCCTGGCACAATTGATGTAGTTAATTCCCAATAAGAAGAACGATTCATTACGATAAAAGATTTATAATTTACTACAGATTTTTAACAATATATTTAAAAGCTATATCCACTCTACAGACTAACATAAAAATTAAGCATATTAATTATATACTCAGATTAAATGTATTAAAGATTGCTGAAAATAGCAGTAATTTAAAAGACTATATTTATTTTAAAAAATAGGAATTGGAAGAATGCTTACTTATCATCAGAGACATTTTTTATAGAAATTAAAGCTGATTCAGACATAATATTTTATTTGTGAATGAAATTTTAAAAGTTACCTTCACAGACAGGAGATTCTGGGTACCAACCAAAGTTATAGCACTGAATTAAGTCAGAGCCACTTAGATAATAATTTTTATGACAGAAAAACTGAACTACATCTCCTTCTTCATAGGTTTGCTTTACAGGATGAAAATAACCATTTTCTATTACTCTTAAAGAAGAGCATTTTAATTCTAAAAATGAAAAAACAAATAAAAAACAAAGACATGTTATTTTTCCTGCTAGAACAAAATCCACTTATTACTTACATGCCATATCTGAATTAGAAATCAGCAACTTTGCTATTATCCACAGCAAAGTTTGTCAATTTATACATTTATTAAATATCAATAAACTCATTTTAAGTATCTGAGCTAAGAGGATTCTTTCTTCTTTGAGAGATTGAAAAAAGGAAAGCCATACTGTCAACATCTTTAAAATCAGAAGCAAAAAAGCAAAATTAAGGAAAAAGGAACATAATTAGCCTAACAAGTCGCATCCATTTCTGGGAGGGACTTTTTCAGAGTGAAAGCAGTTGTCTTCCAAGGGAGAACCTACTGGTACATTGTGGGGTGAGGGCCCATCCATACGGGCGACACTCCACCTCCTCCGTCCTCTTCCCAGAAGCCGTGCGGTACCCAGAGGCACACTCGTATCCAACTTTGTCCTTCACTTTGAATGTTTTCTGTGCTGTGAAATAATTTCCATGATGCAATTCAGGGGCCAAACATGCTTCTAAAACAAAACATTAAAGTCATTTGTTTTATGGACTTCATCCCTGAATCTAGAATATTAAAAGGAAATCTCAAAAAGTATTTTCAACTTTTACTTTCTTTGAATATTAACAAACATATGACAGAATCAACTCTCAGCAAAACTGAAAAATAATCAAAGTTTGCCTTTGTCCACTGAGTCCCTTTTTTATGCACTCTGCGTCCTAACCCTACCTGTCTTCTGTCCTTCAAATTCTACTCTGGTGTATTTGGCCAAAGGTCACAACTCAACAGAAGGCTTGTGCATTAACAATTTTTTTATAATGTCCCATCTGTGCGTT
This sequence comes from Cervus canadensis, assembly GCF_019320065.1. Lineage (NCBI taxonomy): Eukaryota > Metazoa > Chordata > Mammalia > Artiodactyla > Cervidae > Cervus > Cervus canadensis. Next base: position 4,757,196 of record NC_057398.1, read on the forward strand.
TGTATAATTTAAATATAAATATATATATTAAGTATATATCAAATATATATTATATATTTATATATTATATAATACATCATTATTATATATTATATATTTATGTATATTTATATATAATTATATAATACATATCATATAATGTATTATATATTTATATATTATGTATTATATTTATATTAGATTATATCTTATATAATATACATTATATTATTATATATTTTATAATTACATATTAAATATAAATTTTACACATAATATATATCATAGTTCTGTGATAATAATAATAATGATATATTATATATCATTATATTATATATTATTTAAATATAATATATTATAACAATATATAATTTATAATTATGTAAATTATATGTTATTGTATTGTATATATTATATACTTAAATATATATACATTTATATTTATATATAGATATATATAATTTTGTGATAATTATATATATAACACATATAATAACATATATTATATATCATATATAACATATAATATGTTATATAGTATACAACATATAATATTATATAACATTATATAATATAAAATATGCATCATAACTCTGTGATATATATTATAATTATATAAAATATATAATATATATTATATATAATTGAGAGCTTGAAATTTATATAAATATATATTATATAAATTATCACACATATTATTGTAATATATTAATATATATTAAATATATATATACTCATACACATCAGTTCAATCACTCAGTCATTTCTGACTCTTTGCAACCCCATGGACTGTAGCTCACCAACTCCCAGAGCTTACTCACACTCATGTCCAGTGAGTCGGTGATGCCATCCAACCATCTCATCCTCTGTCATCCCCTTCTCTTCCTGCCTTCAATCTTTCCCAGCATCAGGGTCGTTTCAAATGAGTCAGTTCTTCACATTAAGTGGCCAAAGTACCAGCATTTCAGCTTCAGCATTAGTCCTTCCAATGAATATTCAGGACTGATATCCTTCAGAATGGACTGGTTGAATCTCCTTTCTGTCCAAGGGACTCACAAGAGTCTTCTCTAACATCACAGTTCAAAAGCATCAATTCTTTGGCACTCAGTCTTCTTCACAGTCCAACTCTCACATCCATACACGACCACTGGAAAAACCATAGCCTTGACTAGATGGACCTTTGTCGGCAAAGTAATGTCTCTGCTTTTTAATATGCTGCTTAGGTTGGTCATAACTTTTCTTCCAAAGAGCAAGTGTCTTTTAATTTCATGGCTTGCAGTCACCATCTGCAGTGATTTTGGAGCCAAAAAAAAATAAAGTCTCTCACCATTTCCATTGTTTCCCCATCTATTTGCCATGAAGTGATGCGACTAGATGCCATGATCTTAGTTTTCTAAATGTTGAGCTTTAAGCCAACATTGTCACTCTCACTTTCATCAAGAAGCTCTTTAGTTCTTCTTCGCTTTCTGCCATAAGTGGTATCATCTGCATATCTGAGGTTATTGATATTTCTCCCAGCAACCTTGATTCCAGCTTGTCCTTCATCCAGTCCAGCCTTTCTCATGACACACACATACACACACACACACACACACACACACACACACACATATATTCAAATGATTGGCTTATCTGATATTGGCTGGCAGAATAAAGTAATGTGCGTTATTTCAAATTCTTGTCAAATGAAGGAAATCATTTATATATGTTGCAAAAAACAGGTTCATTAAGGTTCTTTTCTTTTATCTTATGTCAGTTCTTTTTTTTTTTTTTTACTAGCAGAAAGTAGGAATTCCTGGAGTAAGTGTGTTGTGGAAGATGGGATCCCTTGGGTGAAGGAAACACGTAACATTTGAAGGAAACAACATAATAACTTCCTGCATTGGTAGATATACTAAAAACTAAACTATATTTAAATAAAAATACCTGCCAATATAAGAAAGCACTAAACTTACTAAACTCCCAAGCTCTTTCTTGTCTTCTGGTTTAGGAGATGATTCTTAAACACGTACCATGTTCCTTCCTACAGGTTGGCTGGGAAGACCACCCGTCAGCAAGGCATTGAACCACTTCCTCATCCTGCCCTGTGATGGTTTTGTATCCTGATGCACAATGATAACGCAGGTTCTCTTGTATTTTGTAGGATAATTTTGTATCAAAGATGTAACCATTCTTCAGGTCAGGCTTAGGGCACTTTTCTGTGGGAGAAAAATATTTATTTTCTAAATTGATGAAATTAAGCTTGATTTTTTTTTTAGTAAGTTGTAAAACTAACAATGCAAAAGTTTAATGTTATTCTTGGAGTTTTAAGGAGAAAAAATATTCACTTTCTTGTGAATTTTAAATAAGGAATTTTTAAATAAGGAATTCCTTGATTTATTTTAATTTTGGAAGTATCTCTTTAAAAGCTGATTCAGTTTAACACTGAAATTCTTGGTATGCACTGACTTCAATTTTCACAGTCAGCCCAACCCCTACCTCATCCACTTTAGAAAATATATCCAGAGATCTTCTAACCACCATTAATGGGAAATAGAAGGATTTGCTTTTAGGTTTACTTCCTAAAACTTTGAGTCCACTGCATTTGATAATATTTAACACCATGTAACTAAAGCACATGGACCTACTCTATAAATCCTTATATAATCCTGCAGACAATTTATTGTGAAAATCGTGTTCATTTATTTTTTCAGCCTCTGATTGCCTACGAGCACAGTAAGACTCCTTAGTCAGTCTATGTAGACTGTGACTGAGTCACAGACATGCTACTTCGAGTTCACAGAGCTAATTTTTAGTAAATACTTGGGACAGTGATGTGTTGAATAGGACATTTATCTTAGCGTCGAATGGAGTTCAATCAGTTTTTGAGCATGATTAATGGACCCTCATAATAAACCAATTCAGAAAGGTGAAAGAGATTTGTCCAAGGTTAGTATTAGTTTAAATATGTCATACTTGCTGTGTGGAACCGCTCTATAGGGATTACCTCGCTGAAGTTGTGTGATTTCCATTTTATAGATGAGAAAGTCCAGCCCAGAATGTTGAAGCCACTTCCCAGTGGTAGAGCCAGATCCCCCAGAGCAGTCTGGCCGCAGAGGGTATGTCTTAACCCTGACCCCACAGTGCTGACCCTCTTCATCCTCATCCAGCTCCTACTTCACTGCTCTCACAGCATCTCATCTCAGATGTTTAATTTACTTTTTTGCTCTAGTTATGAATGAGGTTCATTTATTGCAGTTAATCTATGATCCATGTTAACACTAAAAGTGTAACGCTTAAATTTGGTGGTCTGTCCACAAGTCATGGAATGGATAATTATCCCACATGGATATGTTTACTGGACATATCAACCACTGTAAATAAACATCATACTTCTTCTAAATGAAACTGACACAACCAAAGCCCCTTACTCTGCAGAACAGAGCTTGGGAACTGTGTCATCAGAGAGAGGTCACCTGACCCCCTGGAAACCAGCTGACAGTCTCTAGTGTTTCTAGTGTAGCCTGACATGAAATATTGGGTTCTGCCAATCAGATTTCCTTTCCACAAATTTGAACTCAAAATTCAGAAAAACAGATTGTTCAATGGATATTATTCAAGGTGAAGTCATACAACAGAGGGAGGAGTCTTTCAAAGGATAAAATACTAGAGTAATAACCTTATACTTCTAAGCGTCAGATAGTTTTCTGGCTCCCGAAGAATTCTGTGTAAGTCCCTCATTCCTCAAAATAACTAGATGGTGTGTCTGTTCCTTGCCATGGATGACAACAATTTCAATAATTGCCCTTATTCTCTTCTCAGAGTATTATTAAGAACAGATAAGGAGGCTTCCCTGGGGGCCCGGCTGTAAAGAATTCACCTGCCAGGGCAAGAAACATGGCTTTGATCCCTGATTCGGGAAGATCCCACATGCCGAGGAGCAGCTGAGCCCATGAGCCACCGCTTGAGCTTGTGGCCTAGAGCCCCGGAGCCTCAACAGCGGAGCCCACGTGCCACGACTAGAGAAGCCCGTGAGCCCAGAGCCCGGCTCTGAAACACGAGAGGCCACCTCCACGAGAACCGCACGCGCCGCAACTAGAGAGTAGCCCCTGCTGGCTGCTAGAGAAAGCCCAGGCAGCAACGAAGACCCAGCACAGCCAAGAATAAAAACATGGATAAAACTGCTTTTAGAAAGATAAGGAAGATGGCATTTTAATGAAAAACACGACTTATAGAATTTCAGAATATGCTTTCATTTTGTAAAAAAGACCGAGGGCCGATAGTTTTGTCCCTACCTACCGAAAGGTTCAGACACCTGCCCTCTGGGGCCCCTAGCTTTACCGGCTAGTCTGTTTGAGAGTTATCACATGAGACTGGCCCCACCGCCAACTTACTGAAGCACTGTGGCTGGGGAGACCAGCCTGCCTCCGTACACGTGGTCCGCGCCTCGCGTTTGCCGGTTGCAGTCGTATAACCAACCAAGCAGGAAAATGACAGATTTTGGTTTATCCTCATCGGAAAGTAATAACTTTCAAAAGTGTAGTAATATTGGGCAATCCTTCCATTCTCCACACTAGGAAAACCACAGGGCTTCTCTGAAATGAGTAAACAACAAGCTGCGCACTGAAAAATACATTTAAAACCATGCAATTTGTGATCAAGTGACAATACATTTTAAAATTGAAAGTGGTTGCAGACACTTTAGCCAGTACTTACTTCCTATTACTTAACGTTTTAAGGTACTTTTGTGACAATACTTTTCAATCAGAATTAATCTGCTAGCAACCCCAACTCCCAATCTTCAGAATTAGTGTGGGTAGGCCACTTCCTCAGAGACGCTTCCCCTAACTTTGTCAAGCAGCATGCTCTAATAGAAATAGAACACAGCTGACATTTCTTTGTGTGAAAGAAGATTATAACCACACAATAATTAGAAAATTAGCTAGAATATTGCAATGTCTCATGGTATAGCTAATAGACAATTATATCAGCTGTTTTTTCCCTATTTAGACAGAAAAATAAAAGGAAACTATTCATATAAAAGTTATCTTATTGTAGAATTAAATGCATCAAATCAGATGATTCTATTTCATAATTTTAATTGCAAAACCTCTTTTGGCAGAAAATTTGTAGTAAGCTATTCAACTAAAAGCAGTTATAGATAATCTGTAGGCTATTTTAGTCGGCAAATTCCCTCCAGTGTTTTAAAAGAGCATTATGGCTGTGGTTTCCTACTCTGTATATTCCTCTTGCTGACACTCAGTGACCTGCCTGGTCTCCCATCCCTGCAGCCCGAGAACACCGTGAACTACTCCTAAGGGGCCCACCCTTGTGCACTGCCCGCCTCACTCACACTCACTCACGACATGAGTCAGACTGGGCAGGATGATTTCTAACAGGGAGTCCACCCGCACCCTTCTCTGGACAGTCCTGAGTAAGCCCTGCCATCCTGAGTGTTACTAAACCCCGCTTTCATTCTCAGACATGTCCTTGTTTACATATTCAATTGTATGGTCCTACTAATTATTTGTACTACCTAATGTATTCAATCAAGGGCTTCCCAGGTGGTGCAGTGATAAAAAAAAAAAAAAAAATCCACTTGCCAGTGCAGGAGATGCAAGCAATGTGGGTTCAATCCCTGTGTCGGGAAGATCCCCTGAAGGAGGAAATGGCTACCCCCTCCAGTATCTTTCGACCAAAGAATAAATTAGGATAAAAATTAAGGCATCAAGAATCAAAAATCTTGCTTATGATTTGTGGTTTGTTCTTTTTCAAATTTCCCACATTAAGCTCTCACTAAGGACAGAGAATTAAAATTATACAAGCTTAGCGGTGTTAGGAATGGATTCTAGTCTAAAACTAGAATTAAGGTTAACTTAACTTCAAATGATGATACTTTTAGTCTAAAATATCCTGTAAGATATTTATATCCTGATCTCTTATGCCCTCAAAACTAGAGATGCTAAAGGTTTTCTTTTTTCTTTTTTTTGGTCTTGTTTTGGATTTCTAAGTTATGTTACTTTAGGAATAGTTTAGTAGTTTTTCCCAAAACAAAAAGTTTGTCTAAATATTATAACAAATTATAAGAATCTTTTTTATAAAACTGGTACATAAAAATGAAAGACTATATTCAAAATTTCAAAAGAAATAATGTTAGAATTTCCCTTTATAATTTTTAGAGAATAAAGAATATTAAAAATTAGTTTTACCTTCTGCATGGAGTTCTCCTGAGATGATTAATATGATAATCAAAGCCAAGCCTTTTGACCTCATCTTCTGTGGTGTGTTTTATAAAAGTTTTAACCATTCAAAAGTACTTAGGGACTCCTCATTAAGTACACAATACTTCTCATGGGAAAAAAGTTAATTATTTACAACATCTAAGTCCCTTTGTAACAACCTTTATACTTGATTTAAAATAGATTAGGATAATACTAAAAATACCCAACCATGTTAATGGACAGTAGTTTTCATGCCACAGACCAATTAGAACATGATCACCAATAAGGGTAACAGTAAGAAAAGAAAAATAATTAACCCAAGCTGCATAGAAAGCAGGCTAAGTTTTCGACTTTAATTTCCCATTGTAAGTCCATGGACTAAAGCTCACTGGTCGCCATTGATTTCTTCACCACCATTGATCAATTGACGGATTGAACTTAGGTCTGTGAGTTACTGGATCCCTGATATGAAAATAGTGTTGTCTAGACTGAGCTGCTAAAGGGAAAAGTGGCCTTGTTTCGAGCGGTGATAGAATATTATTATTGCTTGTAAAGTCTCATGTTGAGAGAGTTTGTATGCTGTGGCAGGTGATGAGATAAGCAGTGTGCTGAATTGTCATTTACGAGAAATGCTTTGAGAGTCCGGTGTTTACCAGGACATGCTTTAGTCTTGCGTTTGTAGTGTCAGCTACAAACTGGTACTTGCCATGGGCATTTGCCCTCTGCCTCCACAAGGATTAAATCCTGTGTTACTGCAGCGGCTGACTTGCAACACCCCTGGGAGGGAACTCAGGGTAGAGAGTAGAAATGAGGCACTCTGTGCTCTGGGAAAACTGGCAGAACACGTCTTCAGATAGTTAGATATTTTCAAGAGCTGATTTTATGAGCCCAATTCTTATATCTCCTCATATCTAGAAGTACACTGAGATCCTTCATGGTGACATCTACTCCTCGTGACTAGCAGAAATCTTCTGCAAAAAATATAGGCTTGATTACATGTACTCTCCCTTCACCAAAAATCACATATATGCTCACCTTCCTCTCTACCTGTTCGAAGCAGCTTCCTGGAACTGTCTGAGATGCTGTCTCCTGGGCTGTAGTCCTCATTTTGCCCAAATAAAACTTAACTTGCAACCCCCACATTGTGCATTTTTTTTAAGTCAGCAGTAACAGTAAAAAAAAACAGATTCTTATGACTGCCCTCATGGAGTTTACATTCTAAAGGGCTTTAGTTTAAACTACAAAATAATACTGTGAGGTGGGAAGTCCTATTATTTCAATTTTGGAAATTTTAATTAAAATACAATAGGAAAGTGCATGAACCATTAGTACACAGATCAACGGATTCTCACTAACTGAACATACATGTGAACCTGCACCCAGAACAAGAGACAGGATACACCATCCCTCTGACTCCCTCCCACCCCAGGTCACTGGCAAGGTCCATTCCCAGGATAAACACAATTTTGACTTCTACCAGCATAGGTCAGTTTTGCCTGGTTTTATTTTGTGATGGCTGTTGTGCATGTGTGCTCAGTCATATCTGACTCTTTGCAACTCCATGGACTATAGCCCGCCAGGCCCATCTGTCCATGGGATTTTCCAGGCAAGAATACTGGAAATGCGTTGCCATTTCTTACTCCAGGGAATCTTCCCAACCCAAGGATAGAACCCTCATCTCTTGTGTCTCCTGTGTTGAGCAGGCAGATTCTTAATCAATTGCACCACCTGAGAAGCCCTCAGTTTTATTCTATATATATGAAATCCTAGAGTATTTTTTTAAATATCTGGCTTCTTTCACTTAACATTCTGCTTGTGAGATTCACCCTGGTATGAGGCTGTAGTGAATAACTCCTTCCCTGAGCAGTTTTCCACTTTGCTAATGTGGCACAGATTACATACCCATTCTACTCTTTCTGTACATTTGAGTGACTTCCAGTTAAGGTATAAAGATGGCCTCTGCCTATTTTGATTATTTTTTAATTTGAAAAGTTTCAAACATAACCTCCCCCACTAGATTCTACCATCAAAATTTTATTAAACTTATAAAATCATCTATCCACATGTCCGTTTTTGACACATTGAAAAGTAAATGGTATTTGTGTGTGCTCCTCTAAAAAATAAAGCAAATATATCATTAACTCAGCATTTTTGCAGATTATTTTTTGACATGAAATTCACAGAGAAATGTAGAAATTTTAGGTGTACATTCTGAGCCTTGGGCAAGGCAAATACTGTGTACCTCAAACCCTGAAATAAAGAGCATCTCAAAATGTGGAGGATGGAGGTTGTGGAAGAGTGAACATCTGCACGCTGACAGCAAGGCTATGAATCAGGGTGGAATTTGACTTGAAAGCCTCCTGCGCGTGAGGAAGGCAGATGGCTTCTGCCTGTCCAGTAGATCATCACCTATTTTAGAGCAGAGAGGACACACGTGGAATTGAGAGGGCTTGTAGGAAAGTGGCCATGGAGCAGAGGTAGCCTCAGGGAAAGTAACAGTAGAAGGAAGACACAGAGCAACCTATGTCTTTAATAGCATCGCTAACATAAATATAAAAGTCATTGGACTATTCTCTGAATGTACCTTGATAAAGATCAATCACGACTACTGACCACAGGAAGAGCCTGTTTCTAATACTTCTACAATGCTCGACAGGTTGAAGCTTAATGATGCTTTGGCAAAGGAAAGGCAAAGTTTAGATGAAATTTTGTTTTGTTCTCATTTAGGTGCATGTGTGTGGGTGCTGAGTGGCTTCAGTCATGTCTGACTCTTTGCGACCCCAAATACTATAGAATCTGTCCATGGGATTCTCCAGGCAAGAATACTGGAGTGGGTTGCCATGCTCTCCTCCAGAGGATCTTTCCCACCCAGGGCTCAAACCCATGTCTCTTATGCCTCTTCATTTAGGTGAAGTGAAGTGAAGTCGCTCAGTCATGTCGGACTCTTTGCGACCCCATGGACTGTAGCCTACTAGGCTCCTCGGTCCATGGGATTTTCCAGGCAAGAGTACTGGATTGGGTTGCCATTTCCTTCTCGAATCTTCATTTAGATAATTGGAACTAAACCACAACTATCCTAAATATAAAAGTTATCTGTAGCAATGATAGAATGTTATTCACAGAATAAAACTCTACCCTCTAAGACTTGTTTCTGAAGTAGGCTTTTGCAAAATTGGAGGAAAAAAAAAAAGGGTCCATAATTTATGCAAGATGCAGAAGCACTATTTTGGGTAGACCCCCATAAGTATTTCTAGAAATAAGCAGGTTTTTGGACTATTTCCTTCTTCCTTTACATAGGCTGAAATATTTTACACATAGCAACAAATATATATACCATCAAGTAAAAATTATAAATAAATATTTATCTGCACTATTTTTACCTCTGATAAAGAAGTCATAAGTAAAGTACTTTCATAGGAGTTTTCCCTCTTGGTTGAAAGCAGAACTACAGTAGATTATCTTTCTTTCTTGACTGAGTGAACAATATAAAAATTAAAATAAAGCCTGTTAGCAAGTCTAGCTACTAGCAAAAAACAACCCAAAAGGCAGTATTTTCTTAATCAGTAAAGATTTTTAAATGTCTTAGTCTTTCATTGCTATAAACAAAAATTAGATGCTATACAGACAATAAAACTTCAAAAAAAAAATCACTTGCCTACTGAGAAAAATTCAGCAATTTCAGTATAGAATGCACAATGTCAATTTCTTCCTCTCAAGCATAAAGTCAAAAAAATGGTATGGACAATAAATTACATTCAGTTCAGTTCAGTTGCTCAGTCACGTTGGACTCTTTGCAACCCCATGGACTGCAGCATGCCAGGCTTCCCTGTCCATCACCAAACCCCAGAGCTTGCTCAAACTCATGTCCATCGAGTTGGTGATGCCATCCAACCATCTCATCCTCTGTTTTCCCCTTCTCCTCCTGCCTTCAATCTTTCCCAGCACCAGCGTCTTTTCCAATGAGTCAGTTCTTCCCATCAGGTGGCCAAAATACTGGAGTTTCAGCTTCAGCATTAGTCCTTCCAATGAGTATTCAGGACTGATTTCCTTCAGGATGGACTGGTTGAATCTCCTTTCAGTCCAAGGGACTCTCAAGAGTCTTCTCCAACACCACAGTTCAAAAGCATCAATTGTTCAGTGCTCAGCTTTCTTTATGGTCCAATTCTCACATCCAAACATGACTACTGGAAAAACCATAGCTCTGACTAGACGGATCTTTGTTGGCAAAGTAATAGCCCTGCTTTTTAATATGCTGTCTAGGTTGGTCATAGCTTTTCTTCCGAGGTGTAAGTGTCTTTTAATTCCATGGCTGTAGTCACTATCTGCAGTGATGTTAGAGCCCCCCAAAATAAAGTCTCACTGTTTTCATTGTTTCCCCATCTATTTGCCATGAAGTGATGGGACCAGATGCCATGATCTTAGTTTTCTGAATGTTGAGCTTTAAGCCAACTTTTTCACTCTCCTCTTTGACTCTCATCGAGAGGCTCTTTAGTTCCTATTCACTTTCTGCAGTAAGGGTGGTGTCATCTGCATATCTGAGATTATTGATATTCCTCCCAGCGGTCTTGATTCTAGCTTGTGCTTCATTTAGTCCAGCATTTCACACGATGTACTCTACATATAAGTTAAATAAGTAGGGTGACAATATACAGCCTTGACATACTCCTTTTCTAATTTTGAACCAGTCTGTTGTTACACATTCAGTTCTAACTGTTGCTTCTTGAGCTGCATACAGATTTCTCAAGAGGCAGATGAGGTGGTCTGGTATCCCCATCTCTTGAAGAATTTTCCACAGTTCGTTGTGATCCACACAGCCAAAAGCTCTTGTGTAGTCAATAAAGCAGAAGTAGATGTTTTTCTGGAACTCTCTTGCTTTTTCAATGATCCAGTGGATGTTGGCAATTTGATCTCTGGTTCCTCTGCCTTTTCTAAATCCAGCTTGAACATCTGGAATTTCATGGTTCATATACTGTTGAAGCCTGGCTTGGGGAATTTTGAGCATTACTTTGCTAGTGTGTGAGATGAGTGCAACTGTGCAAACTGTGTTTGAGCATTCTTTGACATTGACTTTCTTTGGGGTTGGGATGAAAACTGACCTTTTCCAGTCCTATGGCCTCTGCTGAGTTTTCCAAATTTGCTGGCGTATTGAGGGCAGCACTTAAACAACATCATGTTTTAGGATTTGAAATAAGTCAGCTGGAATTCCATCTCCTCCACTAGCTTTGTTCATAGTGATGCTTCCTAAGGCCCACTTGACCTCGATTCAGGATGCATAGATAGAAATTTCCAAGAATGTAAAAGTATGGGTTTTATTTGTAAAAATCATAGGTTGTAACATTATGTATGTATATATTTAAAACTAAATTAAGAATGTCACTCTATTGTTATCATGGCATCTACTGAAATTTTGGGTTAATTACAAGTAACAAGAGAGTGAATTTGAAATTTACCTAACTTCACCGGTAATAAACTCATCCAACATAGAAGTAGATTGGAAATAATACATTATAGTCTTTCTTTAATATAGTGTAATCTTTCTTCTGGGCTTCCCTGGTGGCTCAGTGGTAAAGAATCCACCTGCCAATGCAGGAGACCTAGGTTCAATCCCTGGGTCGGGAAGTCCCATGGAGAAGGGAAAGGCTACCCATTCCAGTATTCTTTCCTGAAGAATTTCATGGACAGAGGAGCCAGGCAGGCTACAGTCCAAGGGGCCACAAAGAGTCTGTCACAACTGAGTGACTAACACACTCGAGATACACCTGCAAACTGCATCTCAAGTTTAACCACTCCTCATAGCCTCCACTGCTGTGGTCAAACATGGTCAAACCTGGTCACCTCTAACCCAGACTAGGGTTTCCCAGGCGTCACACTGGTAAAGAATTTGACTGCCAATGCAGGAGACTCAAGAGACCCGGGTTTGATCCCTGGGCCGGGAAGATCCCCTAGAGGAGGAAATGGCAACCCACTCCAGTATGCTTGCCTGGAAAATTCCACAGACAGAGGAGTCTGGTGGGCTACAGTTCATGGTGTGGCAAAGAGTCAGACAAGACTGAGCACATCACACACACAGACACACACAGCTCAGACTAACGAGACAGCCTCCTATCTGGTCTCTCTGCTTCCCTCGCTTCATAAATTAAAAACGTAAGCTCTTAAAGAATATGACTTGTTAAAATTAAGTTTTGAAATGCAATTTGAATTTTAATAAAACACTTATTTTCTTCTCTCAGGACGTTCTGGGTCTAGTACAGAGAAGTAGAAAGAATCACAGCACGCTACATCAGGAGGAATATATGAGCTGCCCAGGAGAGGGGGAGGGGAAGCTGAGTCATCTGGAAGGCAGACAGCCTGCCGGTGGGAGTGCCCCTGAGCTGACCCTGTACACACCAGGCACGACACACCAGGAACCCGGCCTCTGATTGAACTGAAAGGTGGTGCCTAGAACCAAGAACACAGACAAGAAAATAAGACAAAAAAGAGGCTGGAAGAGGAAGAAAGGAATTCAACAATATTAAAAATGACAGTGATGGCTAATAGTTGAATATTTTGTGTCAGGCACTGTCAGAGTCTTGTTGGAAGAGGAAGAAAGGAATTAAACAATATTAAAAATGACAGTAATGGCTAATAGTTGAATATTTTGTGTCAGGCACTGTCAGAGTCTTGTATCTTAGGTCACCTCATGCAGTCAGCACTTAAGTTGTTTATTACGGCTGTGATTGGAGGTATCCTGAACTGCAGAAACTTTAGTTCTGGTTCTGTTTATTTAAAACTGTAACAATTATACTTCATTTCTAAAGCTTTGGGTTTTTCAAAAATAGCTTTTGGAGATTTTGAACCCTGACATTCAGGAATCAAGGTAAAACTTCATTTTTTGTCTCATCTAGAGAAGGTTGTGATGAGAAGTTTGTTGATGGTGACAATTTACATATTTGCTGAGATATACATATATACATGCCATGTTATCTTTTACACATTGACTTGGGGATAGAACTGGATTAATTTACTCTGATTCTAGATCCTAATTTAGTCTGTAATTATCATTTATGAAAGAATCTGGACATAAAATTGTCCAGTGAATCTCATGCACACGTTTTGATTCCAAATGTAGTCTTTGAATAATTTTTTACAAATATATCTGGTGAAAGACACTCCACTAATTCTGATTCATTATTAGTTGCACAGCTATTATTCATTAAAAAAAAATCTGGACTTAGAAAATGTCCTTGACTTTGTATGATGTTCAAAGTTGAAGAATAGTTTGGGGTAAGAATAAGTTTACTGTTCTCTTTAATTTGGCCATTATCTATGGAGTCAAAGGAAGTTTCAGTTATGACTTTCTCATTAAAATGAAAACCTTTCAAAAGATTGAGTGAGTGAGTGAGTGAGTGAAGTAGCTCAGTCGTGTCTGACTCTTTGTGACCCGGTGGACTGTAGTCTACCAGGCTCCTCTGTCCATGGGATTCTCCAGGCAAGAATACTGGAGTGGGTTGCCATTTCCTTCTCCAGGGGATCTTCCAGGGATAGAACCCAGGTCTCCCGCATTTCAGGCAGACGCTTTAACCTCTGAGCCACTAGGGAAGCCTAATTCAAAAGACTGGGGACATGTAATTTAGCAGATTTGAATTATAAACATTACTTAGGTGTATGTTTGGGGGCTGCAAAGGTGTTTAATTTTTAGTTTGTCTATTTTCTTTTTTAAGGCACGACAAAATGTAGTACTATTCTTTTCTTCCTTAAGTAAAAGTGCTAGTCACTCGGTCGTGTCCCAACTCTGTGACTTCATGGACTGTAGCCAGCCAGGCTCTTCTGTCCATGGGATTCTTCAGGCAAGAGCTGGAGCCGGCTGCCATTCACTTCCCCAGCAGATCTTTCCCACCTCCAGCGATTGCTCCCTCCCACCTTCCCTCCAAGGATGGAACTCCTGTCTCTAGCATTGCAGGCAGATTCTTTACTGTCTGCAGCTTCCCTGATAGCTCAGTTGGTAAAGAATCGTCCTGCAATGCAGGAGACCCCCTGGAGAAGGGATAGGCTATCCACTCCAGCATTCTTGGGCTTCCCTGGTGGCTCAGCTGGTAAAGAATCTGCCTGCAATGTGGGACACCTGGGTTCGATCCCTGGGTTGGGAAGATCCCCTGGAGTAGGGAAAGGCCACCTACTCCAGTATTCTGGCCTGGAGAATTCCATAGACTGTAGAGTCCATGGGGTCGCAGAGTCGGTCGCGACTTTCACTTCATTTCTTTACTGTCTAAGCCACCAAGAAGCTGAAAGTTTAATTGACTTACCCAGAAGAAGAGCACATCTGCAAAAAAGATGCTCAAAGTGCTCCTAGAAGTGGCTGAGGGACAGGACCGGCGGGGATGCCGCCTTCTTCTCCGCCCTGGGACCTCTCTGCCCCGCCCGCGGCCTCGGCCCTGGCGGGCTTCGCTCCCAACAGCAGCGCCCCGGGTGCCAGGTCGCCACCGACGGCTCCGGGTCCGCCCGGATGCTCCAAGCGGCCTCCGAAGGAAAGCGCACCGCGTCCCCTCGAGCAACTGTGGGGATCGAGAGAGAATCCGCCTCTTCTCTCGGATCGCCGAGTCCCAGGAAGATAGCCTGGCGTAGAGACTCTCAAACTGCTAGGAGGAACTAATGGCGCACGGGCATCGCCCAGTTAAAAATTCCCGCCCCCACTAGGGGGCGCGCCCGGTACCGCCCACTTTCGCGCGGAGCCAATCAACGAGCAACAGCGCCAGCCAATGAGGGGACAGCACGTTATTTAAACTTGGCGCGTTGCTCTCCCTGAGGAGGCAGCGAGGGCATCGGGGTCTCCGCGGCCTCTGAGGACTGGGGCTCAGGCTCGGAATTCGCCTTTCGGTTTTGAGAACAGGTTGGTTGAAGGGAAGAGAGTCACAGCATTTCCACCATAAATGCAGCTGTCTTGGCTGTTGCCAACACGGTCATTCCCCTCCTTCAACACACTCGCCCGAGATCCCTCCGCCACTTCCTGGGCCCAAAAGGGAGAAAACGAGGAAAATTAAATGTACAGTTAGTGTGAACGTGCTGGTGTCAGTACAGCGGCTCAGTAATTTACCTGCTGGGTCTTACTTCGGGATTCTGGGAGCGAAACCGGTTAAACAAGCAAAACCCGAGATTCCCAGTAACTCATACGTGGTGGTCTTGACAGACATTGGCCCTCAACAGATAACTTCTTGGTTTTCATTTTAATTGTAGATATCTGATAGTAATGATTGTAGCTTACATGTTACTCTTTGCCAGGGGTTGTGTTAAGCCCTGCACATGTTTATCTCCACCTTTCCTTCCACCCTGGGGGAAGGGACCGTTATTCGTGATTCACAGACGAGAGAGGCTGGCGTCCAGCCAGCTGGGAGTGGTGAGGCCAGGACGGGGGACCGGCGGTTCGGCTCCTCTTGCTGCCCCGCGCTGCCTCTAAAGACAGGAGGAGACTTAAAAAATAACCTGTGGATGTGCTACAGCTACACAGAATACATGAAAAGAAAACTCCCTGAATGGAAAACCAAAATGAGGAAAGTGAGATAGGGAATTGTATTCACTGACACCCAATTTGACCTGATGTTGAAGCCTGTTAGCTTAACAACACTTACCCCAAAATTTTTATATGGATGTTTTTGAATCCTTTAGGACTGATTCACAATGAGAAGACTCCATGCTAAGTCGTTTCAGTCTTGTCTGACTCTTTGTGACCCCATGGACCACAGCCTGCCAGGCTCCTCTGTCCATGGGATTCTCTAGGTGAGAATACTGGAGTGGGTTGCCACTTCCTTCTCCAGGGAATCTTCCCAACCCAGGCATCTAACCTGTGTCACCTGCTTTGGCAGGTGGATTCTTTACCACTAGTGCCACCTGGACAATACTTACTCAAAAATGTTTATAAAGGTATTTTTGAATCCCTTAAGACTGATTCTTGATGAGAACACTACTCTATAATTTATAAGCAAAATGTTAATGTGAACAATGATAACTTTCTAATACACTAAATTTATGTTTATTATTTCATAATGCAATGTTATTCATCAAATTAACATTGCAAATATAATCCCTCTTAAACTCAAGTCACTGAAATGTTTGTTTCAACTCTTTTTAACATGATAGGAACCAACCAGCTACTTGTGGTCTGTGGTTTACTTTAAACCCTTTCTATGATGGACGAGGTGGTATTGTCCTCTCTGGAGTAGATGTATTTGCTGAGTCCGGAGGCTGTACCTCGCCATAAACAATAGAATGCTTCCTCTAGAACCAAAGAATCCTGGTGGTTTTCAAAATGTGTCTAAAAAGTCTTAGCCATTCCTCTTTTCATTCAAGAGGGAAGACAATTTGTATCTTTGGGTGGTGTGGACTTAGGGATTCACAATGGCAGAAGTGACATGGTATCACTTCCTAGATTAGGTTATAAAAGCCTGCAGCTTAAATCCTGCCTGTGTTCTCACTCTTTCTTCTTATTTTTTCCTTGGGAGTAGCCAGCTACCCATCACCAGATAGCCCTGTGGAGAGAGGCCATGTGGGAGAATTTGGGCCCAGAAGTGAGCTTGGAGGTGAAGTCTGCTCCAGGACAGTCCCTGGACACCTCACTGCCATAAACTTTGACCTCAGCCCCAGGGGAGATCTTGAGCCAGAGCCAGCAGCTCAGCCCCTAGACTCCTGACCTACGGACCTGTCAGGTAATAAATGTCTGTTGTTCTAAGTGGCTACAATTGGTCTAATTTGTTACACAGCAGTGGAGAATTAGGTGTCCCACACAGCACTGCAAATAGTGATAGTTTTACTTCATCTTTTCCAATTTGGATGCCCTTATTATGTTGGTAAATGTTCCCTCTATAACCACATTGTTGAGTTTTTTTTTTTAATCATAAATAGTTGCCTACAGACTAAAGAACTTTTTAATGAATTTTATTTGTGCCTGGCATTCTGAACTATTAGGACAATTATAAAACAGTCTTGCTTTTTCTACTTTTGCTTCTGCAAACTTGCTATATGTAAAATAAATTAGGCCCCACAGCTTTCCTACTTCTTAATGTGCTCAGTCACTCAGCTGTGTCCAGCTCTTTTGCAACCCCATGAACTGTGGCCCACCGGGCTTCTCTTTCCATAGGATTTTCCAGGCAAGAGTACTGGAGTGGGTTGCCATTTACTACTTAATAACCTTAGTCAGTGCAGTCTTACCTGGAGGTTAGGAGATAAGACTGAGTGTTCTGATCCTCTGATCATAACGTTGGCTCTGCCAGCCAAAACTGGCAGCCAGCCCCAGTTTTAGGGGCTTTCCCAAAGTCACCTTGTTAACATAGCAATATACACAGTTATCACTCTCAGCACTTAGTAAAAATCATATGATCATTGCAGTAGATGCAGAAAAAGCATTTAACAAAATTCCACATCCGTTTATGTTATGCTAGTGTTTGGAACTGTGAAGCACGAACCTTGTAGGGAGACTAAATGTATGAGAAATATAGTTCGGTCATTTGAATGTCAAATTATACATACATTTTTATAAATCACAATTTCACAGAAGGAAACTCTTCCAAACTCATTTTAAGAGTCCAACATTACTCTGATACTAAGACCAGATAATGACACCACAAGAAAAGAAAATTGCAGGCCAATATCCCTGGTAAATATAAATACAACAATTTTCAGTAAAATATTAGCAAACTGAATTCATTAACACATTAAAGGATCATAGGCTGTGATCAGGTAGCTTTTATTCCAGGGATGTAGAAATGGTTCAACATTCACTAACCACTGTGATATAACACATTAACACAATGAACGATAAAAATCATAAGATCATTGCAATAGTTGCAGAAAAAGCATTTAACAAAATTCCACATCCATTTATGTTAATGCTATCAATAAAGTGGGTATACAGGGAACGGCCATACATGGCACAACTAATATAATATTTAATGATGAAAAGCTGAAAGTTTTTTGTCTATCATCAGGAAGGACAAGGATACCCACTAAAAGAATTCCTGGACCCCATTCCACTGTGATTGTGTGCCTGTGTGAAGCCTTTCTAACACCAGTAAGCAGTTCCCAAATGGTAGCAGGGTGTCCGAGAAATCAATTTAATTGTGACACTATCCGGAGATAAAATCAGATTCCACAGGTAAAGGGCTCAGTCCCATAAGATCACCCTATACTTCAGACACTAGTTATAACCCAGTTTGTTACCGGTGCTTCTGACCAACTGCTACAAACTGGAGGTTCCCACAACCTCCTCCAACTCAGGATGCCAGTCAGGGTCCAGGTTGTCACATGTACTTCTGACTGACTGGCTATAAATCAGAGGTTCCCATTTTCTGCTTCTTGGGTTTGATTAATTTACTAAAATGGCTCACTCACTGGATTATCAGCTTGTTACAAAGGACATTTAAAAGACTACAAATCACAAGCCAGATGAAGAGATCAAAACCACAGTGAGATGTCACCTTAAACCTGCCAGAAAGGCTGTTGTTAAAAAGACAAAGTTAACAAGTGCCAGCAGGGGTATGATGGAGAAGGAAATGGCAACTGACTCCGGTATTCTTGCCTGGAGAATCCTGTGGACAGAGGAGCCTGGTGGGCTGCTGTCCATGGGGTTGCACAGAGTCAGACACGACTGAAGCAACTTAGCATGCATGCATGCGTTGGGGAAGGAAATGGCAACCCACTCCAGTGTTCTTGCCAGGAGAATCCCAGGGACAGGGAAGCTTGGTGGGCTGCCGTCTATGGGGTCGCACAGAGTTGGACACAACTGAAGTGACTTAGCAGCAGGGGTATGAAAAGAGAAACCTCAAGCCCTTTTGGTAGAATGTAAACTGGTTCACTGGTTGGGCTTCCCAGGTGGCGCTAGTGATAAAGAACCCGCCTGTCAGTGCAGGAAATGCAGGTTTGATCCCTGGGTCAGGAAAATCCCCTGGAGGAAGGTGTGGCAACCCACTACAGTATTCTTACCTGGAAAATCCCATGGACAGACAAGCCTGGCAGGTTACAGTCCATGGGGTCGCAAAGAGTCCAAAATGACTGAAACAACTTAGCACACACACAAACTGGTTCAGCCACTATGGTAAATAAACAGTATGGAAGTTCCTCAAATAATTAAAAATGGAACTACTATATGATCCAGCAATTCCGTTTCTGAGTGCTTATACAAAGAAAATGAAAATACTAATTCAAAAAGATACATGCGCCCCAGTGTTCACTACATTATTTACAGTAGCAAAGATATGGAAGCAACCTAAGTATTCATAGATGGCAGAATGGATAAAGAGAATGTGGTATATGTATTCAGAGAAATATTATCCAGCCTTAAAAAGAATGAAATTTTGCCATTTGTGAAAACATGGATGGACCTTGAGGGCATTATGCTAAATGAAATGTCAGAGAAAGACAAAGAACATATGATCTTACTTACATGTAGAACCAAAAACAAAACCATAAAAACAAATAAATAAACCAACCAAAAACTGAGCTTAAGGATACCAAGGATTGATTAGTGGTTGTCAGAGTCTGGAGGTGGAATAGGGAGTTGGGCAAAATGGGTGAAGAAAAAGTAAAAACTTTCAGTTGTGGGGAAAAAAAAAGTCATTGGGATGTAACATACAGCAGGTAACCACAGCTAATAATGTGTTAAAATAATATATTTTAAAGTTGCTTAGATAGTAGATCTTAAAATTTCTTATCACAAGAAAAAAATTTTTATAACAATGTATAGTGATAGATATTTAAACAAAAGAGTAACAAAGTATTACCTTAAAATATTTTCACTTTATTTATATCTTTATTTTCATCTTTCAGTGTTCATGTTTTTGTAGAAATTTGAAATGTTTCTAAGCAACTGATTTTTTAATTGGAATACAATTGCTTTACAGTGTTGTGTTGATTTCTGCTGTACAACAAAGTGAAACTGCTGTATGTTTACACATGTCCCCTCCCTCCCCCCAGCCCGCTTCATCCCACCCATCTCGACTGTCCCAGAGCCCCGGCTGGAGCTTCCCATGCTATTCAGCAGGTTCCCACTAGCTCCCTGTTTTACCCATGGTGGTGTATATATGTCAATCCTCACCTCCCGATTTAGTCTACCTTCCCCTTCCCCCACTGTGTACACAGGTTTGTTCACAACTGTGTCTCTATTCCTGCCCTGCAAGGAGGTTCATCTGTACCATTTTTCCTAGATTCCACCTATATGCATTAGTATATGATGTTTTTTCTCTTTCTGACTTACTTCACTCTGCATGACAGACTCAAGCAACTGACAAAGGATTCATCTCCAAAATATACAAATAGTTCATGCAACTCAATATAAAAATAACAAACAACCCAATCAAAAAATGGGCAGAAGACCTAAACAGACCTTTCTTCAAAGAAGACATACATGAAAGAGGCACATGAAAAGATGCTAAACATCACTAATTATTAGAGAAATGCAAATCAAAACTGCCATGATGTATCACTTCGCACCAGTCAGAGTGGCCATCATGAAAAAAGCTACAGACAATAAATGCTGGAGAGGGTGTGGAGAAAAGGGAACCCTCTTGCTCTATTGTTAGGAATGTAAATTGATACATCCTTGTGGAGAACACTGTGGAGGGTCATTTAAAAGGTAAAAATAGAACTACCATATGACCCAGCAATTCCACTGCTGGGATATCCCTGAGAAAACCAGGGATTTAAAAATTTATAACTTAAAATGACACATGTACTCCAATGTTCATTGCAGCACCATTTACAATAGGCCAGACATAGAAGCAACCTAGATATGTATCAGTGGATAAATAGATAAAGAAGATGTGGTACAAAAACACAGTGGAATATTACAGAGTCATAAAAAGAAATGAAATCTAATTACCAATATAATAAACTAGATCTAATGACTAATGTAGGTATGACACACAGGTTTTTACGTGTTTGTGAAATGATATTTTGAGAATGGAGATAAGCATTTTTTATGAAATAAAGTCTCAGAAAACTTCAGAAGTTATGGAGAATATTTTAGAAAGTTAGAATGATGGATGGAAGGAGGCATTGAAGTTGTTACATCTAATTTCTTCCCAAATTTCTTCTTTCTTCTTTGTTTTATAAATAGGACATGTAGCATTTTGATTTTCCAAGTGTTAATGATGTGCTTTTAAGAAGTGATTAGTTGGTCACCTGGATTATAATTGCACCATCCACATAATATTTAACACAAATTCTGATTTACTTGATAAAATGAGAATTGGATGAATAATGAAAAGTTCAGTTTTGTGACTGCATTTTCACCAATGTTTCATTCACAATGAGGATACACCAATTTTCCTTTCTGACAGGTTGTTCGAAATGTATGATTTGGTGTCCTTGGGCGATATCCACGTTTACACGTAAATTCAATAGTGTCATCTGTTCTAGTATAAATTTTTTTATCATCTCTCCATTTTAACTGTATGTTGTGTTGTTTCATCATTTCTTCTGAAATTACACATGGATCTGAAGTTAAAAAGAAACATAGAACATTAAGTAGTATACAAATATTTCCTTCAGGATTTTAGACTTCCAAGAAGAATCTTCTACACTGGTCCAGGATTTCATTCTCAAAATCTTTTCCAAGCCAATTCACTGAAAATCCATTATGTAGATTCCAATTAATGATATAAAAGTGAGGTACTACATTTAATTTATTAAGGGTTATAATGAAGGATTCAAGAAATCAATATCACATTGAGTTTATATTAAATAATCTTTCATTGCTATGATTCCTTGAACAATAATTTTTCAGACTTTATTTTCTCATATATTATTATCTTTTAGTCACACATTCAATGGAATTGTTGTTAATCCATAAAATTTCTATTCTAAACAGCACAATATTATACCAATTACACTGATTTTCCCAGGACCCATGAGAAGGTGAAAATATTACCTAAGCACTTTGGTGGTTCTGACCACTCTCCATTCCGACACACTATGTATCTGTCTCCCTGAAGTACATAGTAGGCCTGGCACTGGTACTCAACAGCCGATCCCGGAGGATACTGTGTTAATGGGAATGAGGTAGTGTCTCCGTTGTCTACTGGCGGAGGAGGCCCACATCTTCCTTGAGGGTCTAAAAACATAATTCGACTTATTGAGAGATCAAAGAAAAACAGAGGTTAAAGAAAACAAATAAAAATATACCACGATATGTGACATCAAGATTTATGATTTCTGATGACAGAAATGATTCGTTTAAGGAATTTTAATCACTTAAACAGAGTCAAATTTTGAGGCCTTCCTTTCACCCCATGTGAAAGCATACATTAGACATTAACAAACATGTCTGCTTTGTGATATTCTGGTACTTAAAAATGTTTTCCTTAATGAACGTATGCTAGAAAGATGGATTGCTACCATAAACAAAGGAAGTTTCTTGGTCTTATGTATTAAGCATACTGCAATGGCTATTGAATCTTTGGTAACTTTTAAAATTGATTTTCATTTTTTTTCCGAGAGAAACATCAACTTCCTAAATAAAATTCAAGGAATTACAAATGTGTATAATGTGAAGGGAATTTCAGGCTTTCTGTCTGGACAAAATGAGAAGGGAACATTTCTGCTTATTTCTTCTGCTACATATTCCCTCTGTTAACTAAAAATACTGAACAGAATTATAAAAACCAACATAAGAGGTTGTGAAGAGTGTAGAAAATAAGTAATTAACCTCCAACTAATAAAAATAAATGAAAAAAAAAAAGTAGATTGTTTTGAGACCTTGGGATTGAAGGAGTTAGGCTGCACTGGTTGGTGGAGCTTTCCCTTTGCTTTGTATGTATCAGGACTGGGCACTGAGATTGCAACCCAGAAATGATCTCACATTCAGGCAAAATTAACAAACGAAAAGGTCACAAGAAGGTTCTGCTTTCTTTAGGCACAGGCCCAGGAAGGGATCAACCTAGCAAGACAGAAACATTTTTTTTTCACAGGACTTAGTCTAAAAAAACACCACAGAGTAAACCTAAGACCAACCTTCTCTTCACTTTGATCAACAAGGGCCAGTTGATGAGTCTAGACTTTTCACCCACACTGGAAGGGAACAAGATGCCTGTCCTTGTGTTTGGACTGCACCCTGGGGGTTTCATGGTCTCCTGGAACCTGGATCTTGCATCTGCCGTAAAGGTACTTTTGTGGATAGATGCTAAATTTTTATTATTGAAAGTGGAATACCAGGAGGAGCATCTTATCCTTTATCTTGCTGACATCACTCTCACCTCTGTGCTATTTTTGTTTGTATTTCATAATTGTTCTCTTCTTTCTGTTTGGAATTTCTTGTTTCTAATAATTTTGTATATTCTCTATTTTATTAATCTCTGCTTAGCAGATTGCTTCTGCTTCCTTTCTTCAATTAATAATTCAATCACATTACAATTTTTTGGACACCTATATGTTTGGTTTGCAAATGTTCATTTTTTTAAAAATTTATTCTATATCGGAGCATAGTTGAGTAAAAATGCCGTTCTAGTTTCAGGTGTTCAGTAATACATATCCGTGTATCGCTTCCTGGAAATTTTCTTTTTATTGCAGTATAGTTGATTTGCAATGTTGTGTTAATTTCAGGTGGAAAGCAAAATGAATCTCTTATACATATATCAACTCTTTTTTAGATTCATTTCCCATAATCACCCAATAAAGGTGATCTTTTAAAATTGTTAAAATCACCTCTATTCAGATTTGAGTTACATACAATAAAATCCACGTGTCAGCCAATGATGTGACAATGTGTAATTGTCACAAACCCAGTCAACTAGAGGCAGTTTGCTTCTCCCCTTACTATTCCGCCGTTCCATTTCTACCCCACCCCTGCCCCACAACTCTCCTCCGCTTGGAAGCCCGTGTTTTCCGTCCCTGTGGAGCAGTGCTGCCTCCCTACAACTTTGTTTATGGATTCATACAGTGTGCGTTCTCTTACATCTGGCTGCTTTATGGCATCAAATGTCAGGCCCCGTCTGCTCTGTGGTGTCTTGCATCATTAGCTCACTCCTTTTCATTGTGAAGCAGGGTAGCTTTATATAAACATAAGTACGTTTATCCATTTTATCCTCTGTTGACTGTCTTTTGAAATGTTTCCCGTTTGTGGCAGTTATAATTGAGCTATTTATGAACATCTGGACTCAAGTCTTTGAGTAAACATGTATTCACTATTTCCTGATGTATAGTTAAAAGTGAAATTGCTGGGCTATCTGATACATGCATGATTAAATCTATAGGAAACTGCCATACTGATATTCAGGGTGATTGTACCATCTTACATTCCCACCAGCAATGTATGAGAGTTCCAGTTGAATCCTTACGAACAAACAGGATAATTGGGTTTTTTTAAACTGAGGTACAATTGGTTTCCAATACTGTGTTAGTCTCAGGAGTATAGCATAGTGATGCAGTACTTTTATAGATTATACTCCCTTATAGTTTAAGACAGAGACTGTAATTCCCTCTGCTATACCATATACCCTTGTGGCATATCAGTTCTATATAATACATGGTAGTTTGTACCCTTAATCCCATACCTCTAACTTGTCCCCCCTATTTCCTTCTGTCTTTTGGTAACTATGATTTTTTTTTCTATATCCGTGAGTCTGTTTCTGTTTTGCATGTACAATCAGTTGTATTATTTTTTAGATTCCATGTATAAATGATATCATAGAATATTCGTCTTTCTGTGTTGAGTGCATTTCACTGAAGATAATATTCTCTGGGTCTATCCATGTTGTTACAGATGGCACTATTTCATTCCTTTTTTGTGGCTGTGTAGTATTCCATTGTATATACACAATGAAAACCACCTGAGTTGGTTGCCAGGGGAGCCAACCTGTGATGAGAAGATTGAAAGTTTCAATTCCACAACCCTGGCCTCCAGGGAGGGAAGAGAGGCTGCAGATTGCATCAACTGCTGATGGGTTAATCAGTTTGCCCCATCATAGAACCTCCATAAGAATAAAAGGATGGGATTCTGATAGATTCCTGGTTGGTGAGCATGTGGGTGCTGGAAGAGGGGCTATTATAAAGGCCTGGAATTTCCACGCCTTCCACACACCTCACCCTGTGCATCTCTTCCATCTGAGTGTTCCTCAGTTATGTTCTTTATATTCTTTAAGCTGGGAATATGGGAAATCAAATGTTTCTTTCAGTTCTGTGAACCACTCTAGCAAATTAATTGAACCTGAAGAAGAGGTCCTGGGAACCTCTAATACATAGCTAGTAGACAAAAGCATAGATGACAAGCTAGACTTGTGACTGACTTGTGAAGTGGGGGGTGGGAGGAAGAAGTCTTGGGGGCCTGAGCTCTTACCTGTGGGAACTGACAGTATTTCCAGGTAGACAGTTTCAGGGAATTGCTTGGTGGTATGGAAAACATGCATCATCGTAATAGGAAAGATCATTAAACAACTGGAATGGCCTATTTCAACAGAATTATAAATAGGCTTATCCTAAGTTGAAGTAAAAGCCACGTGTGGTAACTGAAAAATATTCAATTTGACAAATTTGGTTTTGACATTGAAAAAGGCTAGTTTTCTTTTCCTTTGTTTCCTCCCTATGTATCATTCACTTACTTGCCAAAGGACCTTGTCAGAGTCAGTTGGCTGCCTTTTAAAGTTCCATGAGAGAACCATATTTTGACTTGCTTCTTTTGATGCATTGTTATATTATGTGAAGCTATTAGGATTTACATTAAAATGCTATATATTCAAAAGCAGCACAATATGTATTACCAAGATTTGTTGATTCTGATGAAAATCATTCACTGAAGCAACTATATAATGTGAGAATTATAGTTTTTCACTGTGTTCTTGGCTAGTGTTTGCTATTATTACCTACATTTAATTTATGTAAGTAGATAAAATGATTTTTTAGTGATGACCCAGGTATTTGCAGCTCTACTTAGGCAGAGTTGGAACCTTGAACTGAAAAGGTGATGATAGTAGCAATAGCAATATCACCTGTACTTAATATTGTTATTTCTCTATAAAATATAAATGAATACCAGACTCAAGAACACAGTGTGTTGTTACTCACAGACACGACGGCATTCAGGAGGGGAGGACCAGCCTCTTTCTCCACATGTGATGTTGCTCTGACCATTTGGGAGACTGTAGCCAGCATCACAGACAATGTGAACAGTGTCACCTTCCTGGTGTGTTTGTCCTGAAGACGTAGATTGACCATTTTCCACCCAAGGGAAAAAGCACTGTCCTAAAAGGCAAAAGATGACTGGTACTCATCTTGCAATGAAAGAGTATGACATTTTGCAAAGTTCCAAAGAGAAATCAAGTACAAAAAATTTGCTTCTTAAAAATTAGGCCATGCATGTAAAAAATTAGTATGCCGTGTCATTAATTCCAACTTGTGTAATGAAAACATTTTTCATTTGTGAAGTTACTTTCCACAGACATCTTTTCACAATGACTGTCATAGGTCGTCTTTGCTGGCTCCTCTGGTCTCCATTGCTACGACTGTCCAGACCCCGCGATTCCTTCAGGCACAGCCTCTCCACCCACCGGACACACTGATAATTCATCCCAGTGATGAGGAGGGTGCTTACTCACTGAGGCACTTTGGTGCTGGGGACCATCCTCCCTCTGTACAGTTTATTCGAGTCCAGAGTGATTGTGAAGGAGTCACAAAGCTGTGATCACAGGTGTAGTAGAAATATTTCCCTACATCAGCTGGGAAGATTTTTTTATATTTATTTTCATTATATATGCTTCCATGTTTTATTTCTGGAAAATCACACATTCTTCCTTAAAAAAAATAGTTATCCTACATTAGTGAATAGTTCTATGTATGTTAATAATCCCATTGATGAATTTATTATTATTCTTAGCTTAATTATCCCACTTGTAGTAGTGATAGAGATCTGGGACAGTCTATAACTAATAGGGTGTAAAGGTCCTGGAGAAATACAGAATGTTTATGTTCTTTGGAAGTGTTTCTAATATTGACATTATATAGGCGAAAAGAGGAGAGAGAAAACATAAGTTATTTTCTTTTTCCTTAGAGTATGAGGTAATTTCCCTATAAGTTGACTCTCCATCATGATGACACAATACAGACAATTTCGACAAGTCGCCTATTAAAATATAAAGACACATGAAAGTAGATAAAACATGAAGTTACACTTAAGAGGGAAGCTGAGTGTTCAGATCTGTTTCAACTTACCTTGCCCATGAGCACAGCAAACCCACAGGGTGAGGATGACATTGAGTAGTAACAGCTTGTTAGACATTCTCAAAGGCACGTTCATGCAAATATTCCAGTTGTGTTGTTTGGTCGTTTAGCAGCTCATCAAGTGTGACTCTGAATTTAAGGGGATATCTATCAATGTGATGCTAGTTAAGTGAGGTCACTTAGTATCAAAGTTCAAAGAGCTTTGCCAAATCCCTGAATTCCCGGTAGTCGTTTCAAAACACTTGAATTCATTCCCTGATATGTACTTGTCTGTTGGGAAAGACAGAAGGGAACACCAGAGGACAAGATGGTTGGATGGTATCACCAGCTCAATGGATATGAGTTTGAGTAAGCTCTGGGAATTGGTGAAGAACAGGGAAGTCTGGTGTGCTGCAGTCCATGGAGTCACAAAGAGTCGGACACAACTGAGTGACTGAACAACAACAAATGTACTTGTATGAGTTTGTTTCTTTTTAAGGAGAGTACTAGACTGGCCTCCAAAGTGATATAAAACACTAATTTTTAAATTAAACGCGTCTCAAAAACACCATTTCTTTCTCAGCCAGATGAGTAACCGAGTCCATGTCACTAACACTTTCTCATGGCCTTTACTTACCTTCTCCCAGCTTTGCGTAGGGTAGGGATTTATAAAAATTGATGTGTATTTGAACCTTACTCCACCCTCTATATTTTCTTGTGCTTAGGGAAGCACCAGTTTTTTTGGAACTCACTTGGGATCACACTAATAAGTACAAGAGTTTCAGTGTATTCTGGGCATTAAGTATTTAATGTGCTTTGCATGTGTGCTCCCTTGAGTCTGACTCTTTGTGACCCCACAGACTGTAGCTACTAGGCTTCTCTGTCCGTGGGATTTCCCAGGCAAAGATACTGGAGTGGGTTGCGAAACATTTCCTTTTCCATAACGTACTTTGAGGCACCTTTTAATTTTAAAACATATTTAGATGCACACAGTGATAATCCTCTTTTTATAAGAATATAACTCAAGAATCTTTATCTGTTCTTTCACTAACTTATTAATTGCTTTTATTATTTATTTTGTTTATATGTGTGTATTTATATAGCGAATTATATTTGTCATCATTTAAAGTGCAATTCTTTAGTAGAAGAGAATTTCTATTATCAAGAAATTCTATTATCTAATTACCAAGCAGATAATTAACATGGAAAATATAATACTAGTATAAAGGAGAAGAAAATAGATCAGTCACCAATGTGAGAGAGTTAATGCACTGAAATTATTTATTTCCTTACATAATATTACTATAGTAGTTTCAAAATACTAAATTATTTATTAATGTAATTAAGACTTCCAGAATAGAAAAATAGCTTATAGAAACTAACCCTTCTATAAAGAAATATTATAAACTAATACAAACTACAGCAATGAGTACTTGACAGACTGAAAGAAAGCAGAAAATGTTCAGTGTCCAACCCTTGAAAAAATGGAACCAAACCGAGACCTATATTTACCCACTTTCGGAGAAATTCCCCCAAATCTTCATATTTCTCCTTAAGTTATCTACAAAATCCACATGAGGATTTATGGGGTGAAACTCCAAAACCAGATAAAATAAAATAAAAAGAGAATTACCATATAATAATGAAGAGTGTTTTATAATAATAAATAGTCCAGATGATGTTGAATTCACTAAGGCAAAAGAAAAAAAGCCATTACGATGGTAAGTGGTAAGGGCAGAGTAAAACATAATTATAGCATGTAATGTTTACAAATTAAGGATTCCACCAAAAAAAAAAAAGGCTATTAGACCTATTATATTAAAAAATTCATATAAAAACAAAAATTGAAAAAATATTAAAAGCCACACTGACTTAAAAAAAAAAAAAAGAAATGCATTTAAGAAAATGTTTGAAGAGTGCTACACCGCAAATTGTAAAACAAAGCTGAGGAAAATGTTAAAATGCAAATGAAGGAAGAAGTAGATGATAAACCTGGAATAGAACATTTAGTATCACCAAGATGTCAATTTTCCTCAATTAATTTATGTTTTGAACATGACCCTAGTAAGATTCTTCAATTTGTCCTCCAAAAGTTAATGATATGATTTAAAAATGCATGTGCCAATGGCCAGATCAATCTTGAAGATAAAAGAAGATTCGTAATACCAGCTATGTAGATTTATAATTAAGATATTGTGTTTATCACAGTTTGGTAGTTGGCTAATGATAGTGAAATTGATCAGCAGAAAGAAGAGAGTTCAGAAATACATACCCACCCAGAGATTACGTTTTGTGCACCAATGTAATTAGGCAGGGAAGAGAAGTTTTCCCCAGAAAGGGTGAGGTGACAGTTGTCTTTTGGTTGGTAAACAAAATAGAACCCTTTAAAAACTACTTCTTATTGAAGTATAGTTGGTTTACAGTGTTGTGCTTATTTCTGTTGTATAGTAGAGCAGTTCAGTTATGCATCTATTCCTTTTCACATTCATTTCCGTTGTGGTTTATCTCACAACACTGAATGCAGTTCCCTGCGCCATACAGAACAGTTCTGTTGTTTATCTTTCATACATGTAATAGCTCGTGTCTGCTAATCCCACTCTCCCCATTCTTCCTTCCCCCACACCGTTGGCGACCACGAGTCTGTTCTCCATGTCTGTGAGCCTGTTTCTGTTCCATAAATAGGTTCCTTTGTGTCATAGTTTAGACTCCACTTGTAAGTGATATCATATGGTATTTGTCTTTCTCTATTTGCATAATTAGTATTGAGAGTCCTTTTGATGTGAAACTCAAAAAAACCAGAAAACTTAATTAATTAATTTATTTTCTTTTTCCTTAGGAAAGTATAAGGTAATTTTCCTGTAAGTTTACTTTCCATCATGATGATACGATATAGACAATTTCTACAGAGGCATATGAAAGTAGATAAACATGAAGTTACACTTAGGAGGGTAATCTGAACTGAATGTTCAGATCTGTTTCAACTTTTTCCATGAGCACAGGAAAATCTCACAGGGTGAGGATGACGTTGAGTAGTAACAGTATGTTAGATATTCCCAATGGCATGTTCATATAAATATTCCAGTTGTGTTGTTTGGTTCTTTAGCGGCTTATCAAGTGTGACTGAATTTAGGGGATTTCTGTCAATATGATGCTAGTTAAGTGAGGCCACTTAGTAAATATCAAAGTTCAGAGAGCTTTAAAAACCCCTGATTTCCTAGTAGTGGTTTCACAACAGTTTCTTGAATTCATTCCCTGATATGCACTTTTACAAGTTTGTTTTTTTTTAAAGACAGTAACAGACTGGCTCCAAAAGTGATATAAAAATCTAATTTTTAACTTAAAACTTCTCAAAAATCATTGACATTCTCTCTCAGCCAGGTGAAGCATATATGAATAGCTGATTCCATGTCACTATCACTTTCTCTTGTCCTTTCACCCAGCTTGGCTTGTGGGGGTCTATGGAAACCAACGTGTCTTTGGACCTTACTCCGCCACGTATCCTTTCTTGTGCTTAGAAAGTGAAAGTCACTCAGTCGTGTCTGATTCTTTGAGACCCCATGGACCGTAGCCCACCAGCCTCTGTCCATGGGATTCTCCAGGCAAGAATGCTGGAGTGGATTGCCATTTCTTCCCCAAGGAGATCTTCCTGACCCAGGAATCAAACTCAGGTCTCTCACATTGCAGGCAGATTCTTTAGTGTCTGAGCCACCAGGGAAGCCGGTGCTTAGGGAAGCACCAATTTTTTAAAAAACTCACTTGAGACAACAGTAGTGAGTACAAGAGTTTCAGCATATTACTAACATTAAATATTCTTTAATGTGCTTTGAGGCACCTTTTAACTAATTAATTTATTTATGTATTTATTTTCATTTATTTTTATTAGTTGGAGGCTAATTGCTTTACAATATTGTAGTGGTTTTTGCCATATATTGACATGAATCAGCCATGTGTTTACATGTGTTCCCCATCCCGATCCTCCCTCCCCATCCCATCCCTCTGGGTCTTCTCAGTGCACCAGCCCTGAGCACTTGTCTCATGCATCCAACCTGGGCTGGTGATCTGTTTCACCCTTGATAGTATACTTGTTTCAATGCTATTCTCTCAGAACATCCCACCCTCGCCTTCTCCCACAGAGTCCAAAAGTCTGTTCTGTACATCTGTGTCTCTTTTTCTGTTTTGCATATAGGGTTATCATTACCATCTTTCTAAATTCCATATATATGTGTTAGTATGCTGTAATGATCTTTATCTTTTTGGCTTACTTCACTCTGTATAATGGGCTCCAGTTTCATCCATCTCATTAGAACTGATTCAAATGAATTCTTTTTAATGGCTGAGTAATATTCCATGGTGTATATGTACCATAGCTTCCTTATCCATTCGTCTGCTGATGGGCATCTAGGTTGCTTCCATGTCCTGGCAATTATAAACAGTGCTGCGATGAACATTGGGGTACACGTGTCTCTTTCAGATCTGGTTTCCTCGGCGTGTATGCCCAGAAGTGGGATTGCTGGGTCATATGGCAGTTCTATTTCCAGCTTTTTAAAGAATCTCCACACTGTTCTCCAGAGTGGCTGTACTAGTTTGCATTCCCATCAACAGTGTAAGAGGGTTCCCTTTTCTCCACACCCTCTCCAGCATTTATTGCTTGTAGACTTTTGGATAGTAGCCATTCTGACTGGCATGTAATGGTACCTCATTGTGGTTTTGATTTGCATTTCTCTGATAATGATTGATGTTGAGCATTTTTTCGTGTGTTTGTTAGTCATCTGTATGTCTTCTTTGGAGAAATGTCTGTTTAGTTCTTTGGCCCATTTTTTGATTGGGTCATTTATTTTTCTGGAATTGAGCTTCAGGAGTTGCTTGTGTATTTTTGAGATTAATCCTTTGTCTGTTGCTTCATTTGCTATTATTTTCTCCCATTCTGAAGGCTGTGTTTTCACTTTGCGTATAGTTTCCTTCATTGTGCAAAAGCTTTTCAGTTTCATTAGGTCCCATTTGTTTATTTTTGCTTTTATTGCCAACATTCTGGGAGGTGGGTCATAGAGGGTCCTGCTGTGACTATACTCAGATGCACACAAAGATCCCCTGGAGAGGGGCGTGGCACCCACTCCCGTGTTCTTGCCTGGAGAATCCCCACGGACAGCGGTGCCTGGTGGGCTGCAGTCCATGGGGTCACACAGAGTCGGACACGACTGAGCGACTAAGCACAGCACAGCACAAGAGTGCGTCACTCCCATTCCCACTGGATTCCTGGTACTGTTAATCTTGCCCAAGGAGACACAGCACCATATATCAGATGCTGGCTTAGAGCAGAGGGGAAATGGCCACAACCTGGCTAAGGACTGACACCTTGGAAACTCACGGAAACTGAGTTTTCCAACGGCTCAGCCACTATTCTATCAATCGAACCGCTTCAGGTTGCTGGGGCCTATATATTCATTGCTGCTGCCGCTAAGTCACTTCAGTCGTGTCTGACTCTGTGCGATCCCATAGACAGCAGCCCACCAGGCTCCCCCGTCCCTGGGATTCTCCAGGCAAGAACACTGGAGTGGGTTGCCATTTCCTTCTCCAATGTGTGAAAGTGAAAAGTGAAAGTGAAGCCGCTCAGTCGTGTCCGACTCCCAGCAACTCCATGGACTGCAGCCCACCAGGCTCCTCCATCCATGGGATTTTCCAGGCAAGAGTACTGGAGTGGGGTGCCATTGCCTTCTCCGATATTCACTAGTGAATTCCAAAATTCACTAGGCTACTGCTGCATTTCTTCTGCTGTGACATGAGTTCCTCGATCAGAAGCTTTGTCCTGTGGATCACCGCCGTGTGGAAAGGTCCACAGAGGGTTGTTTTGGCAGCTGCATTGTGCAGGGAAAGCACATCCATGACTGAAGTGTCAGAGGAATCACCTGCCATTGGGGGCGGGGCCTCACCCTGGGATTGTGCCACACCGGAGACTCAGCTGGTCTCTGCTGCCAGCAGATGGGACACTCAGCAGTGGCCCAGGGGATAGGCTTTGTGGAGTGGAAGTCATATTTCTGAGCCCATAAATAACTTCCGTTCTGATCACCATGGCCCATTTGTACGTGAACCCACCAGGACATAACAGCAGTGGCTGGGGACAATCTGCCTGTATCCACCAAACACATCATCTTACCCACTTGACTTTTAAATGTGCCTCTGCTGAAATCAGTCTTTGGTGAGGATCACCTTTTTTACTCATCAGAGAGATCTGTCCACATACATCTTTCCATCTCCTTGTGGCCAATTTTCCAACCATTTTCATTCCAATTCTTGGACCCCATTCTTTCCAACTTTAACTGCAGACATCCTAGTGTGTTTGAAAACATAATTTTCACTGTAATCCAGCTACTGGTAGAATGAAATTCTGGGTTTCCTTTTCAGTGATCTCAGCTCAGTGGGTACAGGAGACAAGGATTTTATTCAAGGATCAGCAGGGAAATTTTAAGGGCATTTGTGCAGCATCTGAACTGTTTGAATTCCCGAGCTCATCTCATTTTTTCTTCACTTTGTCTCTTGCAATGAGGATCAACCAGTTCACCCAATCCTACTCATTAGTTTCACAAAAATGCTCTAAGATATCAAATACTTGTCTCCTATAAATACAATTGGAGGTATCAACTGTTGATATTTTATGTATCTTTATCGTCATAGCACGCCATGGACTATTAGTGTCATCTTCCTCTGGGCAGTGGATGTATTACTGCTGTTAGAAATGTCAGATTTGAGGAGACTTCCCTGGTAGTTCACTGGTTAAGATTTTGCCTTCCAACCCCGGGAGTGTGAGTTTGAGCCTCAGTTGAGGAGCTAAGATCCCACATACCTTGTGACCAAAAAACCAAAATGTAAAACAGAAGAAATATTGTAAAAAACTCCATAAAGACTTTAAAAATGGTCCACATCAAGAAAATATACATTAAAAAAATCAGATTTGAGAATTAATTCCAGAAATTCCAGAGCCAATTTTGAAAAGTTATCCTAAAGGTTTTCTTCCTTTGGGATCTCTCATTACCAAAGTCTATATAAAGAATTAAGAGTTCTTTTTAGAGGAATAGAAGCATATTCTAAATTAGTATAATACACACACACACACACACACACATACACACACACACACACACACACACATGGAGAGACAGAGGGACAAACATACATGGAGAGGTTAAGATTTGTTTTAAGGAATTGGCTCATGTGATTGTGAGACTAGCAAGTCTGAAACATGCAGGGCAGGTAGCAGCATGGAAACCTAGAAAGGGTGTGTGTGTTGCAGTTTGGAGTTTGAAGGCTGTCTGGAGGTAGAGTTCTTTCTTTCTGGAAGGAGCTCAGTGTTTTCTCTTAAAACCTTCAACAGATTGGATGGACACCCACCTTATGGAAGGTACTTTGCTTTGTTCAAAGTCTGTGATTAAATCGTAATCATATCTTTAAGATGCCTTCAGAGAAACATCTAGGTTGATAATTTGACCAAGCACTTAAGTACTGTAGTCTAGCCAAGCTGACACAAAATTAACCACCACACAAAATATTTAAGATGAACTTGGATATTAAGTTCAGGAGATTCGCAAACCAACTATGGAAGATCCACCTGATTTCCTCTTCCTGCCTGTAGTAAAATACATGCGATAAGATGTAAATTGAAGGATGAACTGTCAAGCCAAAAGAAATCAGCATGAGATGATTTGACATTTCCCAGCCTATCCACAGAGTATACTCACCAATCAAGCCCAGAGTGAACCTGGCCAGTCCTTGGCTTAAAAGGTTAGGCACATGACTTGAGATCCAAAAAACTGTCTCAGCCTAAGCCAGAAATAGAGATGCTATTATCCAGGAAAGATCTGTGATGTGCCTGCATAGCTGAGAACTTGCACCTGTTATTGCACAAGAGACTGACAAAGTTTTGAGAATGTTATCCTACTAGAAATGCTTCCAGCCTGAACTGAAAGTAACACGCATCATACAAATAAAGGAAGAACGTCTTCCAAGATAGAGCCCTGCACCCAGAAGTCTGGGCCAACAGGGCCTCTTCCAGTTGAGAAAGGAGGCTCACCTGCCTGGTGGTCCAAAAAGCTAGGGCTGCCCCCCAGTGGCCCAAAGACAGAACATCAACTTCACCATTGAGTGTTCTCTGTTCTTGTAACCTAATGACAATTCTCCTGGTGGATTTTGAGTTTGTGATGTGTTACCCTTTATTCAAAATTTTTCTGTTGGTCCATTCTTGAATGGTAATATCTATCCTATGTCTGTTTTAATTTTGGAAACACATTACTTATTTTCTGGGTTCACAGAGTCACACATGAATAGAAATTTTGCCCAAGAGTGGACCTGTAACTGAGTCTCACTCATGACTTATTTAGAAGATATTTAAGTAAAATTTGGGCCTTAGAGTTGATGCTGGAATGGATTAAAACTTTGAGGGCTGTTGGAAGTGGGTGAATATATTTTACATGTGGGAAAGGTAGGAATTTGTGTGCCACAATGTGAACTGTTATGTCATGATTTTTAGAAATGAAAAATGTTTATATCAACTGATTAAAGCTAACTATGCTGTTTGTAATATATGAACATAAAAATCACATTTTAGACTTTAGTGGTTTAATGTTTCAAAAACTCTATACCAGCAAAATCATGAAAATGTTATTAGATCTGAAGATCATTACAAAAGAGGGCTCTAGAATTCCCAACACATGTTATCTTACTTTGTATGTGTGTTCAGTTGCTCAGTCATGTCTGACTCTTTGGGGCCCCATGGGCTGTAGCCCACCAGGCTCTCTGTCCATGAAATTTCCCAGGCAAGAATACTGGAGTGGGTTGTCATTTCCTACTCCAGACCATCTTCCCGACCCAGAGATTGAACCCTTATCTCCTGCATCTCTGCATTGCAGGTAGATTCTTAACCACTGAGTCACCAAGGAATATATACCCTTACTTTGTATATGTCTTTATGATAAAATAACATATTCTATGTTTCAAAGGTGATACACGTTAAAGACAGAAAAATTCAAGAATGCATGTATGCAAAAAGGAGTTAAACACCACATTTTACCCCATTATCTCTAAATTCAGCTATAGTTATTCTAAATATTCTATTACACTTCTTGCCAATATTTTTTATAAAAACACATTCAGTGTTTAAAGCATAGTGTCTTTATGTGCATGTGTGTTTATACTAGATGTCAAATGTTTCTAATCACTTGTCATGTTATAATCATTATGTACCCAATTGGATTCTAATTCCTCTTTCTTTGAATTATTGTGTGTTAGATATGCATATTGTAAATGGTCATGTATTTCATCACTTTTTGGTATATTTATCTTTTGGTAGATAAGCAAAAGTAAGAAATATCTACTTACATCTTGTTACTATCATATGTATGACATAGTTTGCTGTTTACGTGTTTGGAAATGATATTATTTTGAAGATACCAACAAGGATTCTTTTCATTTTTCTTCTGAAAGAGTCTCAGAAAACCTCAGAAGTTATGGAGAAATCTTTGAGAAAGTTAGGAAACTGATCGATAGAAGAGGCACTGAAGTGATTGCATTAATTTGCTCAGGTATTTTATCAACAGGACACAAAGCACTTTGGTTTGCCAAGTTTAATGAGGTGCTTTAAAGAAGTGATTCATTAGTCTTCCTGACTATAATTTCATCATCCCCATAACATCTGATTTATGAATCAAAATGATTTAAACAATACTTGATAAAATAAACTGAGAATTGGATTAATAATGAAAAATTCTCAATACATGTACATACAACTGCATTTAACCAGTGTTTTGTCCACAATGAGGATACACCACTTTTCCTTCCTGACAAGCTGTTCGAAATGTATGATCTGGTGTCACTGGATGATACCCACTTTTACATATAAATTCAATACGATCCTGTGTTTTAGAGTAAAGTTTTTTTGAAGTTGTCCATTTTAACTGTATGTTATATTTTTTCATCATTTCTTCTGAAATTTCACAGGCCTCTGAAGATAAAAATATAAACATAAAACATTATATAGTGAGCAAATATTTTCCACAGAATTTCAAGCTTTCAAGTAGAATCTTCTACTCTAGTCCAAAAATTCCTTCTCAAAACCTTTTCCAAACCAACTCATTGAAAATCTATTATGCAGGTTTCATCATTTTAAATGTAAGAATGAGGTACTATATTTAATGTAATAATTAAATGTTATAATCATAGACTTACAATGTCAATTACCTTATGAAAGATTTCATTAAGGAACCTCTTGTTGCTATTGTTCCTGACCAGAAAATTTTCATACTTTATTTCCACACACAGTAATATTTGGTAATCAAGCATGCAACAGAATGGTTTGTTAATCCATGAAAGCTCTATTATAAACAGCTAAGCCTCATGCTCAGTACAAGGATTTTCCCAGAATCCACGAGAAGACTGAAGCATTTGCCTAAGCACTTTGGTGGTTCAGACCACTCTCCATTCTGACACACACTGTTTCCGTTTCCCTGAAGTTCATAGTAGGCCTGGCACTGATACTCCACGAGTGACCTCAGAGGATATAGAGGTGTGAGGAGTGAGGTAATGTCTCCATTGTCTGTTGGTAGAGGAGGCCCACACTCTCCTTGAGAGTCTAAAAAATATGTTGTTTGATTTATTGAAAAACTACCATGCCCCGCAGTTTAAAATAAAGGAAAAAAATGTAGCCTACTATGTAATATCAAGACTTGTGACTTCTGATGACAGAAATGATTTATTGAAGAAAATCCAGTCACTTAACAGAAAAGGCACATTTTTATGCTTTACTTTTGCCCCACTTGAAAGCATACATAATACATTTACAAATATGTCTTCTGTGCAGGGTTCTGGTATTAAAATATGTTTTCTTAGTGAATATAGGCAGATGGATACTGAAGAGAAATAAAGCATTTCTTTCATCTTTATGTGCAACATACTGCAGTGTCTTGAATCTCTAGTCATTTTAATTGATTTTCAAATTTGTTACAAAAGAAACATTAGCTCCGCTGGCTCCTTAAATAAAATTCAAACAACTACAGATTTGAATAGTGGACTTCCTTTCTTGGACAAGCTGAGATGCTTATTACATCTGTGAAGTATTCCTTCTGCTAATTAAGAATCTTGACATATTATAAAAACCAACACAGGAGATTGTGAAAGATGTAGAGAAGATGTCAATCTGATTAGAGACCTTGGGATTCAAGAAATTGCACTGCAGACAGTGTCTTGGGTTTTAATTTGCTTTCTGTGTATCTTGGTCAAGTCACTGACACGACAACCTAGAAATAATAACAAGTTCAAGCAAAAAAAAATATCTCAAGAAATACTTGATCTTTTTCATCAGAGACCCAGGAAAGTGGTGTGTGTATGCCTGCTAAGTCACTTCAGTCCTATCCAGCTCTGCGACCCTATGGACTGTAGCCCGCCAGGCTCCTCTGTCCTTGGGATTCTCCAGGGAAGAGTACTGGAGTGGGTTGCCACTCCTTCCTCCAGGGGATCCTCCTCCAGGGATCAATCCTACATCTCCTGCAGCTCCTACATTGTAGGTGGATTCTTTACTGCTGAGACATTGGAGAAGCCCAGAAAGGGAGCAGGCTAGCAAGACAATGGATTTTTGTAATACCGACTTACTCTAGAAATACACCATAATGGAAACCTAAGACTAACTGTTTCCCTGCCTTGATCAGCAGGGGCCAAGGGAGGAGCCCAGACTTCCACTCACGTGGTTGAGAAGCAAGATCCCTCTGCCCTTTCTCCTTGAGTCAGTGGAGGCCAGGTGGGAACCTTGGACTTGTACCCTGCATGGCAGTAATGGAGGCCTGATAAAGATTCCAATAAAATCTAGGGTCTCAAAAATCATAATACCCCAAAAGTCTAGAATACAAATCATTCGTAATACCAAGGACCTCAAAGAAAGCCTCAAAAGAAAAAAAAAAAAATCCACAGAAGACAACACTGAGATGACATAGATATTGAAATAATTGGTAAATGGTTTTTCTTAATGGAATTGAATTTATAGGACTAAAAAAATAGACTAATATAATTTAAAAAACACATTAGATAGGCTCAATAATACACTGCAGGTGACAGAAGGATAAATAAGCTTAACTACAGTCTAACTTTGAATAGAGACTGAAAAAAAAAATGGACAGAGCTTCAGGCACCCATAGGAAGATAGTAAAAGATTGGAGACCCCGAAGGTAAAAAGAAAGGGGATTGAGATGAAAAAATAACTATAATGACAGAATATTTCCCAAATAGGGCACAAGGCACAAATCTATATATTAAAACATCTGAAGAATTCCAAACAGTATAAACCCATAGAAATTAATGTCAAGATACATCAAAACTAAATTGCTGGAAACCAAAGGAAAAAACCTCAAAAGCAGCTAGATAGATATTATGCAATACTTATATGGAAAAAGGATCCAAACATCAGTAGGGTTCTCATCCATGACAACAGAGCCAGGAAAAATTGACATCATTTTTCCAATCCTGGAAGAAAAAAATCATCAACCCCAAATTCTATATCCAGTGATACCATCCTATAGGATTAAAGGGAGAAAGAAAGACATTCCCAGACAAAGGGAAACAGAATTTGTCCCAGCAGACCTACTTAAAGAATTGCTAAGGGAATTATTAAGATAGAAAGGAAAATAGAAAAGGGATTGAGACTTTAGGAAGGAAGGAAAAATAATAGAATTGATTTTTAAAAATTCAGGGGTAAATATAATAAGACTGTCTTTCCCCTGATGATTTTATTAGATCAGGGTCATGCAAAATTATGTCATTTGATATGGTGCTCAGTGTATGTTGAGGGAATACTTAGAATTTATGTTAAAAATGCGGGGAGGGTAAATAAATCTAAAGGGAAGTAAGGTTTCCACATTTCACCTGAGGTGATAGAATGTCAGCAACAGTAGGGAGTGATAAACTACCTATGTGTACCTAATACCTAGAGCAACTACTAAGAAAGCCCTGCAGACGAAGTATATACTTGAAAGCAATGCAGATGTATCGCAGCTAAATTATTTTATAGTGTTCAAAACCCCACAGTGAAGAAAAGGAAATGGAGATGAGAAACAGAGAAAACACACACAAAATGAATAATAAAATGGCAGACACTGCCCCTAAGAGTAGTTACTTTAAATGTAAATGGTCTGAATACTTCAGTCTAAAGACTGAGAATGGCAGGTGAACACAAAACCTGTATGCTGAGCTGTATGCTGTTTTATTTATTTATTTTTAAATTTATTTTTATTTATTTATGTATTTATTTTTTGTATGCTGTTTTAAACATGAAAACATATGCAAGTAGAATTTGCTAAAAACTCACACCAGGCAAAAATTAACTTGATAAACTAGAAGAAGACTCTTGAGAGTCCCTTGGACAGCAAGGAGATTAAACCAGTCAATCTTAAGGAAAATCAACCCTGAATATTCATTGGAAGGACTGATGCTGAAGCTAAAGCTCCCATACTTTGGCCACCTGATGGGAAGAGCTGACTCATTGGAAAAGACTGTAAGGCTGGGAAAGATTGAGGACAGGAGGAGAAGGGAGGCGACAGAAGATAAGATGGTTGGATGACATCACCAACTCAACAGAGATGAGTTTGAGCAAACTCTGGGAGATAGTGAAGGACAGGGAATCCTGGTGTACTGCAGTCCATGGGGTCGCAAAGAGTCGGACATGACTTCGGGACTGAACAACAACAATTTCTTGTTTAGATTCCCTTCCTTTCTGAACTCTAAACACTAAAGCATCCCAAGACCAAGTTTCAGACACCTATTTTTTTTTTTTATGTGTACACTAATTCCCTGAATGAGTTCAACTCATTCATACCTTTAAATATCACCCATATGTGAAGATGCCCAAAAGACGCCACATTCTGTTACCAGGACCCAGTTGCCTATTCCATGTCTCAAAGTGAAATTCCTTGGGCTGTCACATGTACTGATGGTATCTTTAACACATTTATTCTTCAAGAAATAACTGTCTTAATATTTAAGACAGGAAATGTTCCATGATTCCAACCATTCAAATCTGGTCAACAATTTCATAAAATATATATGTGAGATATTTATTAATTCCACAAAAGAACTGGATGTTAAGCACCATCATTTTCTTTTCATCAAAAACTTATTCCCTAAGAACTTCTTCAATATCTATTTATATCAGCATGTTTTATTCCTAATACTTTCTCTTAAATCGAGGAGGGGGTAGACAAGATACTCTACCTTTGCACTGAGGTGGTTTTGTCCAAGTTCCATTTAAACATGTCACATCTACGTCCCCTAAAATGTCATAAGTCCCGATGCATTCATAACGTACTCTTTCACCATTTAGATACCTAGGTCTGTCATTTTGTATAACTGCATTTTCCACTCTGGGTGGATTCACACAGGAAACATCTGAAAAAAAGAAAGAAAGTATTTCTAATATAATGATCCTAATGAACAATAAGCCAATGAGTGAATGTCAAATATATTCCATTGTTACTTAAATTCAATAGGTAATCTGTCATGAAAGACTGCTAAATTCAATAAGTTTACATATAAGATTAAGGAAAAGGAGATAAAGCAATATTTTTCAGTGCAAATTAAGCTTTTTTACCTTAAATCTCTGCCCCAGCCTTCACTAGCAGGTTAATAACATGATTTCAGGCCAGTGAAAATGAGAGCTTTTCTGGACAATTCTTTCTGAGTTTAGTAAAATCAGTGTTATAAATTATATAAATTCACAATGAATTTATAAACCATAAGAAAGTCATAATAATAATATCATATGGATTTGATTTAAATCATCAGGATTTAGTTTACAATCATTCTGTTTATTAACTGTAACTTAAGACACCTAGAAAAATAAACACAGTAGATACTTCTTTAGAAACTTGATCAAGAATTAGCACACTTTGAAGAATACCATTGTTGAAGGAAGAAGATGATTAACTAAAAGATCCAAACATATCTGGGAAACAAAACTATTCTTTGATGATATTTTTTGGAAAATGCTTAAGGACACCATAGTGAGTGATGGGTCATCCCTCAGTGAGATTCAGGGGATGTAAGATATGAGAGGCTGTAGCCTTGACTCCTAAACTGAAATGTGCACAGAATCCCTTGGGATTCCTTAAAACCATGTCAGAGTTGCAGCCCCAGAGATTTTGATTCAACAGGTCTGAGTGAGCCTGTGAATCTGCTTGCATATCTAAGAGTTTTCAAGAATATGCTGAGATTGCTGTGCCAGGGATGTGCTTTTAGAATTATTGGGCTACAACTCTAAACGCTGAGAACACAATCCCATCTCTTTTTATGTTGAGACAAACTTTTTTGACCTGTATGCGGGTCAAGGAGCAACAGTTAAAACTTGACATGGAACAATTGTCTGGTTCAAAATTGGGAAGGGTGTACGACAAGGCTGTATATCATTACCCTGCTTGTTTAACTTCTATGCAGAGAACATCAATCATGTGAAATGCTAGGCTGGCTGAATCACAAGCTGGAATCAAGATTTATGGGAATAATATCAACAACCTCAGATATGCAGATGATACCACTCTAATGGCTGAGAGTAAAGAGGAACTAAAGAGTCTCGAGAGTGAAAGAGAAGAGTGAAAAAGCTGGCTTGAAACTCAGTGTTCAAAAAACTAAGATTGTGGCATCCAGTCCCATCCCTTCATGGCAAATAGAAGGGGGAAAAGTGGAAGAAGTGACTGATTTTATTTTCTTGGGCTCCAAAATCAATGTGGACAGTGAGTGCAGCCATGAAATTAACAGACGCTTGCTCCTTGGGAGGAAAGCTGTATCAAACCTAGACAGCGTATTAAAAAGTAGAGACATCACTTGGCCTACAGAGGGCAGTATAGTCAAAGCTATGTTTTTTTTCCAGTAGTCATGTATGGATGGGTGAGCTACATCATAAAGAAGGCCAAGTGCTGAAGAATTGATGGTTTCAAGCTGTGGTGCTGTTGAGAGTCCCTTGGACTGCAAGGAGATCAAACCAGTCAACTGTAAAGGAAATCAACCCTGAATACTCACTGGAAGGACTGATGTTGAAGCTGAACCTCTAATACTTTGGCCACCTGATGCGAAGGGCCAAGTCACTGGAAAAGACTCTGATGCAGGGAAAGAGTATTGAAGGCAGGAGAAGGGGGTGACAGGGGATGAGATGGACTCAATGGATGTGAGTCTGAGCAAACTCTGGGAGATAGTGAAGGACAGGGAAGCCTGGTGTGCTGTAGTCCATGGAGTTGCAAAGAGTCAGACACGACTTATCGACTGAACAACAATAAGAACAACGAATAATCTATGACCATTTAATGATGGTGAATATTATATTACTTAAGATACTTTAATAATAAAATTTAAGAATTTTACCAAAGTACCTTTGCACACTGGCCTTCCTATCCATTTGCTCTTAACACACTGTATAGTGTTGGATCCATTCAGCTGATAATATGGTCGACATTTAAAAGCCACTTGTTCTCCTGATCTATATGATTTCTTCTTCTGGCCTATGAATACAGCATCATCAAAGCTGGGCAAGTTAAAACAATCTGTGCCTGAAAAAAAAAGGAATATATATTAGTTTAGTCCATCTTTAAAAATACATAGTAACCAATGATTATATTCCAGAAAAATAGATAGGTACTTATCAAACCAATGAATATTGTGCAAATTTCTCTTATAACTTAAAACAAATGTCAGACATCTTGACCTTGTCACATTGAGTGTCTCTATATTCATCAGAAGTACAACATGGGAATGGTGATATTCAAAGAGATAGGGCTGCATGTGATGCTTGAGAGCATACTTCTCACATTTAAATTCTTTTTCCCCATTGCAGGCCACCTACATTATAAATGTGTTTCTGTTTCTTCTATCGAAACCTGTTACCTTGAATTGTGTCACATGTCTTAGAAATTATATATTATAAAGAAATGATTGATAAATTAACAGTAAATTGTGTAGTGATAAGACTGATGAGCAGAGGTCAACTGTGATACAGTCGTGTGGAACAAAGACTAGAAATCTGAGAATGTTTATCAGAGGAT
The DNA here is from genome assembly GCF_019320065.1 of Cervus canadensis. NCBI lineage: Eukaryota > Metazoa > Chordata > Mammalia > Artiodactyla > Cervidae > Cervus > Cervus canadensis. The sequence goes on from NC_057398.1 coordinate 4,801,579, forward strand.
GTTCAAACTGCACCCAAGTTGATGTGAAAATGAGATAATTTAGCTCCTGTTTTCAAACTTTTGTTATTACTAGGATTGTTAATTCTCTACTAGAATTGAGAACTTTGACAAGATGCCTTGTAAAGTTCTAGAATTACTGCTTAATTTCATATTTGTACCATTTATGCTCTTAATTAAAGATATTTGTCAGCATTAGAATAAAATGAAATGCACTATACTTATGCATTTTGGTGTACGGGACCATTTTCCTCCTAAACATCTTATAGATGCAAATCCATAAATCCTAAATCCTTTGTTACAGGTGTATCTGACTTTTTCTCCGTATTGATAACTGTCTTTCTTGTGACGTACAACACCATTCTGAACTGAAGGTGGAAGTCCACAGGGAAGTCCTAGGAATAAATGAAAGAAAGATTTTATGTTTCACTAACTCTGAAATTTAACTTATGTACTGCTTGTCATATTTGATAGTTTAACTGAAAGAAATAAATGATTTTACAGGAGCTTTCATGATATCACAGAGAAGTGCACACATGTGTCCTAATATCACCATTCTGATGTGTGTCCAGCTGCCCACATAAGCAAGAACTTGAAACCAAAAGTACCAATATATGAAAGAGACTATCTGTGCTCTCTGACCAATCATGAGTAATTAAAGGAAAGCACACTGAGATGTCATCATCTTAGAGGAAGTGCTATATATTGTAAGATATTAGAAGCGACATTGTAGGAAGGACAAAGGACATTTTTTGGAAAAAACTCAGTGACAATGGAAACACTGCAACTTCTATGAATAGTCGGACTCTGAATACGTTTACTGATATGAATAGGAAGGTTTAATTTTGTTGTACATCCAGCGTCAACACACAAAAAAATTGCCAAAATTAAAAGTGATTCCATATGGAACCAATGCAATTAAGAAAAAGAATGATTTGAACATGCAAAAGTTAATTAAATGCATTAATATAAAAATTATATATAAGTGCCACAATATATACAAAATGTGATATACTGAGTAAAGGAGTCTGTCTCATGACTTTGTTGCCAATTCATTAGTTTAAAAAAGTGAAATTAACACACATTGAAGAGTAACACAGTTGAAGGAAGAAGATGACCAAAAGATCCAAAGAGAAAATCTGACAAAATAACAGAAAAATAAATGTATAATTTACAAAACTACTCTTTAATGATATTTTGGGCAAATGCTTAAGGACATCGCAGTGAGTGAGATTGACGGGATGTAAGGTACAGAGGCAGTAGCCGTGGCTCCTAGACTGAAATGTGCACAGAATCCCTTGGGAATCATTAGGACAGTGTCAGGATTGCAGCCCCAGAGTTTTCCTTTGAACAGTTTTTTACATTTTCAATATTTTCAGTGCTCTCTGAAAACAATTTTAAATGAACTGGCATTTACATGTACTGGCATTACAGTGGAAATTAAGAATATATTCTACATTTTGTGAAAAGAGATATGCCTAGAGCTAATTTTGTTAAAACGTTAGCATGAAAGCATTGTTAATGACTTTGAAATATAGTCAACTGAACATATTTAAAATATAGGAGTTGATGAGGTTTGAATCTGCAAAATCATCACCCTATGCAAGATTATGAAAATAACCATTGTTTCCCAAAGTTCCTTCAAATTACAAACAAGAATCCCCCAAACATGTTCAAGTCATACTCTAGCTTTTCTGTGACTTATTTTCTATTCACATTTTCATGAGCATATTCACATGACCTCATAAGCAATATTCAGTAGCCTTTCACACTGTGGTACTCAGAACATAGAAAACAATTCATTTTATTTCCCCCTTAGGTGAACATGTTACTTTTTTCATTAAGGTATTATTTATAGGTATCTCACCTTGCAGGCTATTTCTTTCTACCAGGAGAGTCAATCAAAAATGAAAGTAGATAAAATTATATTTAGGAGGAAGGCTGAGTGTTTGAATCAATTTCATCTTACCCTGTCCTTAAGCAGTGGAAAACCACAAGGTGAGGAGGACATTGATTAGTAACAGCATGCTAGATTTTCTTGATGGTACAGTCACACAATGTTCCAGTTGCACCATTTGAGGTTTAAAATCTGCCTCATTTGCAGTTCCCAAATGTGACTCCGAAATTAAGTGTATTACAGTGAAGCTGGTTAATGTGTCATTTAGTAAATATCAAAGTTCAATGTCTTACACTATCCCTAAATGTTTTCTGTTGGTAGTTTCATGGTAAGTTATTTTTTTCATCACCTGACAAGTATGTCCATAGCTTTATGTGGGACCAGGTATGAACTGGCTCCAGAAGTAATATAAAATACTAATTTTCAGTAAAACATCTCATGATAGTAGGTGAAGTTCTTTCTGCCTGTTGAATCATCTGTATTTTCATGGGCTATGAAAACTGATAAATTTTTTAAAATTACAGTAGATCTTAATATGTACTACACAGGTTATGGGGTGTTAAACGTGGCGATAGTGTTAAAGAATCCACCTGCCAGTGCCGGAGACGTGGGTTTGATCCCTGGATTGGGAAGATCCCTTGAAGAAAGGCATGGCAGCCCACTCCAGTATTCCTGCCTCAAGAATCCCATGGACTGAGGAGCCTGGCGGGCTACAGTCAACCGAGTCGCAAAGAGTCGGACACAACTGAAGTGACCGATCACGTACAGTGTAATGATTTGACTTATATATGTATATATAAGTCAAATATATATATATATATGAGAAGTCATATATATATGTCAAATCATATATATATATATGATATGTTTACAACAGTAAGTTTAGTGAATATCCATCATTTCATTATTTGATATCAGTTACTGTATAATTATTATGTTCTTCTGTTTGTGTTAGAGTCCTTGATTTTTGTGTTCCTTATAGTCTCATGTTTGTGTTGCGTTTAAAGCAGCAGTCTCTTCCTCTAGTCTTTACAGGCTTGTCTTGGGGTGAGAAGTTTTGAGGCTTTCCCAGACCTCTTTAAGGATACACCTGGCCACAGATCTCAGTTCCTCTCAGGAGAGATTTTTGAAGCTCGTATGCTTCTCTCAACCTAGCAAAGCCAGTCTCTGTGCAGACAGCTTCCTGGCTGCTTCCCTGGGGCAATGCTGAATACTGTTTGTGTGCTTTCTCACAGTCCCACGGGTCAGACTGGCTTCTGGATGTCTCTCAGATCAAAGGCTTGGATCACCACCGTGAGGACCACACAGGGAGCGGGCCCTGGGGCAGGGGCATGTGGATACGTTGCTGCGCCCTTGGGTGAGCAGGACCCACAAGCAAGGCGTCTGCAACGCCTAGAGGGCGGGCTTCCTGGCAGTGTCTCCAGTGTGGTCAGGAGGATTCACGTCCCTCAGTGAGTTCTAGCTCTGGAGGCTGTAACAGCTGGCCTCTCCCCACCCCTCAGCCATGCAGGTGGCCCCAGTGTCCTGGACAAGGGGAGAGAGAAGGGCGCCTTCTCATCAGTGTTGGACGCTGAGGAAGCCACCCTTGGCCAGATGCTCTTATTCCCCCCCAGGTAACATCCTGTGCTGAGGGGCTCTCCTGGCACTAAGCTGTACCACTTTAGGGGACGGTGACGCACATAAAGTGAGGCTGTTCCTCTAACCCTCTATGATGTGCCAGGTCTTGAATATTTGCTGTAATTTCTCTGCTAGATTCCTTGCCTTCCACAAAGATACTGTCATTCATGGGTGACGGTCAAAAGTCTGTGTTTGTATCGGGAGAGACAGTAAAACTCCTATTCTGCCATCTTTCTAATGTCATTCTGTCATTACAGGTTTCTTCTTGGTGGTTCTTTTCATTTTCTTGACTAATGTCCATCAATAGGCACATTTATTTTGTTATACACTTATCTAGGAATCTGTACACTCACACACGCTTGTTAAAGAATAAAATTAAATAGGTCCTTTGACAAAATAAGAGGCTGATCTAAACATTTTGCAGTGGATGATACAGCTGAGTCTTAGAAACATATGAACATACTGGGGTCTCAGCCCAGCTTACTCACCGACACGGACGCATATTGGGGGAGGGTACCAGCCCTTCTCTGTGCAGGTCATTGTGTTCTGATTATTGTGAAGACTATAGCCATCATGGCAGCGGACTCTTACAGTTTTACCTTGTAAATACTTTTCATGGGAATTTGTGTAATATCCATTTTCCAAATAATTGAAAGTACATTGTCCTAAGGATCATAAAACCAATAGAATAGAAAAATAACATTTGGTAAAAGAGCACAGTAAAAATTAACTTTATAGTATTTACCTGACAATGCATTAGTATTCTAAAATAACATATAACTTAATAAAAATGAAAGTTACTGCCACATTTGTTTAAAAGGAAAAAAAATGAATTTCATTTTTAGTTTTTTATAATTTATTTTTAGTTTTTATAATTAAAATATGTATAGATGATGTAGATATTCTTGTAAGGTCTCTATTCTCCAGTGATTTCCATGAAGAGCTCCTCATGAAAGGAAGACCTATTTGGATCTTTTTACTCAGAGAACTTGTCCTTCAGCCTTCCTGTTGTATACAAGACCTAATTGTACTCACTTACTAGTGAGTACTAGTGTCTCTTCACACTTTGAAAGATTTATACACATAAAATTAAAGAGGTTTACTTACTGAGGCAGGGCACTTCTGGAGACCATCCTTTCAGGGTGCAAGTCATGTAGTCCCAGGAACTTTGTGAAGGAGTCACAAAATGCCGTTTACAGCGATAGGAAAACTGTTGACCTATACTTGCTGGAAAGTATCCTTTAAATGCATAATATAACTTTCCATGTTTTATTACTGGAAAATCACAAGATTTCACTTGAAATGAAAAAAAAAGTATAAATACTATTTTATCTTAATAATCAAATTAAAATGGTTTCATCTATTAATTATATTCTCTTATTAGCATAATTACACTCATTGCACTGGGGATTCTAGGACAAGAAAATTTATAAAAACTTCAGATGACTAATATACGTAAGGAGATCCACGCTAATGTAGCTGCTATTCCACGGTCTGGGTTCTCCTTGCCTGCCTCTGGGAGGTCCAGCATTTCCAGTTTCCTGGGATTACAAAGAACGAAGTAGCAGTTGTGAATGGCTGTGCCAGCACTTCTCACAGGTCATTTCCCAGCTACATGTGGAGTGAGCAGCTCCCAGTTTCTTCATGGAAGAGTCACACCACACATCTAGACCCTCATCTTCTTCAGCTGCTGCCCGAGCAATTGGCTTCTAGTGAACCCGTCCCTGAGAGCTGATGAAGCCGAGCTTGCTCGGTGCCTGGGGACTCCAGAGAGCTGCTTCATGGTTTTGGAGAGCACAAGGTCTGAAGGAGCGCGCATGCATTTGCACAGCTCCTCTCCCCGGCTCAGAGCAGAGTGAATGAAATGACAACCTCCAGTTCCCAGGTTTACCAACTATTCTGGCTTCTAGCTCACCTCTCTTAGGACACTAATGGGAGCTGGCATACTCTAGACCCCTGAAAGGTGCGAAAAACGAAGACAGTGGTTTGGATGAGCATAGAGGTTAGAGAGGCACCCAGAATCTCTGGCTAGGCTGACTGATGAAAGGGTTCTACTTCTGAGGCAGGTCTGTGAAGACTAGGAAAAGTGGACATTTACTATAATGCACAGATATCAACACAGAAAGTCAAGGAAAATGATAAAATGAGAAATATGTTCAAATCAGAAGAATAAGACATCCGTTATTTTTGCTTCTAACCCAACAACAGAAATTAGACATCCATCCACAGAGAAACCTTCCTTGGACGGAGGTGTCTCAGTCAACACCCTATGCCAAGGGACCCAGAAGGGGTCTCGCCCACACATGCATGAGGCATGTGGGCAGACAGACCTCTGTCCCGACTGTGGTGCCTGCAGTGGCTCATGAACCAGCTTTCTCCCTCTCAGCCACAGTCCAAGAGCCCCTGTAAACACTATCTTAGAAAATCAAGCATGGAGCTAAGTCCTTATGTGAAAGTCCAGTTTCTCACAGGAGAAGCTCTGTCTGCCTCACTCACACACCTTCCCACGTTATAGCCAGCTCCCTGTGGGTTCAGCTGACATCAGAGGCAAGAGCAAGCTTTGAGAGATCACCAGTGAGTATGCACAGGGAATCTGGCTCAAATCTGCGGACAGGAGGAGAACACAAGTTTAAGGTGTAGTGCTACTTTTGGGGAAACAAAAGATAGGCTGTCAGACCCTTTCTTGTGCATTGTAGGATATAGACAAGGCGTAGAAGCACAGAAATTCTGGGGAAAGAGGGATAATAAGTGTCAGAAGGTGCCCCATAGAAGATCTGAGATAGTTTGAGAGTCATTAGAAAGGTTGACTATGTTTTATTGACTATGCCAAAACCTTTGACTGTGTGGATCACAACAAACTGTGGAAAATTCTTAAAGAGGTGGGAATACCAGACCACCTGACCTGTCTCCTGAGAAATCTGTACGCAGGTCAGGAAGCAACAGTGAGAACTGGACATGGAACAATGGACTGGTTCCAAATAGGGAAAGGAGTCCGTCAAGGCTGTATATTGTCACCCTGCTTATTTAACTTATATGTAGAGTACATCATGAGAAACACTGGGCTGGATGAAGCACAAGTTGGAATCAAGATTGCCAGGAGAAATAGCAATAACCTCAGATATGCAGATGACACCACCTTTATGGCAGAAAGCTAAGAAGAACTAAAGAGCCTCTTGAAAGTGAAAGAGAAGAGTGAAAAAGTTGGCTTAAAGCTCAACATTCAGAAAACTAAGATCATGGCATCTGATCCCATCACTTCATGGCAAATAGAGGGGGAAACAATGGAAACAGTGATAGACTTTATTTTGGGGGGCTCCAACATCACTGCAGATGGTGACTGCAGTCATGAAATTAAAAGATGCTTGTTCCTTGGAAGGGAAGTTATGACCAACCTAGACAGCATATTAAAAAGCAGAGACATTATTTTGCCAGCAAAGGTCCACCTAGTCAAAGCTATGGTTTTTCCAGTAGTCATGTATGGATGTGAGAGTTTTATGCTAAAGAAAGCTGAGCACTGAAGAATTGATGCTTTTGAACTGTGGTGTTGGAGAAGACTCTTGAGAGTCCCTTGGACTGCAAGATCCAACCAGTCCATCCTAAAGGAGATCAGTCTTGGGTGTTCATTGGAAGGACTGATGCTGAAGCTGAAACTCCAGTACTTTGGCCACCTCATGTGAAGAGTTGATTCATTGGAAGAGACCCTGATGCTGGGAGGGATTAGGGGCAGGAGGAGAAGGGGATGATAGAGGATGAGATGGCTGGATGGCATCACCAACTTGATGAACATGAGTTTGAGTAAACTCCGGGAGTTGGTGTTGGACAGGGAGGCCTGGCCTGCTGCAGCTTATGGGGTTGCAAAGAGTCAGACACGACTGAGTGACTGAACTGAACTGAACTGAAGTGACTTAGCATGCATGCATGCACATATCCACCCAAAGATTGGAGACCTGTGATTTACCCAATGAAGATTTCAAAACAGCTGTTTTAAAAACTCCATGTTCTATAAGAAAATACAGTAACACAGTCAAACAAAAGCAGGAAAACAATAAATGAACAAAATGAGCAGTTTAATAAAAATAAACAAATCATATAAAAACCCCAGAAATTGTGATACTGAAGGATCCAAGGATGAAATGAAAATGCTTTAGAGAGCATCAATTACAGAATGAAGCAAGCAGAAGAAAGAATTTGTGAGATAGATGACATATTGAAGTTATCCAGTCAGAGGAGAATAAAAAGAAAATAAAACAACAACAATAAAAATAAAAAACAAAAAAAGAATGAAAAAAGCCTATATGATCTAGGGAGCAGCATCAACAGAAATAACTTGTGAACTATTGAGTCAGGGGTGTGATTTGGATATCGAAGTTCATGAAGTTTATATGTGACTAAACAAAATCAACATTAAAATGCATCTACAACACATGCTATAATGAAGCTTCAAAAATTAAAGAAAAACAGAGAAGTCTTAAAGGCAGCATGAAGAAAAAAACAAAACAAAAACATCAAAACAAAACAAAAAAGCTGGAAACTTACAAAGAACACTCATATGTCTCTAAGCATATTTCAAAGCAGAATCCTAACAAGCCAGGAGAAAGTGGGATGATATATTCCAAGTGCTGAAAGAGAAAACTGCCAATCAAGAATACTGTTATTCCGAAATGAATGGAAGATAAAGACTTCTCCAGACCAACAAATACTGAGGGAACTGAATACCTCTAGACCTGCCTTACTAGAAACCCTGAAAAGAGTTATTCAAGGTGAAATGAAAGCATGCCAATTAATATCATGAAAATACACAGTACACTGGTAAATATAAGTGTACAGTTGCATGCAGGATACTCTAATGCTGTAACATGTTGTAATGTTAGAATTTTTTTCCCCTTCACTGTGGCTTCCGTATTGGGAATAAACTACTAATTTAATCTCATTCCTTTTGGTTAACATTTTAGTGTATGTTTCCAACACTGTTGGAGATTTGGAATAATTATTCTTTACACTTAGATTTTGCAGTTTTCAGCATATGTCACTAACAAGTGTGATTTCATGATGAGACTGCGTCATGAACAACAGATGATGAATCTATTTCTGTAATTTTGAGTTTCAATTAAGAAAAAGATATGACTTTCTATTTCTGTTGGATGGGGAAGTAGTTCTTATAAGAAGTCTACAATTGTGAAGCACTTATTTATTATGAAAAATAACTATTCACAGATATTCAGAACATTTATCTCTAAGGCCACTTTTAGAAAGAGTTCACTTGTTAATGAGAAGAGTAGTTTTCAACTGGAATATCAGGCAAGGATTTGTCAAAGTTCCAATTTTCTCTTTCATGCTTGCATACTCCTTCTCCTCTGCTATCTCTCTTACTTAGAAATATGCCTTTAATGTTTTCTCTGACTGATTAATAGACCGTCTCCCATATCCCTGAGAACCAGAAATAAACTGAGTAACACATCTGTCTGCCCTTCAGCAAGCACTCTGGTAATGCAGCCATTCTTATAGGTGACCTGGGACCTACGGTGCTTTTAACTGTTACCCTTAGGACTGGACAGGAAGCTTTGTTGTGTTGTAAACATTGTTTATGAGGAAAATTGACAAATTGATTTAAATAATATGCAAAACCCAACATGCAACATATTATGAAATCAATAATGCACAGCAATGCATATTATAGTCACACCTAGTATTTAGTGAGATACCATAAAACTCATTAGAAGATATATTCACAAGAAAGAAAGAAGAGGACTGGATTAGTTTAAAAAAAAAAAAAACAGAAGAAAAGCATCATAATGAAGAACTTATAAATTTCAAGATAGAAGTGATTTAAATTTTTTTTAAAAAATTTCACAATTTCCAATGCTCTCTGAAAACAATTTTAAAGTTTTGGCATTGCAGCAGGAAAGAATACTCTGAATTTTGTTAAAAGAGATAGGCCTGTTACCTATAGCTAATTTTGTTAAAACATTGATTTGACAGTGATGTTAATGACTTTTAGTAGCTTTACTAACATATAATTGAAATACAGTCAACTGAACCTACTTAAAATGTAGTATTTGATGAAGTGTGAATCTGCAAAATTAACACCACATGTAAGATTATGAAGCTATACATTGTTCTCCAAATTTCTTGTATTACAAATAAGAAACCCCTAAACATTTTTGAGTTATACTCTAGCTTTTCTGTGACATATTTTCTGTTCACATTTTCATGAGCATATTCACATGACCTCACAAATCAAGATTCAGTGGCTCTGCCTACGGTGGTACTCAGAGGGTGTAGAAGATAATTTATCTTATTTTCCCCTCAGGTGAATATGTGATCATTTTTTCATTAAGGTATTCTTTATGGTTATCACATCCTGCAGACTATTTCTACCAGTTGATTCTATCAAAAATCACACATGAAAGTAGAAACGAAGTAGGAGGAAGGGTGAGTGTTCATACCTGTTTCAACTTACCTTGCCCATGAGCACAGGAAAACCACAAGATGAGAGCAACATTGATTAGCAAAAACATGTTAGATTTTCTGATGATACATTCACACGAGTGCCCCAGTGGTAGTCTTGGAGGTTTGAAATCTACTTCCTTTGCAGTTAGCAAACTTGACTTCGAATTTAAGTGCCTTACAATGAAGCTAGTTAATTAGTGCCATTTAATAAATATCAAAGTTCAATGTTTTACAATATCCATAAATGATTCCTGTTGGTAGTGTCACAATAAGCTATTGTGTTCAACACCTGTTATGTCCGTGTACAACTTTATGTGGGACTAGGTGTGTACTGGCTTCAAAGTAACCTAAAATATTAATTTTTATTAAAACACTTGTAGAGAATAGGTGAAGTTTTTCCCAGTCTTTGAATTATCTGTATTTTCACATGCCTAGGGAAGTGAGAAGATTTTCTTAAAGTTACATTAGATCTTAATACGAAGTACACAAGTTATAGTGAATTCTTTTTATTTATATGCTACTTATGTATAGGTATTTTATGGTTATTATTTTTTCCAGCTCTTTTGACATACAGTTGACATGCAGCACTGCATAAATTTAAAGTGTGCAGAGCATAATTAGTTTCTGTTTTGTTTTACATTTTTATTTATTTTAATTGAAGGATAATTACCTTACAATATTGTGATGGTTTTTGCCATGTATCAGTATGAATCGGCCGTAGGTATACACGTGTCCCCTCCATCCTGAGCTCCCCTCCCACCTCCCTCCCTACCCTACCCCTCCAGGTTGTCATAGAGCACTGGCTTTGTGTGCCCAGCTTCATACATCAAACTCGCACTGGTTACCTATTTTACATACGGTAATGCATATGTTTCAGTGCTGTTCTCTCAAGTCGTCCCACCCTCGCCTTCTCCCACTGAGTCCAGACATCTGTTCTTTACATCTGTGTCTCCTTTGCTGTCCTGTATGTAGGATCGTTGGTGCCATCTTTCTAGATGCCATATACAGAGCATAACGATTTAATTTATATGTATCTTGAAATGATGACAAGTTTCGTGCATATCTATCATCTCATAGGGGCTTCCCTGATAACTCAGGTGGTAAAGAATCCGCCTGCAATGCAGGAGACCCCAGTTCAATTCCTGGGTTGGGAAGATGCCCTGGAGAAGGGATAGGCTACTCACACGAGTATTCTTGGGCTTCCCTTGTGGCTCAGCTGGTAAAGAACCTGCCTGCAATGTGGGAGACCTGGGTTCAATCTCTGGGTTGGAAAGATTCCCTGGAGAAGGGAAAGGCTCCCCACTCCAGTGTTCTGGCCTGGAGAATTCCTGGACTGTCTAGTCCATAGGGTCACAAGGAGTTGGACACGACTGAATGACTGTCACTTTCAGATCATCTCATGTAAATACAAAATTAAAGAGAAAAGGTTTTTTTTTTTTTTGTGAAGAGAACTCGTAGGACTTACTGTTCTACTAACTTTCATACATAAGATACAGCAATATTAACCATATTTACCACATCCTTGGTTCTAATTTATCTCACACCTGGAAGTTGTTACCTTTGACTGCCCTCATCCAATTCCCCCATCCCCAGCCCTAGCCTTGATAACCACATATCAGATCTCTTTTTCAATGTGCTTGTTGTTTTACATACAATTGACCAAGAACACTGTTATTTCCTGTTTACCCAGTGTAGTGATTCCATGTTTCTGTTCATTTCAAAATAATCACCACAATAAGTCTAATTACCATCTATCGACATTTAAAAATTACACAATTGTTGATTATATTCTTTACATTGGCTATTTCATGCTCCTGACTCATTTATTGTGTACTGGCTGTTTGTCCTCCTTAACCTCCCTCACCAGAGGATTGGGAGTGCATGCCCATAGAAAGACACATACAGAATGGTTCACGGCAGCTTTATTCATAAATGGCAAAAATACAAATTGTTCCCATGAACATTCGGAGACTGGACAAAGCATTTGTAGCATTTTCATACAATGGATTAATATTCATTAATTTAGAAACCAAAATGAAGTACAGCTATTGACAGCAATTTTGCAAAATCTCACAGCTCTCATGCTAAACCAAAAAATCGAACACACTCACCAGGTTAATCAATTTATTATTGATATAAATTTTAAAATGTGGAAAACCTGACCATAGGGTAGTTGCCTGTGGAGATAAGGTGTGGTACAGAACGGGAAGAGACAAAAGGAAATCTTATGTTGTGCTGGACATTTGCTCTCTTTAGTTCTAGGTAGTAGTTATATGGGTATATATATATGTGATTAAAAGACATCAATCAGAAAGAACACTTGAGGTTAATTTCAGTTTAAGTATTTAACTATTCATATGTTTACTTTAGCTTTAAAAATACCATTTTTTCTGAAGAATAAAGTTAAAGTTTTACTTCAAATGTTCATTTTTCATTGAACTCAAACTTTTACCCTAAAAAAATAATAATATAATTATGGAATAGGAAGTGACTTCAAAAGGCATGAAGGAACATTTGGGATGATGAAAATATTCTACATCTTGATAATAGGGTGGTTATATAACTATACATATCTTATCTTTAAGATGCCTTCACACAAACATCTGATAATTTCACCAAGCATCTGAGTACTACTGTCTAGCAAAGTTGACACAAAATTAACTACCACACAAAATATCCAAGTTCATCTTGGATATTTAGTTCAGAAGAGTTCCAACCCAACTATGAAAGATCCACCTGATTTCTTCTTGCTTCTTGTAGTAAAATACATTCAATGCGATGAAAATGGAAGAATGAACTGTCAAAGAAAAAGGAACCAGTGTGAGATGATTTGAAATGAATCAGCATATCCACTTACTATACTCACCAATCAAGCCCATGGTGAGGCTGAACAGTCCTTTGTTTACAAGGTTAGGCATGTGAGTCGAGATCCAATCAGTTGTCTCAGCCTAAGCCAGAAGAAGAGATGCTGTTATCCAGGGAAGATGTGTGATGTACACACACGACTAAGAGCTGGCATGTATTAGTGCACAAGAGACTGACAAAGGTTCTGAGAAGGTTATTCTAGCAGAAATGCTTCCAGCTAGGACTGAAAGGAGCAGGCATCTTACAGGTAAAGGAGGAACGCCTCCAAAGATAGCGCCCTGCACGCGTAGGCGGGGCCAACAGGGCCTCTTCCCCCTGAGAAAATAGTCTCACCTCCCCTGGTGGTTCATAAAGCTGAGTCTGCCCGCATAGGGGCTGACATGGAGCATGACTTTCACAGAGGAGTGTTCTCTGTTCCCAGAATCTAATGAGATTTCTCTTGGTGGGTTTTGAATTTGTTTAAGAATTTGTGACCCCTTTCTTATCTCTTTCTCCATTTATGAATAGTAATTTCTATCCTATGTCTGTATTAACATTGTACTTTGGAAGCACATTACTTGTTTTCTGGTTCACAGGGTCACATGTGACTACAGATTTTGCCCAGGGATGGTCCAGAAACTGAGTCTCACTCATAACTTATTTAGAAGACATTTAAGTAAAATTTGGGCCTTCCAGTTGATGCCGTAAAGAGTGAAAACTTTGGAGGATGTTGGGATTGGGTGAATCTATTTGACACATGGGAAAATAGGAATCTGAGAGATTGCAATGTGAAATCTTATGTGTCAAACAGGGTCCCTTTCGGCCAGGACCTAAAAGTGTTACCTTATTTGGAATTAGGGTGTCTACCAGATGTAATCGAGTTAAGATGATGTCATTATGGTGACCTGCAATGAAATGTGACTGACATTGTTGTAAGAAGAAGAAAATACAAGTAAAGACAAAGACAATCGGGGAGATATTTTTGTGACCAGAGAGGCAGAGATTAGAATGATGCACCTGCAAGCCAAAAAAACCAAAGATAGATGCCCACTCCTAGAAGCTACAGAGCAGGAAAGAAAATTCTACCAATTCCCAGGGAGAGCATGAAATATAAAGAACAAATGGAAGCAAAAGGAAGCACATGCTATTGTTAGTCTTCAGGTGACCCCAATCCTGTTCATAAGTGCTCCATCCAAAATACCTCATCTAATCCTTGTTGTTGTTCAGTTACTCAGTCACGTCCGACTCTTTGCAACCCCATGGACTGCAGTATGCCAGCTTTCCCTGTCCTTCACTATCTCCCAGAGTTTTCTTAAATTCCTGCCATTGAGTCAGTGATGTCATCCAACCATCTCATCCTCTGTCATCCCCATCTCCTCCTGCCCTCAATATTTCCCAGCATCAGGGCCTTTTCCTTGAGTAGGCTATCCCATCAGGTGGCCACAGTATTGAAGCTTCAGCTTAAGCATCAGTCCTTGTAATGAATATTCAGGATGGATTTCATTTAGGATTGACTGGTTTGATCTCCTTGCAATCCAAGGAACTCTCAAGAGTCTTCTCCAGAATCTTTGTCCTTACCTTTTTCATGCATGTAAATTGCACCTTCAATAAAACTTAGTTGCTCAAGGACAGAGGCTCCATGGAGTTGAGGTCTCTTATGCTAATGATCCGTGTAAATAATTTACCTTCCCAGGAGTCCTTTTCTGGGAGCAGAGGGGAAACTAATTGACTAGCAGTTGGGAGAGCAATGGCCATACCTTTCCTAATTCTGAAATCTATCGGGCCACTAGAGGCTTCAGCAGCCACGGAAACAGTCAACCACGTAAACCTCAGCTATTGTCCTGAATTATGCCTAGATAATGCCAAAGACTGAGCAAGGGCCCAAGTGTCGGGACAGTCTGGAGGGCCCCAGGTCCAAAATAGAGTCCTGAGAGGTGTCTGCCCCACAGGGATCCACTGACTGTTTTCAGGTGGAGGCGCTTGATTCTTTTTATTTAGTCCAGCGTTCTGGAAAAGGGTCAACGATGACCGCACCTGCCCTTGATTCCTTCCCATCCTTCCTAAGTAGGGCAGTGACAGTGTGTTCACGAAGAGGCGCTGAACATTTCCCGCGAGCCGCTGAGGTTCTCCTTTAGGTCTGCAGACGAAGAAGTGATGTCCTGGCAGGGTCTGAGCAGGAGGTGCAAAGCAGCCCGCGCGCTCACAGGTTAGACCTGGGCTGGGGCCACACCCCGCCTCTCCCGGCCTAAGGACCGCCCCCGGCCCGAGGCCCCGCCTTGCAGCCCGCCCATTGGCCGGCGGTTCCAGGCCACGCCCACCTCCGTGACCGCACTGGACTCTGAATCCGCCGATTGTTGCGCGCGGTAACTCAATTCGGAAAGGTCTGTCCCGCGTCGGTCTGCGGTGTCCCGCGTCGGTCTGCGGTGTCCCGCGTCGGTCTGCTGTTTCCCGCTGAACATCCCGAAAATGACAGCGTCTTGCGCGCCTCGCCAGGCACCTCCCGCTCGCCCCGAGAGTCCCCTCTTCCCTTGGTGCTGCGTCGGGACGCTTTTGGCGGCCCTAGTGCTCCCGTTACCCATATTCTCCGGTAGGAGCCTGGAGACAGCGTGCGCCCAGGCGGCGAGTTGGAATGGGTCGGGGGCGGGCAGGCCAGAACCGGGGGCGGGGTGCTTTGCTTGGTGGTACGGGGCGGTGACACGGAGCTGGATTCAACGGGGGTCCTGCGAAGTTGGGGTAGAGGGCGGGGCGGGTGTTTCCCGGGTCTAGCTGTGCGGGGTCCTAAGGAGAAGGCTTGCTTGTTGCGGGGCACTGAGAGCTGCGCGATGGTGGGCTCGGCTTGGATTGACCAGGGCCAGGCTGGTTCCCTGGCAAGAGCTGGTAGGGTGTTTACAGGACAGAGCCTGGTGAGGACAGGTGCAGGGCCCGGGTGTTGGTGGGGAGGGCTTGCTCAAGTATCTGGGGATGTTGCGAGGGGAAGGGTTTGCCCTGTGTTCCCTGCGCGGTTGGGGGAATGGGGTTATGTCCCGCTGGGGGAGCCGGGAGAAATATACCCCGGTATATGCTTTCTGGAAGTCCCCAACACAGTAGTGCCCGGTGTGGGACTAGAAAGCTTATTGTTTGCTTTGCGTGGGGCTTACCAAAGCAACCGAAAACACATTGGTAGCCAAACCTAGTGAAAAATGAGTATCCTGGAAATAAACTATAAATGGTGTTCACCTGGTTTTCCCTTAAAGCTCATAAATTAGAGCTGAGACCCCGTCCACTAAGTTTGTGTGTTTCATTGAATCAAACAAATACTTTAAATATGTACAAAAATGCATGCTTATTGTATAAAACATAAACAAGGAAAACCATTTTTTTAATACATTGGTATATTTCCTTGTCTTTGTCCACAGATGTGTTTCTATGCCCAGGATATTTTTAGGATCTATTCCATGTAGTTTGTTTGCTGCAGTTTTTCTTAGCAGCATTCATTCAACAAATACTTGTCTTCTGTATGCCAGGTCCTGTCCAGGTCCTGAGGATGCACTGGTGAACAATAAACACAGCATTCCTATTTTCACTCTCCTGATTTCACTGTCTATCTGTTTGCCTCCCCTTCCGCACACACATGTGAGTATATGCAGGGACTGAGTTTTGCTCACTGTTACACCCCCAGTGCCAGGCACACATTAGGAAATCGAATATTAATATTTGCTAGAATTTATTGGGAGTGGCAGACGGTAGCCAACACGTAAGACTAATGAATATGCTATAACCCAAGAGAAGTGCCCAAGAGCAAAGAAGCGTGATTCTCTGATGGCATTTAACAAAGGACTGATGGGAGGGAAGACTTTTCTGCTCAACGAACAGGCTAGACTCTGCCACCTTGTCTTCTGCAGTTGTTGTTTCCTCAGAGGGCTTAGAAGATTCTTCTGCCTTATACATAATTAACTCTTTCTTATTCTTCAAGCTCTGTGATGTCACCTTTTCAGAGGGACCTTCTCTGACCTACCATTTCCAGTGGACGCACACACACTTCAGTTTAATTCCCCTGCTAACTGGTAGTCACCCACCCAAACTGTGTTTTCCATTCTCTCCTCACTAGAACGCAGAGATCTTGGCTGTCTTGGCACACTTGTGGTTTGAAATGCCCATTTTGTTTTTTTTTTTTTTGCCTCAGTGTCAACACTCTCGTATAACTATCGAGTACCAGTTAGAGGTAACTTTCAGCTGGGGCTTAGAGTCCAGGAACAACTTCTTTTGCTTCCAGGAGGAAGGTTCTCTAAAGAGCCACACTTAGGATGGCCTTTCTGTGGTGCCTAAAAGCTAAGGCAGAGGCAGCTGAGGATCAGAAAGGATTTATATGCCCCTGATAGTAGACTACTCAGGGCTCACACTACTACAGTCTTGCTTGTTACAGATGGTTTTAAAAGTTTATTTCTCTGCAGGAGAGGTGTGAGTGATGGAACAACAGTGCTAACAAGAAATTAAAAGGAATTCTTTAATAATGTTTAAAATATGCTTAAGGCTAGAAGTTGAATGAGATGATAAGAATTGTTCAAAATAGAGAAAAAAAGGATAAAATGAATAGGATATATCAGGGAAGATACCAACTGGAAATGAAGAGGATGAATAGGTTATGTTTAAGGTTGAAAGGTAAAATCAGAATAGGTAGGAAAGTTAAATAAGGTATAAATGGTAACTCACTATACTGGGCATGGGGAGTATGTGGATACTACAAACAGTCACAGAAGCGGCTCTTGAGGAGCAGGTATAATAAGTAGTCATCGTTGTGCCTGGAAGGCTTGCCAGCTCAGAGGTAGTTGCCCAATGGCAGGAGCCCACAGAAGGGACCAGTCTCATTCCTCCAGAGCAGGGTCTGCTTTTTGGGACAAAACCTATAATTTCCTTTTGTAAGTGATCTCTTCTGCCTATATTAAGTCTTTTCTTTCTTCCTGATGAAAGAAACCAAGATCAGTAAATGCTTACATGATACTGTCTTAGTTTTCTTGCTCTTTGTATTACAGTGCAAGAAGAACAGTCCTTATCAGTCAGTTGCTAGGTTACCATACTACTGGGAGATAGACAACAAAAGAAATTACGTGGTCAAATATTTCTCCAGTGCATAAAGTTTTAAGATGATTATTTTCAATGGTTGGATTTATTGTACTGTATTCTTTACCATTGATTTCTGTTTAACAGTAGTGATACTTTGAAAAGCAAAGTGTTTTGAAGCATGACTGTGACAGACATGCTGTGTGAGATGTTGTTGGCCACAAGGATGAAGGGAGTCCACTATATTATGTGTTCAACATAAAAGCATGTAATGGTAAGCATGCAGAGGAAAGTCCAAGTGCTGCTGAACTCAGGTTGGACTTCTTACCACTCAGAAAGTCAATACTTCAGAGACAAGTGCCAGTAGGAATGGAAAGGTTGCTTTAAGCAGAAGGCTGGCATCTGGGGAGAAGGGAGACCTCTGTCCCAGAACCTACTCTGAAGATTCTACTTGGCCCTGAAAGTTTTTAAAGGGAAAAAGGGGAAGTAATCTCCAAAGTTAATCATTGTGATGTGCGTGCATGCTCAGTCGTGTCTGGCTCTCTGTAACCCCATGAACTGTAGCCCGCCAGGCTCCTCTGTCCATGGGATTCTCGAGGCGAGAATAGTGGAGTGGGTTGCCTTTTTCTACTCCAGGGGAATCTTCCTGACCCCAGGGATTGAACCCACGTCTAACGTCTGCAGGCAGATTCTTTACCACTGCACCACCAGGGAAGCCCAGTCATTGTGATAGGGAGTCACATTTGTTGACATCTCCAATTGCCTGCAGACTTCTTGACTCCTTGTGATCTTTCTTTAGATGCTCTCTCACTGAGTTTGCTCTCAAGATTACTGAAGGGAAAACTGGGGGAAAGAGCTGGCCATCTCTTAATTATTCTTCATTTCCATTTCTTGAACTTAGAAAAGAGACAACAGGTTAGGCAGAGTATTGTGTGATCAAAAGATGTGAAAGGTATGCTTGTCCAGAGGTTAGTTAAAATATAGTTTTGATAAAGTGACAAGACAAAGGGGACCTCCTGCAGATAGCTCTTTCCTACAAAAAGCTGCTTGTACGAGAGAAGGGACTGATCACTGCCTCCCCAGGGAAGCAGAAACTACTTGCCAGAGGAGATGTTGAGTGAACTAAGGTCAAGGAAGACAAGAGCTGAAGGAGTTGCTCCAGAGCAGGAAGAAGGTGTTCAGAGCAGAGGAAGGAGTGTGAGCAAAGGCTCAGAGAGGTGGTGTGGCTCAGGGCAGTGGTGGCCTGTCTAGCCACCCTGCGTGGTGGCAGTGGGGTGAAGGAGGCAAGAGGAAGGCAGCAGTGTAGATCACAGAGTGAGTGATTGTGGAGAAACAGGATAGTTAGGAATGAACAATTAAAATCAGAGAAATCAGACTATGGTATTATTACCTGTTCTTTCTGGGCACCTTGAGACTTTTTGTTGGCTCTAGCAAATGCACATCTAAACTCTGTGTGTGTATACTCAGTTGTGTCTGACTCTTTGCGACCTCTGGACTGCAGCCTGCCAGGCTTCTTTGTCCATGGAATTTTCTAGGCAAGAATACTGCAGTGGGTTGCCAGTTCCTACTCCAGGGGCTCTTCTGATCCAGGGATCTAACCGGTGTCTCTTGCATTTGTAGGCGGATTCTTTACCACTGCACCACCTGGGAAGCCACATCTAAACTAGGTTGCTTTAATTTCCCCAGGCTCAGTATAAGACCATTTCTTAAAGACTAAATACAAACGTTGCTGTCATTACAATATGAGGATTTCAGATGACCAACTGATGGAAAGCAGTGTTGGTAATAGAACCAAGATTCCTGGCTTGACCCTGGGTGTGCTACCTACTAGGAATGTATTCATGGGAAAGTTCCTTCACCTCACCATAGTTCAGATTGCTTATCTTAAAGAAAGGAAAATAGTACCCAATTCATAGGAAGACTGTGAAGGATACATTAGTTTAAAAAACATGAAAACAATGATTGGCACAGGTAATGCCTGATTTGCTATTTCTAAAATGATTGATATCACCAATGATTTTATAAGAAACATGTTCTGGAATTGTTCATTGCTAATCTTTAGGAAAAATATAACCTACAGTCTTTGGAGTTTACTTTTAATGTTAAAATACGATTTCTAGTCATAGAAGTGATATAAAATAGGTTTATAATAAAATATTAAAACAAATATTTTGACATGAAAAAAGTGAAAAATTCTGATTAAGTAAAATTTTTGTAAAGAAACTCCCAAAAAATGGAATCTGACAAAAACAGCAGTAAAAAAAAAGTGATGGTTTGAAGATATTTCTGGAGCAGTTTGGCTGAAGAGTAAAGAATTTTAATTTTATCAAAAGTATGTAAAACTGATAACAGTGCTCCTTCAACTGTGGCTCTAGGAGCTCGAAATGCAGCGATGAGTGAGACACGGCCCCCAGGAAGTTACCATGTCCCAGGGAGTATGAGCAATGAGCAAGTACAGTATGAAAAGTGCTACGAAAGAAGTAAATTGTGGCACCACAAAGACGCTTGACCCAATTTTTTGAGTGAGAAATGTTAAGAGCCTCAGGGAAAAAGTGGCATTTAGGATGAAACTGAAGGAGGGATGGCAAGGTCTCTGGTCAAAGCTGAAGTCAAATGATGCATGGAGGTCCAGAGTGATACAGGAAGCTGAGTGAGTTAATGGGCAGTACTGGTGGAATTGAATGTTGCCTGGAAAATCCCATGGATGGAGGATCATGGTAGGCTACAGTCCATGGGGTTGCAAAGAGTCACACACGATTGAGCAACTTACTAGACGAGTGTGCAAGAGTGAGCAGATACTAAAGCTCTCTTAGCCGTATCAAGGAGCCTTAGACATTATCATGAGGGAATAGGGGAGCCATTGAAATATATCTAACTTGGAAGAGCCCTGGTCATGGTATTCTATCAGTATTATATGGTGGCGGTGTGTAAATGAACTGAATGAAAGGTAGCAAGACCAGTATGGAGACCTGTTCAAAAACTCTTGCAGCAGTTCAGATAAGAAATGATAGTGGCTTGAATTTTTAGCAGAAGTAAAGGTGGAAATAGAGAGAGAACAGGCATTTCAGTTGTGGAAACTTGGTATGAAGAGTCAAAAGAGACCACACACTGGCTTCATTATGTTGCTTGAGAAAGTGCAACACCTTCCACGTGGAGCTGTGTTGGGAGGGAATTGAATACGTAGACTTGGCACCCCAGCTAGAGACCTAGGATGGACAGAGCAGTTTGGGAGGCAGCTCTTAGCAGTGTTAATGATGTCATGAGAGTATGTATTCTCACCCAGGGGGATTTGCAGAATGAAAATTAGGAACGTTCCTAGAATAACCCATGAGTAACGTCACAGAATGCAATCAGACATAGGAGGAAGAGTAGCCAGAGGACAGGCTGAATATCAAGGTCATTTGTTTCCTGAAAACCAAAGGGAAGAGCTTTTCGGGCATGAAGGAGCAAAGGGAAAATGATCAATCGCTCCAGATGTTATAGGCAGGAAACCTAAAATAACTGAGGGAAAGGGTTAGGGTGAATTTATCTAGAAGGAGGCTACTTAATGACTTTGAAAGTACATTATAAATGAGTGGAAATTTAGAAGTAAAATTGACAGATTATGTGTTAGAATTTGCACTTTGAAGAAGCAAAGAAATTTTAAAAATAAATAAGATTTGGGGAAATTATGTCTTGGGTCAGAGACCATGATTTCCTGAGGGGACTACATGAGAAGGGATATGGATGTGTGCTTGTGTCAGAGATTTATTTTTAATTTTTGCAAGTGGGTAGAGAGTGAGTGCATAATTTTTGCAAGTGCAGAGAAAGTGAACAGTTCTCTTGATTCATAGCAGGGTACTATTTCACTTTTCTGTCACTTACCTGGAGCACTGGGGAATTTTCTGAATGCAGCCTATTGTATTGTGTAATAATACCTATTTTTAAAGTATAATATTGCATTTCTTGCCTTGTTTTTTGCTAATGACTTATTACTTGATATTTAGTTTGTATTTATTTGAGGCTATAGAAGAGATGTTAGACAAATTTGAGTGAATTTTTATTTGAGTTCAAAATGGGTCGTAAAGCAGTGGAGACAACTTACAACATTAATGCATTTGGCCCTGGAACTGCTAACAAACGTACAGTGGAGCAGTGGTTCAAGAAGTTTTGCGAAGGAGACAAGAGCCTTGACGATGAGGAGCATGGTGGCCAGCCATGGGAAGTTGATAATGACCAGTTGAGAGGATTATCAAAGCTGATCCTCTTACAATTACACAAGAAGTTGTCGAAGAACTCAGTTTCGACCATTCTCCAGTCATTCAGCATTTGAAGCAAATTGGAAAGGTGAAAAAACTTGATAAGTGGGTGTCTGATGAGCTGACTGAAAATCAAATAAATCATCATTTTGAAGTGTTGTTTTCTCTTATTCCACACAGCAACAATGAACCATTTCTTGATCAGATTGTGACATGCGACGAAAAGTGGATTTTTCTATGACAACTGACAACAACCAGCTCAGTGGTTGGACTGAGAATATCCAAAGCACTTCCCAAAACCAAACTTGCACCAAAAAAGGTCATGGCCACTGTTTGGTGGTCTGCTGCCCACTTAATCCACTATAGCATTCTGAATCCTGACAAAACCATTATATCTAAGAAGTATGCTCAGCAAATCAATGAGATGCACCAGACGCTGCAATGCCTGCAGCCAACATTGGGGAACACAAAGGGCCCAATTCTTCTCCACTACAACACCGAGCCACACATCACACAATCAACACTTCAAAAGTTGAACAAATTGGGGTAAGATATTTTGCCCCTCAAAATATTTTGAATATTTTGCCACATTCACCTGACCTCTCGCCAGCCAACAACGACTTCTCCAAGCGTCTTGACAACTTTTTGTAGGGAAAATGCTTCCACAAAAAGCAAGAGGTAGAAAATGGTTTCCAAGAGTTCTTCGAATCCTGAAGCATGGATGTTTATGCTACCGGAATCAACAAACTTATTTCTCATTGGCAAAAATGTGTTGATTGTAATGAAGCCTATTTTGATTAATAAAGATGTGTTTGAGCCTATTTATAATGATTTAAAATTCAGTCTGAAGCTGCAATTACTTTTGTATCAACCTAATATATAAAGTGAAGTCATATTTTGAAATACATAGTCCACATCTATTTTGATCTTTTGAAATCCACAATGCTTATTTAATAATCTCTTCTTACTACAGCAAGTCTTGAGCACCCAGTGTGTACAGAGTGTAGTAGAAAAAGAAAGTATATGATCCTTTCCCTCTAGAACCTTGCCTTCTGAGAGGAAACAGCCTGAATTGACAAGTGATCATATGCTTGTGTTTCCAACTTTGGAAGTGTAATCTGAGCAGAGTGTTATAGACTATAAAAGAACTTTTAAGATGAGAGGTGAGTTTTGAAATAAATTTAGGGAAAAAATGTGTAAGGAAACACATGCTGTGCTGTGCTAAGTCGCTTTAGTCGTGTCTGACTTTTTTGTGACCCCCTGGACTGTAGCCCGCCAGGCTCCTCTGTCCATGGGATTCTCCAGGCAAGAATGCTTTAGCGTGTTGGCATGCCCTCCTCCAGGGGATCTTCCCAACCCAGGGATTGAACCCGCATCTTTTATGTCTCCTGCATTGGCAAGCGAGTTCCTTACCACTAGCACCACCTGGGAAGCGCGTGAGGATACGTATGTATATTTAATACCCAAAAGATAGATTTTGTGTCCTTGAATTTACTGTTGAATGAAAATTTAGCTTATTCCTCAACAAATTAAAAGTTAATAGGATTTTTTTTAGTAAGCAAGACACATTCTCCACTACTACCATCGCTTGGATAAAACCATGGATAAAGTCATTAAAAATCTTGCTAAGAAACTTTCTACTTATTCTGTACTACCTGCTTGCTGCTAAGCCACAGTGACTGATGGGAAAGATTAAATTCCTAATTTTCTGTTTTTATTCTCTTATTCCTAGTACGCTGCATTGATCCACCAGTATTGGAGAGTATGAAGCTTAAGGGTGTCATTAAACGCCATTATTACCCTGGGGACAGAATAGACTATGAGTGTTACCGAGGATACTTTTATGTGTTGCCTTATCTCCTCTCAGCTACTTGTGAGCCTAATGGCTCATGGAGCCGTATTGAAGAAGCATGTTTAAGTAAGGAAACGAAACCATTTTTATTTCTTGGGTTTTTTTTTTTTTCATTCTCTAGAGATTTTTACACATTTTAAGAGTTAATTTTCCACTATAACAGTAATGATTTTCTCATAAGAAACTAAGTTGTAGATCACAATCCATTTTTTCTGGCTTTGAGAAATCTCCAGGGAATCTTTCTTGGGGATTGATCCCTAGATAAATGTGAATTTCAAGTTTGCCCTTATAATAATTAAATAAAGAAAATGATATTTCATCAATACAAAAGAGCAGTGTAGAATTTTGATCTTGATTTAAATGTTTTGAAATTGGTATGAAAGAACAAATTTGAAAATTTTCTTTTAGGAAAATCATGTCCAGATATCAAAGTAAAGCATGGTAAAGTCGTTGCCCCAAATGAAACATTTGAGTGGGAATCAGAAGCTCACATTTCTTGTGATGAGGGGTAAGTAAGTTACCCTTTAGAAAGGAAGAAGGTAAACATTGTGAATTTCATTTTGCTTTGCTTCTCAACTTGATCATTTCCTTAAAGTTGATTTCATGTTTCTTTCTAGGTGGTAAGTGGCACTTGAAATGATGTGTTATACTGAAATGATAAGTTACACTGAAAAAAATGTGTAATTAATAGAAAGAAATTTAAATTGAAGAAAAGCAAGATTATATGCTTATTATATGTGAGAATAAGCCTATTGGATGTGTCAAAAATGTAATAATCATGATAGCTTTATCCTTAACTACAAAGGACACCTGTTTAAAATGGCCGTTCTCAGAGTTGAAGGCAGGTTCACAGAATGACTGCCATCAGCAGGGTAGGAGGGCTCCTTTCTCTCCACACCCTTTCCAGCATTTATTATTGGTAGCCTTTTAAATGATGGCCATTCTGACAGGTGTAAGGTAATATCTCATTGTAGTTTTGACTTGCATTTCTCTAATAATTAGCAATATTTAGCATTTTTTGTTCATGTGCCTGAAAAAGACACATATGCTTCTTTGGAAAAATGTCTGTCTAGTCCTTCTGCTCATTTTTTTACTATGTTATTTTTGGTATTAAGCTGTGTGAACTCCATATATTGGAAATTAATCCATTCTTGGTAGAATCATTTTAGTTAGAATATTTTCTAGATATTTAGTTAGAAATTTTCTCCCAGTCCATAGGTTTCCTTTATTTATGATTTCCTTTGCCATGCAAAATGGCTTCCCATTTAGTTAGATCCCAGTTTTTTATTTTTGTTTTTATTTTCATTACTCTAGGAGATGTATCCAAAAAAAATATTGCCACAATTTATGTTAAAGAGTGTTCTGCCTATGTTTTCCTTGAAGAGTTTTATAATATCAGATCTTACATTTAGGTCTTTAATCCATTTTGAATTTAGTTTTGTATTTATTTGTATGTGGTGTAAAAGAATGTTCTATGTTCTATATGGTGTAAAATGTTCTATATGTAGAATGTTCTATATGGCATAAAAGAATGTTTCATTCTTTTCACATATAGCTGTCTAGTTTTTCCAGCACCACTTATTGAAGAGACTGCCTTATCTCCATTGTCTCTTCTTGCCATGTTTATTGATGGTCTTTCTAGCCTATTCTGTGGTTCTACACGTCTCCTTTTCAGCCAGTACCATACTGTTTTGAAGACTGTAGTGTTATAGTATAGTTTGAAGTCAGGGACCATGGTTCCTCCTGTTCCATTCTTCCTTCTCAAGAGTGTTTTGGCTATTAGGGGTCTTTTGTGTTTCCGTACAACTTAAAACATTTTTTACTCTAGTTCTGTGAAAAATGCCATTGGTAGTTTGGTAGGGATTGCATTGAATCTATAGATTGTCTTGGGTAGTATAGTCATTTTGACAATGCTGATTCTCTAAATCCAAGAACACAGAATATCTTTCCATCTGTTTGAGTCATCTTCAGTTCCTTTCATAGTATCTTATAGTTTTCAGAGTATAGGTTTTTTGCCTCCTTAGACAGGTTTGTTTCTATATATTTTATTCTTTTTGATGCAGTAGTAAATGGGATTGTTTCCTTAATTTCTTTTTCTGATATTTCATTGTTAGAGTATAGAAGTGCAACAATTTCTGTATATTAATTTAGTGTTTGTCAACTTTTCAAAATTCATTGATGAGCTCTAGTAGTTTTCTGGTAGTGTCTTTAGGATTTTCTATGCATAGCATCACATTATCTGCAAACAGTGATGGTTTTACTTCTTTTCCAATTTGGATTCCTTTTATTTATTTTTCTTCTCCATTTCCCATGGCTAGAACTTCCAAAACTATGTTGAATTATAGTGATAGGAGTGGGCATCCTGGTATTTTTCCTGATATTAGAGAAAATGTTTTCCATTTTCACCATTGAGTGTGATATTAGCTGTGGATTTGTCATATATGGCCTTTATTATGTTGAGCCATGTTTTCTCTAAGCTCACTTTCTGAAGAGGATTTTTAGCATCATAAATATATATTGAATTTTATCATATTATTTTTTCTGCATCTATTGATAGGATCACATGGTTTTTGTTCTTCAGTTTGTTAATGTGGTGTAATGCACTGGTTGATTAATGAATATATAAAAATCTTATATTCCTGGGATAAATCTCACTGGATCATGATGTATGATCCTTTTAAAGTATTGTTGGAGTTGGTCTGCTAGTATTTTGTTGAGGATTTTCATTTATATTTTCATCAGTAATTGACCTAAAATGTTCTTTTTTGTGTGATACCTTTGTCTGGTTTTGGTATTAGGGTGATGCTGGTCTCATAGAATAAGTTTGGAACTGTTCTTTCTTCTGCAAGTTTTTGGAATAGTTTCAGAAAGATGGATGGATGTTTGGTAGAATTCACCTGTGAAGTCATATGGTTCTGGAATATTTTGCTTGTTGGGAGTTTTTAAATTACTGATTCAATTTCTGTACTGGTGATTTCGTCTTGGTTCACTCTTGGGAAATTATCTTTTTCTAAGAATATTTCCATTTCTTCTACAGTAGATTGTCCATTTTATTGGCAAATAGTTGCTTGTAGTAGTCTTTTGTGATCCTTCATATTTCTGATGTGTTGGTTGTAACTTCCTTTTCCTTTCTGGTTTTATTGATTTGGGCCCTCTCCCCCTTTTTCTTGATGAGTCTGGCTAAAAGTCTATCAATTTCTTTATCTTTTCAAAGAATCAGCTTTTAGTTTCATTGGTCTTTTCTATTTTTTTTTAATTTATTTATTTTAATTGGAGGCTAATTATTGTACAATGTTGTGGTGGTTTTTGCCATACATTGACATGAATCAGTCATGGTTGTACATGCATCCCTCTGGCCCGAACTGCCCTTTCACCTCCCCTCCCCCATCCCATCCCTCTGGGTTGTCCCAGTGCACTGGCTTTGAATGCCCTGGTTCATGCATCAAACTTGGACTGGTCATCTATTCCACATATGGTAATATACATGTTTCGATGCTATTCTCTCAAATCATCCCACCCTTGCCTTCTCCCACAGAGTCCAAAAGTCTGTTCTCTGTATCTGTGCCTCTTTTGCTCTTTTGCATATAGGTTCATTATTACCATCTTTCTAAATTCCATATATATGAGTTAATATACTGTATTGGTGTTTTTCTTTCTGACTTCTCTCTGCATAATAGGCTCCAGTTTCATGCATCTTATTTTAACTGTTCTCAAACTTCTAGTTCAAAGTTTCATTTGTTGCTGCTCTGATCTTTATGATTTCCTTCTTTTTACTGACTTTGACTTTTATTTGTTCTTCTTTCTCTAGTCACTTTAAGTGTAATGTTAGGTTGTTTATTTGAGATATTTCTTGTTTCCTGAGGTAAGTTTGTATCACTATAAAATTCCCTCTTACTACCGCTTTTGCTGCAGCCCATAGGTTTTAGATCATGTTTTCATTTTCATTTGTGTCTAGGTATTTTTTTAAAATGTCCTCTTTGGTTTCTTCAGTGATTCATTGGTTGTTCTATAGCATACCATGTAGCCTCCACATGCTTGTGTTTTTTGCAGTTTTTTTTTTTCTTTTAGTTGATTTCTGACCTCACAGGGTCATGGTTGAAAAAGATGATTGGTATGATTTCAGTTTTCTTAAATTAGCAGAAATTGCTTTGTGGCCCAGCCTGTGATCTACCCTAGAGAATGTTCCATGTGTACTTGAAAAGAATGTGTATTCTGCTGCTCTTGGATGAAATGCTCTATAAATATTAATTAAGTCCATCTAGTTCAATATGTCACTTAAGGCTCTTGTTTCCTTATTAATTTTCTGTCTGGATGATCTATCCATTGATGTAAGTGGGGTGTTAAAGTGCCCTACTATTATTGTATTACTGTCAATTTTCCCTTTTTGGCTGTTAGCACTTGGCCATATGTACCAAGGTGCTCCTATATTGGGTGCATATATATTTAAATTGTTATATTTTCTTCTTGGATTGGTTCTTTGCTCATTATATAGTGTCCTTCTTTGTCTCTTGTAGTAGGCTTTATTAAAGAGTATTGTGTCTGCTAGAAGTGTTGCAACTCTGACTTTCTTTTGATTTCCATTTGCATGGAATAGCTCTTTCCATTTCCTCACTTTCAGTGTGTGTGTGTCTCCAGATCTGAGGTGACTTTCTTATAGACAGCATGTATATAGGTCTTGTTTTTGTAATCATTTAGCCAGTCTGAGTCTTTTGGTTGGAGCATTTAGTCCACTTACATTTAAAGTAATTATTGATATGTATGTTCCTTTTGTCATTTTGTTGATTTTTTTTTTTTTTTGCTTTTTTTCTCCTTTCTTTCTCATCTCTTTTGATGACTATCTTCAGTGTTATATTTGGATTCCTTTATCTTTTTTATGTGTACATCTATTACAGTTTTTCTGTGGTTACATGAGATTCTTGTATAGGAGTCTATATTCATACATGTTTTAAGTTGCAGATTTCTTAATTTCAAATGTATTTTAGATATCCTGCCTTTTATTCTCCTCCCCTCACAATTACTGTTTTTGATTTTATATTTCACATCCAATTGTTTTGTGTATCCTTTAACTGCTTATTGTAGATACAAATTATTTCATTGCTTTTTTCTTTTAACTTCCCTACTAGCTTTGTGTGTGGATGATTTTCTAACTATAAGTTTGCCTTTACCTATAAGCTTTTCCATTTTATAATTTTCTTCTTTTTATTTGTGATCTTTTTATTTCCACAGAGAATTTTCTTTATTGTTTGTTGTAAAGATGCTTTGGTAATAATGAATTATTTTAGCTTTTGCTTGTCTCTAAAACTTTTGATTTCTCCATCAAATCTGAATGAGAGAGCTTTGCTGAATAGAGTATTCTTGATTGTAACTTTTTGACTTTCATTACTTTAACGCCTCTTCTTTATGGCCTACAGAGTTTCTGCTGGAAAATTAGTTGACAGCCTTATTGGAGTAATCTCATATGTTATTTGTTGATTTTCACTTGTTGCTTTTAATATTTTCTCTTTATCTTTAGTTTTTGTCATTTTGATTATTCTATGTCATGGTATATTCCTCTGTGGGTTAATCCTGTATGACACTCTCTGCATTTCCTAGACCTGGGTGACTGTCCCTTTCCAGGTTAGGGAAGTTTTTCAGCTATTATCTTTTCAAATATTTTCTCAGGCCCTTTCTCTCTCCTCCTTCTAGGACCCCAATAATGCAAATGCTAGCATGCTTAATGTTGTCCCAGAAGTCCCTTAAATTGTCCTCATTCTTTTTCATTCTTTTTTCTGTTCCATGGCACTGATTACCTCCACTCTGTCCGCCACGTCACTGATCTGTTCTTCTGCCTCATTTACTCTATTGATTCCTTCTGGTGTAGTTTTCATTTCAGTTATTGTATTCTTTAATTGTATTTGGTTTTTCTTATTAATTTCTAATTCTTTGTTAAAAAACTTCTAATTTTTCACTTTGTGCATCCATTCTCCTGAGTTCTTTGGTCATCTTTACTATCATTACTCTGAACTCTTTCTTGGGTCGATTCCATTTCTCCATGTCAGTTAGTTCTCCTGGGGTTTTATCTTGTTCCTTCATCTGAAATGTATTTTTCTGTGTCTTCATTTTCTTTAAATTGCTATTTGTATTTTTTGTATGTGGTAAGTTGGCTACTCTTTTTTGATTTTGGAGAAGTGACCCTCTGTAGGAAATGTTCAAAGCATCCCAGCAGTGTGCTACCCTCTCATCACTCAAGGGCCCAGGATTAGCTGGCCTGCATTTGTAGACTCAGTCTGCAAGCTGCAGGGCTGTAATTTTCTTGCTTCTAGTGTCAGCCCCACGGCCACTGGAGGGATCTTGGTCCTCTGTTGTGCAGGGTCATGTCTAGTGAAGTGAAAGTCGCTCAGTCATGTCTGACTCTTTGCGACCCCTGATCTATACAGTACATGGAATTCTCCAGGCCAGAATACTGGAGTGGCTAGCCTTCTCCTCCTCCAGGGGATCTTCCCAATCCAGGGATTGAACCCAGGTCTCCTGCATTGTGGGCAGATTCTTTACCAGCTGAGGCACAAGGGAAGCCCAAATGTGGCTGTGGGCTCAGGAAGTCTTTAGGCAGCCTGTCTGCACATGCTCATTTGTTGTTTGGCCTGAGGTGTCTCCAGCACTGGATCCTACAGACTGTTGAGGGGCCAGGTCTTGGTGCCAAAATATCAGCCTCTGGGAGGGCTCACACAGATGAATGCTCCCTGATATATCTGCCATGCACGTGTGCTCAGTCGTGTTCAACTTTGCAACCCCATGGGCTGTAGCCCTCCAGGCTCCTCTGTCCATGGACTTTCCCAGGCAAGACTACTGGAATGTGTTACCATTTTCTTCTCCAGGGGATCTTCCCAACCCAGGGATCAACCTGCATCTCCTACATTGACAGGCAGATTCTTTACTGGGCCATCTGAGAAGTCCTATGTATCTGCCACCAATGTCTATATCCCCAGAGTGAATCACAGCCACCCCCTGCTTCCTCAGGACACCTTTCAAGATCAGTAGGTAGTTCTGATTCAGGATCCTATGAATTTATTGCTTTTGCCTTTGTTCCTGGTGTCTATGAAATGTTTGTGTACCCCTTTAGAGTGAAGTCTCTTATTTCTCCCAGTCCTGTGAGCTCCTGTAATCAAGCTCTGGTGGCTTTCAAAGCCAGATGCTCTGGGATCTCCTCTTCCTAGTGCTGGAGTCTTGGGTTAGGGGCTTCACTGGGACTCAGAACTTGCTCTAGTGGTAAAACCTCTATAATATAATTATTCTATAATTTGTGGGGCACCCACCTAAGGGAATGGGATTTGCCCTCCTACCAGTCTCTTTGTGGTTCCATCTTTTTGTTTCTAGCTATAGGGCACCTTTTCTGGTAGGCTTCAGTCTTTTTCAGTGATGATTGTCCTGTAGATTGTTGTGATTTTGGTATTCTTGTTAGAGGGGGTGAGTTTAAGGTCCTTCTACTCTGCCATCTTAGCTGCTCTGTCTTTGTCTTTTGAGAGTTTGATTATTATGTGTCTTAGTATGGACTTCTTTAAGTTCTTTTTACCTGGAAGTTGTTGAATTTCTTGATTGTATTTGTGTTTCTCATCAAATTTTGGAAGTTCTCTGCCATTATTTTTTAAAATGTTTTCTCTGTCCCTCTCTGTCTCTCCTCTGAGATTCCCAAAATGTGTATGATCCTCTTGATGATGTCACACAAGTCCTTTAGGGACTGCTCATTTTTCTTCACTCTGTTTTCTTTCTGTTGTTCAGATTCAACAGCTTCCCCCATTCTATATTTAGATTCACTGATACCTTCTTTCCGCGTGCTCAAATTTTCTTTAAATCCCTCTACTGAGTTTTTTTGTACCAGGTATTGTACGTTAAGCCCAGAGCTCCTTCTTGATTTCTTCTTAGGTTATCTGTCTCCTCATGATGGGCTTCCTAGGTGGTGCATAATCTGCCTTTCAATGCAGGAGACACAAGAGACGAGGGTTGGATCCCTGGGTTGGGAAGATACCCTGGAGTAGGAGATGACAACCAACTCCAGTGTTCTTGCCTGTAAAATTTCACGGGCAGAGGAGTCTGGCAGGCTGCAGTCCATGGGGTCCCAAAGAGTTAGACACGACTGAGCAGGCACACATGAGCATTCTCCTTAGGATTGTTCTGCTCTGCTCTTGCATGATTTTCTTGATTTTCTGCACATCTTTCTTTAGTTGTTTGAGCATATTTAAGATAGTCCTTATCTAATCTATCTGTCATCAGATGTTTTTCAGGAGCAGTTCCTGTTCATTTAATTTTATTTTTATTTTGAATGGGCCATACTTTCCTGTTTCTTTGTATACCTGGTGATTTTTTGTGGAATACTGGACATTGGAATTTAATAATATGGTAACTTTGGAAGTCAGATCCTCCCCTTTCCCTTGACATTGCAGTTTTTGTTACTGTTTTTTGATTGCTCTAGGATATTTCTCTGCCAGCCATCAGCCTGAGTTGTAAACTGAAGGTCTTGTCAGGCTGTTTCTGAGTTTTCCCCTGAATATGCACACTTACTTTCTAAATTTCCCCTCATATGCAGTTGTTTTTGAATGTCTAATCTTTATTTATTGACTTCTAAAGCATTAAAATGAAGTTGAAGGCAAAAATCAAATTGGAAGCAAATGGTGCCCGATCTTTAAATCCCATGTAATTCACTTCAGCCAACAAGAAAGGGGCTTGCAAGCGTCTGCAAGACATGAGAGCAATGGCTACCCACCGTTTTCTGTGGTCAGGAACCAAAGTCGGCAATCAGAGTACATGCCCTTGGTTCTTGGAGGGCAGCTCTTTCTGGGTCCTCTGCCTCCTGCAATCTGTGTGTGAGCCGCTCAGGAACACATGCCCAGCTGCCTGCGACACTGCTGAGAGTGGGAATGGGTAGCTGCTATTTTCCTAAGAGCTGAAATTGACTGAAATGAATGTGATTTTCCTGTCTGAGCTTTCCTCTGGAACTTGGAATTCTTCAACAGACTCCAAAGTTCAAAAATAGTGACATCAGGCAGACTCTACCATTGCAGTTTTTGTCTAGTTATGGAGACAGATTCCTAGTGCCTCCAACTCTGCCACCTTCCACAAGTCTTCTCCTAAAACACTACAATATACAAAAAAATGAGGGCAACTTGATGGAGAAGTCGACTAGAACCTTGTGCAAGCAGTTTCACTGATTATTTTTAAATTCGTTAAGTAAAAATATTAGAACGTTCTGTCATAGATATAGAGAGCCTATTAAGCACTTTGAAAGGTTCC
The DNA here is from genome assembly GCF_019320065.1 of Cervus canadensis. NCBI lineage: Eukaryota > Metazoa > Chordata > Mammalia > Artiodactyla > Cervidae > Cervus > Cervus canadensis. The sequence continues at coordinate 4,834,775 of NC_057398.1, forward strand.
AAAAACTTAAAGCATAGACTCTTCTTAAAAAAAATTAAAAAATTGAAACAATATATACTAGTATAATATATTAAAGCAAAATAGTAAATAAGAAGTGCCGAATACATACAATTATTTATGATCATTACAATGAGAGTCCAGAGGAAGGAGAGAGCACTGTGAATTTAAATTATCAGAAAAGATTAAGAGAAGATTGCATTAAGTAGCAGTCCTAAGCTGTTCCTAGGGAGATATTCTGACCAACCTAGATAGCATATTAAAAAGCAGAAACATTACTTTGTCAATAAAGGTCCATCTAGTCAAGGCTATGGTTTTTCCAGTAGTCATGTATGGATGTGAGAGTTGGACTATAAAGAAAGCAGAGCGCTGAAGAACTGATGTTTTTGAACTGTGTTGTTGGAGAAGACTCTTGAGAGTCCCTTGGACTACAAGGAGATCCAACCAGTCCATCCTAAAGGAAATCAGTCCTGGATGTTCATTGGAAGGACTGATTTTGAAGCTGAAACTCCAATACTTTAGCCACTTGATGCAAAGAGCTGACTCATTGAAAAAGACCCTGATGCTGGGAGGATTGGGGGCAGGAGGAGAAGGGGACGACAGAGGATGAGGTGGTTGGATGGCATCACTGACTCTATGGACATGAGTTTGAGTAAACTCCGGGAGTTGGTGATGGACAGGGAGGTCTGGCGTGCTGCAGTCCATGGGGTCACAAAGAGTCGGACTCAACTGAGCTACTGAACTGAACTGAACCGAAAGAATATTAAAAAGAGGTAAAACTTACCTAGCAGTATGTGTCAGATGCTAACTTATTCTCAAAACAATCCCATGAGGTATGTCCTATTGTGTCATTTACATAGATGAGGAAATTGAGCGAGAAAAACAGTAAAAGGCTTTCCCAAGCTCAAATAACAAGTCCGTCATGCAACTAGAACTAGAATCCAGGCAGGCAAGCTCTAGAGCCTGGTCTCTGTTTCTCAGTTCTAACTGAACAGTGTGGAAGCAAAAGCTCAGAAGTGAAAGTGTGATGCATTTTCCAGAGAGAGCAAAGATGCCAGCATGACAGAGTCATGGAGACTTTTTGCTGTGGGCCAATGTGTGTTCACAGGCAATAACTCTTTATTTGACTAAAATTGCAGATTTGGTTAGCACTTTCATTTTTATCATGTCACTTAAGAAATGTCTCCCTCAAAGTACTATAGTATAGAAAAACAACCATATAAAAGTTTTCACTATTATGTGTGCTGTTAAAGAAACAGTAACCTCTTCTTTTCTCTATTTAGTTATTTCTTAAGAGGAAAACCTATTATAGTTTGTAACCTTATTGGAGAGAATGTGTCTTGGAGTGATACGATTCCACACTGTGAAAGTAAGTAAATTCTCACTTTAGAATTTGGATCAAGAACGTTCAAACTTTTTGGCTTCAGAATCTGTTTTTGCTTTTAAATCAGCAATGATCCCAAAGAGCTTTTCTTTATGTGCCTTGCAGTGCTAAGTTGCTTGAGTCGTGTCCCAACTCTGCGATCCTATGGACTGTAGCCCACCCTGGGATTCTCCAGGCAAGAATACTAGAGTGGGTTACCATGCCACCCTTCTTGGGATCTTCCCCACCCAGAGAATGAACCCGCATCTCTTATGTCTCCTGTGTTGGCAGATGGGTTCTTACTACTAGTGCCATCTGGGAAACTATTTCTTTGTGTGGTTTATGTCTACTGGTATTCATTTTATTGAAATTAGAATGAAAGTTTTTTAAATAGTTTTTTATTAAATCACTTTTAAGACTTGTATAAAGTCAATACATGTTAATACATACACCATATTTTTATGAGAAAAATTAAAATTTTCCAGAATAGTGGCATTTGTTTTACATTTTTTGCAAATATCTGGCTTAACAGAAGACATCTGGATTCAGTCTGTTTCAAATTCACACAATTTGTAGATTCTGGGAAATTTCACTATACAGCTACAAGGATGACAGTGAAATAAGACAGTATTTTGGTATTATTGTGAACCTCTGATGTAGTGAATGGATATGTTTATAAATTATAAAGCATTTCTTAGCTAGTGGTGGGTTTTACTATTATTTTAAAATTAATTTATTTTTTTATTGAAGGATAATTGCTTTACAGAATTTTGTTGTTTTCTGTAAAACCTCAACATGAATCAGCCATAGGTATGCATACATCCCCTCCCTTTTGGAACTCCCTCCCGTCTCCCTCCCCGACCCACCCCTCTAGGTTGATACAGAGCCGCTGTTTGAGTTTCCTGGGCCATACAGCAAATTCCCATTGGCTATCTATTTTACATATGGTAATGTAAGTTTCCATGTAATCACAAGCATATTTTCTTGCTAAATTTCCATCTCTTATGATGTCTAGAACAAAACTTTGCATGTCCTTATAAATAATATAGGAATTTCATATAGATACTTTAATAGGTATTTAAGGAAGTGAGTTTGGTTCTTAAAAGTTAATTTCTATGTGAGTTAATTTGGGAGAATACATTTTCTCATGGAAACTTTCCTCTCAATGGATAATGGATTCACAGTTAACTTCTAGAAATCATAAGTGAAAGAGCTTACTGAAGGTAGTGCCCAGGACTTTACTAACACTGTCTTACTCTTTCACCTTTCTTTTGCCTTCGTTTTCTCTTTTTTTCCCCTTTTAAGAGATTTATTGTGGACAACCTCCAAAAATAAAACATGGAAAACACACCAATAGCTACAGAAATATATTTGAATATAATGAATTGATAACTTATAGTTGTGATCTTTCAAATGGACCAGATGAATATTCACTTGTTGGACAGAGCAAGCTTGTTTGTATTGAACCTAACAAATGGAGTAGTGACCCTCCTCTGTGTAAAGGTAATCATATTTCCATTTATCTCCTTTATTTGTAAATACTGTGGAATACTTTGTAAATAGTTTTGTTGTTGTTCAGTCACTTAGCCATGTCCGACTCTTTGCAATCCCATGGACTGCAGGACGCCAGGCTTCTCTGTCCTTCACCATTTCCTGGAGCTTGCTCAAACTCATGTCCATTGAGTTTTACCAATAAATAAATAATTTTGCCAGTAAGTAAAACAATCATGCAAGTTTCCTCCTCTGTTTACATTGACTTCTAATTTAATTTAGGCCAAATTGAATAGAAAATAGTTCTAGTTGTGGGGTTTCCCACTTCTCACCCCAGATGTTATTGACATTCCAGTTTACACATTGTGAACTAATACGTGTGTGCATATAAAAATCAAGACTTTTTGCTTCAAAAACTAAAAAACTCAACACATGCTGCCTTAAATATAAAGTTTTTCCTTATATTGCAAGATGTCTGAATGTTCTGGCTACAAATAATGGTAGTGCAGATTGTTAAAGGCTAGCTCTCTCATTGAAAATAATGACAAACTCTGGACAAAATACATTTTTAAAACAATGTTTAAGGCACTCGAGTGACATGAAGCAAGGAGATGCTAGAGGGGCTTTGACTCTTGGAAGGAAACAGTCACTGAGTACAGGATAATATTTACTCTTTTCAACTCGACATGGAACATTTTCTAAGGGAGGTCATTTCCTAGCACATTCTAAAGAATTAAAATCATTCTGAATACATTATCTGATCAAAATGGAATAAATATAGAAATTAAAACAGCTAATCTAGAAAATTCTCAAATATTTGAAAATTATGAAAGATACTTATAAATAACCCATAGTTAAAGTAACAGGGAAAGTTAGAACATTCTGAATTGAATAAAAATGAAAAATATGATATATCAAAATAGCAAAATTTGTGTGATACAGCAAAAGCACTGCTTAGAGGGAAATTTATAGCATGAATTTGCGTTACAAAAAAAAAAAGTCTCAAGTCAATAACTGAAGCTTCCACCTTACAAAACTAAAAAAGAAAGAGCAAACAAACTCAAAATAAGGAGACATAAGATAATCATAGAGAAAGATCGATAAAATTGTAAAGAGAAAATAATACAGAAAACCAGTGAAACCCCATGGTTCTTGGAGAAGATTGATAAAATAAATAAAGCTATAACTAGGCTGACAAGAAAGAAAAAAGATATTTAATAAATTGAGAAAGAAAAATATCATATGATATCATTTATATAGAGAATCTAAATAATACAACAAACTAGTATATTTAACAAAAAGAAACAGACTCACAGATACAGAGAACAAGCTACTGGTTAATTAGCAGGGAGAGGAAAGAGAGGCAATATAGAGGTAGGGAGCATGACTATAAGATAGGCTACAAGAATGTATTGTATAACATGAAGAACATAGTCACTGTTTTGTAATAACTGTAAATGGAATGTACCCTTTAAAAGCTGTTTAAAAAATGAAAAATAAATTTTTACAAAGAATAAAAAAGAGGACATTGCTAATATACAGACAGATATTTAAAGGGATGATTAAAGAATATTATATTGATAGTTGTAATATCACAAATTTATGCTTATAAATTTGACAACAAATGAAATTAACAAATTCCTTTGAAGAAAAATATACCAAAATATCTCCACACAAAGATATAGGTAGCCTGAATAGTCTTATATCTATTAAGGAAGTATAATTTGTACTTAAAAACCTTCCCACAATGAGAACAGAGACCTCATTGATCTGAGAGATGGCCTTCTTGGGGAATTCTACCTTACACTGCAGGAATAAATAATAGCACCTCCACACAAACTCTTCAAGAAATATTAGAAACAAGTGCTTCTCAACTCGTTTCATGGGGACTTTACCCTGATACCAAAGGCAGACCAAAAATTTGAAAGAAAATTATAAACAAGATCCTTACTGAATATGGGACTTCTCAACAAAGGGAAATCTGGCATGCCACGGTCCTTGGGGGTCACAAAGAGTCGGACACAACTGAATGACTGAACAATGTTGGGAAGAGAGAAATAAAATAGTCTGTATTCACTTACAACGTGATTGTCTCAAAGACTGATGTTTTAGCAAGGTCACAAAATATAGGATCAACATACAAAAAATGTAGAAAGCCAATAAGCTATAATGATAGTTTCTTCTAAATGGAAAAATGTTGTTTTTCTAAATCTGTTTCCCTGGAATTCAAATGCACAAATGAAGTCTTTTCTTTTTTTTCCCAATTAGCATCTTGCTTTTTATTGCTGGCCTCTTTCTTCCCACTTTGCACTAGTTTTTCTGGTCCTGTGTGAAAGCAGCTTTTTATTAATTCTGGAATTTCTCCACTTTACAGTTGTCAAATGTGAACGACCATTTCTCGAACATGGAATAATGGTGTCAGGAAGTAGAGAAAAATTTTCGTACCAATCAGTGGTGGTGTTTGAATGCCTCCAGGGTTTTTACCTTAATGGCAGCAACCTAGTGTTCTGTGGTGGTAATGATACTTGGGAACCTGAGATGCCAACATGTATTAAAGGTACAAGTGTTGTCTTTTTGCTTTTTCTAATTTTGTCTTTTAGTTTTTAAGACTAATTTAAAAAATTGATAATAATTGATAAGAATAATTGAAAAAAATCTTAGTATTTAACTCTGTCTTGTACCCTTTTCCATTGCAGATGTATGTCAGAATTTACATAGAATTCTATTGTGATTTGGTATGTTTTTATGGAGTCTTAGCATGTTATGTTAGCAAATAATGCAGGAGTATCTATTTCTCTTGCTCAGTATTTTTATGTATAAAAATAAATGGGGTGTATTACATTGATTGATTTGCGGATATTGAAGAATCCTTGCATTCCTGGGATAAAGCCCACTTGGTCGTGGTGTATGATTTTTTTAATATGTTGTTGGATTCTGTTTGCTAGAATTTTGTTAAGGATTTTTGCATCTATGTTCATCAGTGATATTGGCCTGTAGTTTTCTTTTTTTGTGGCATCTTTGTCTGGTTTTGGAATTAGGGTGATGGTGGCCTCATAGAATGAGTTTGGAAGTTTACTTTCTTCTGCAATTTTCTGGAAGAGTTTGAGTAAGATAGGTGTTAGCTCTTCTCTAAATTTTTGGTAGAATTCAGCTGTGAAGCCATCTGTTCCTGGGCTTTTGTTTGCTGGAAGATTTCTGATTACAGTTTCGATTTCCTTGCTTGTGATGGGTCTGTTAAGATCTTCTATTTCTTTCTGGTTCAGTTTTGGAAAGTTATACTTTTCTAAGAATTTGTCCATTTCTTCCAAGTTGTCCATTTTATTGGCATAGAGCTGCTGGTAGTAGTCTCTTATGATCCTTTGTATTTCAGTGTTGTCTGTTGTGATCTCTCCATTTTCATTTCTAATTTTGTTAATTTGGTTCTTCTCTCTTTGTTTCTTAATGAGTCTTGCTAATGGTTTGTCAATTTTGTTTATTTTTTCAAAAAACCAGCTTTTAGCTTTGTTGATTTTTGCTATGGTCTCTTTAGTTTCTTTTGCATTTATTTCTGCCCTGATTTTTAAGATTTCTTTCCTTCTGCTAACCCTGGGGTTCTTCATTTCTTCCTTCTCTAGTTGCTTTAGGTTAGAGTTAGGTTATTTATTTGGTTTTTTTCTTGTTTCTTGATGTCAGCTGTAATGCTATGAACCTGTCCCCTTTGCACTGCTTTTACATGTCCCATAGGTTTTGGGTTTGTTGGTGTTTTCATTTTCATTCATTTCTATACATATTGATTTCTTTTTTGATTTCTTCTATGATTTGTTGGTTATTCAGAAGCGTGTTATTTAGCCTCCAGGTGTTTGAATTTTTAACAATTTTTTTTCTGTAATTGAGATCTAATCTTACTGCACTGTGGTCAGAAAAGATGACTGGAATGATTTCAATTTTTTTGAATTTTCCAAGACTAGATTTATGGCCCAGGATGTGATCTATTCTGGAGAAGGTTTCCGTGTGCATCTTGAGAAAAAAGGGAAGTTGCTTGGTTTTGGGGTGAAATGTCCTATAGATATCAACTTAAGGCTTCTAGCTGTGTCATTGTGTCATTTTAAAGTTTGTGTTTCCTTGTTAATTTTCTGTTTAGTTGATCTATCCATAGTGTTGAGTGGGGTATTAAAGTCTCCCACTATTATTGTGTTACTATTAATTTCCTCTTTCATACTCGTTAGCGTTTGCCGTACATATTGTGGTGCTCCTATGTTGGGTGCATATATATTTATAATTGTTATATCTTCTTCTTGGAGTGATCCTTTGATCATTATTTAGTGTCCTTCTTTGTCTCTTTTCACATCCTTTATTTGAAAGTCTATTTTATGTGATATGAGTATTGCGACTCCTGCTTTCTTTTGTTCTCCGTTTGTGTGAAATAGTTTTTTCCAGCCCTTCACTTTTAGTCTGTATTGTTCTCTTGTTTTGAGGTGGGTCTCTTGTAGACAGCTATATGGGGTCTTGTTTTATGTATCCATTCAGCCAATTTCTTGTTCTTTTGGTTGGGGCATTCACCATTAACATTTAAGGTAATATTTATAGGTTGTGTCCCGTTGCCATTTACTTTGTTGTTTGGGTTCACGTTTATACAACCTTTCTGCATTTCCTGTCTAGAGAAGATCCTTTAGCATTTGTTGAAGAGCTGGTTTGGTGGTGCTGAATTCTCTCAGCTTTTGCTTATCTGTAAAGCTTTTGAATTCTCCTTCATATCTGAATGAGATCCTTGCTGGATACAGTAATCTAGGTTGTAGGTTATTCTCTTTCATTACTTTAAGTATGTCCTGCCATTCCCTTCTGGCCTGGAGGGTTTCTATTGATAGGTCAGCTGTTATCCTTATGGGAATCCCTTTGTGTGTTATTTGTTGTTTTTCCCTTGCTGCTTTTAATATTTGTTCTTTGTGTTTGATCTTTGTTAGTTTGATTAATATGTGTCTTGGGGTGTTTCGCCTTGGGTTTATCCTGTTTGGGACTCTCTGGGTTTCTTGGACTTGAGTGGCTATTTCCTTCCCCATTTTAGGGAAGTTTTCAGCTATTATCTCCTCGAGTATTTTCTCATGGCCTTTCTTTTTGTCTTCTTCTTCTGGGACTCCTATGATTCGAATGTTGGGGCGTTTCACATTGTCCCAGAGGTCCCTGAGGTTGTCCTCATTTCTTTTGATCCTTTTTTCTTTTTTCCTCTCTGCTTCATTTATTTCCACCATTTTATCTTCTACCTCACTTATCCTATCTTCTGCCTCCGTTATTCTACTCTTGGTTCCCTCCAAAGTGTTTTTGATCTCATTCATTGCATTATTCATTTTTACTTGACTCTTTTTTATTTCTTCTAGGTCTTTATTAAACATTTCTTGCATCTTTTCAATCTTTGTCTCCAGGCTATTTATCTGTATCTCCATTTTGTTTTCAAGATTTTGGATCATTTTTATTATCATTATTCTAAATTCTTTTTCAGGTAGATTCCCTATCTCCTCCTCCTTTGTTTGACTTGGTGGGCATTTTTCATGTTCCTTTACCTGTTGGGTATTTCTTTGCCTTTTCATCTTGTTTAGATTGCTGTGTCTGGAGTGGACTTTCTGTATTCTGGAGGTCTGTGGTTCCTTTTTATTGTGGAGGATTTACCCAGTGGGTGGGGTTAGACGATTGGCTTGTCAAGGTTTCCCGGTTAGGGAAGCTTGCGTCAGTGTACTGGCGCGTGGAACTTGATTTCTTCTTTTTGGAGAGCAATGGAGTGCCCAGTAATGAGTTTTGAGATGGGTCTATGTGTTAGGTGTGACCTTGGGCAGCCTGTATGTTGACATTCGGGGCTATGTTCCTGTGTTGCTGGAGAATTTGCGTGGTATGTCTTCCTCTAAAACTTACTGGCTCTTGAGTGGTGGTTGGTTTCAGTGTAGGTATGGAGGCTTTTGGACGGTCACTTATTACTTAAAGTTCCATGTAGTCAGGAGTTTTCTGGTGTTCTCAGGTTTGGGGCTTAAGTTTCCTGCCTCTGGATTTCAGTTTTATTCTTCCTGTAGTCTCAGGACTTCTCCAACTATACAGCACTGATAATAAAACTTCTAGGTTAATGGCAAAAAGATTCTCCCCTGTTAGGGACACCCAGAGAGGTTCACAGAGTTACATGAAGAAGAGGAGAGGGAGGAGGGAGATAGAGATGAGCAGGAGGAGAAAAAGGGGGACTCAGAGGAGAGAGACAGATCTACGCAGCTGTCTGTTCCCAGAGTGTTCTCCGTATCTCAGACACCTACAAGGATTCACAGAATTGGATTGGGAAGAGAAGGGGAAAGGAGGAAATAGAGGTGTTCTGAGGTAGAAAACAGAGAGTCAAGATTAGGAGAGAATAATCTTCAGTTTAAAGATAGGGCTTCTCTTTTTTTTTGGTAAGGTTATAGTGTAGTGAAAATGAAAATGAAGAGTAGTAGAGGAGTACTAGAGGACTTTAAAAGAAATAAGAGAAAAAGAAAAATAGAAAATAAAAGAGAAAACGGAAAGGAAAAAAAGGAAGAAAAAAGAAAAAAAAAGAAAAAGAAAAAAAAGAAAAAAAAAAAAAAAAAAAAAAAAAAAAAAAAAAAAAAAAAAAAAATTTTTTTCCCCCTAATTAAAAAAATCGTAAAAATCTATGTAAATGAAAGTTAAGGAGTAATGGGGGAGTAATAGGGAATTTTAAAGGAAAATAAAAGAGAAAAAATAAAAAGGAAAAAATATAAAAAGAAAAAAAAAATTTTTTTTTTCCTTACTTAGAAAAAAAAAAGGTAAAAATATATCTAGGAATTTCTCTGGAGCTGTTGCGGTCAGTGTGGGTTCGGCTCAGTTTCAGATAGCTCCTCGTTCCAGCTTACACTTCTCGATATCTACAGGGCCCTTCCGGTGAAGTCGGTGTTTTCTACAGGGATTTTAATCTGTTGCACCAGTCCCTTCTGAAGCGGTTCCCTTTGTTTATTTGGCTTCTGTTTGCCGGTCTCTTCAGAGCCTCATTTCTGCCCTGACACAGGCGGGCGGAGGTGGACTCTTATTCAGTTAGCTAGTTCCGTTGCGCTGCGGGGCGGGGCTGACGCTGCGGGGAGGGGCTGGCGCTGCGGGGCGGGGCTGACGCTGCGGGGAGGGGCTGGCCCTGCGGGGGCGGGCTGGCGCTGCCGGGAGGGGCTGACGCTGCTTTCTCCCTCTGCGCTGCTCAGGCTCCTGGCTGTTCTATATGGAGCGCGCCCCGCGCTGCGCTAGGTTCCAGCCCTCGGGTGTTACACAAAAGCGCGGAAGGAAAAGCTGCGCCTGCTCTCTGTGCCTTCCCCGTCAGAGCGGTCCAGGCAGCGAGGGGCTTGATGGGCGCACTATCCCCAGGTGTGGCACACTCACTCCCTTCCGCGGACCCAGTCTCAGTTTCCGCTGACGCCAGTCGGGTGCGCGCGCCTTCCGCCCTCCGCGTCCCCAGCCCCAGTCCCCGCCCGCGCCGGTCGGGTGCCTGCGCCCTGTGTCTCGCCGCGACCTTCCCCTCCCCCCTGCCTCCTGCCTCCGGCGGGGCTGGGCGGGTCCGCAGCCTGCGACCTCTTCTTGGGACTTTCTCCGTCCCTTTGTTCTGCGAACGGCCGGCAGTGTGTTCCGGCCGGTTAATTTTCTCTCTTTTGGTCTCCCACAGTTCAAGTTGGCACCTCACAGAAGCTCCCTCCGATTGTCCTCAGGGCACTCAGGCCCGGACCCTAGCCCAAGCAAGACCGCCTAAGACTCCCTTCCCGGGACGGGTCTCCGTCCTTAGCTCTTTTGTCTCACTTTTTGTCTTTTATATTTTGTCCTACCTCCTTTCGAAGACAATGGTCTGCTTTTCTGGGCGCCTGATGACCTCAGCTAGCGATCAGAAGTTGTTTTGTGAGGTTTGCTCTGCATTCAGTTATTCTTTTGATGAATTTGTAGGAGAGAAAGTGGTCTCCCCGTCCTACTCCTCCGCCATCTTGGCTCCTCCTCAAGATGGTTTCTCCTCTCTGAGTTTTATTCTTTCCTGGATTTTGACCTCTGAAGTTTCATTTTCTCAATAGTAATCCAATTTTCTTTAAACAATTTTCCAGTATTAGTTAATTCTTAGTTGTTTTTAAGAAGGGTTTAGGTCGGTTACATCCAGTATAATCAGAAGTGGAACTCACTGCTCAGCTTTTAATTTGCTATTTGTTATTTTAATTGATTTATAATTTATATGCAATAAAATGTACTATCAAAAGTATACAGATCTGCAGATTAACAGATCAACCTTTTACTATGGAACAGAGCACCATTATTTTGCTTTATTTTATTGATGGAATGCTTCAGTTCAGCTCCTGCAAACTCATATTTTTGTTGAAATATATTTCTTGATTCATCAAGTTTATATAAGTGTAAAATATTATTTGCCTTAAAAGCACATGAACTTATTGGTCCTTGTCTTAAGGGGTTTACAACCTAGATGGATAATTAAGGTGTATACACAAATGTGAAACTTTGGAAACTCACTTTATCTTATGGATTACCTTACCCAGGTGCTAACTCTCTCCTGCAGACAGGCAGAATAATAAAGTGAAAAAAAGCTGGTGAAGAATTCGCCTGCAATGCGGGACACCTGGGCTCGATCCCTGGGTTGGGAAAATCCCCTGGAGAAGGAAAAGGTTACCCACTCCAGTGTTCTGGCCTGGAGAATTCCATGGACTGTATAGTCCATGGGGTCACAAAGAGTCATACAAGACTGAGTGACTTTCACTCACTCAGAGAATCTTGCATTTTGTCTTACACCTAGAATTTTAGAATGCTTCTAGGGCAAGCTACTTAAACTCCAGTGACTCTCAGTTTTTCCATTTTACAATTTAATGGTATCTATAATGTAGGATTGTTGTGAGGATAAATTAATGTATATATTACAACAATCAATCACAGCATCTTCCATGTGCTAGTGATATATTAATATTAGTCACAACTCATTTTATTCTCTGCTCAGCATTTTTCTCACCAGCTTATCTATTCCTCTCACTTCTTTCCTTTACATGATTATATTTTCTCAGGTGGTTTGCATTCTCTTTCTAGCTCATGCATGTTCACAGTCATGGAAGACACTAGCATATTATTGATTACCAGTATCACCCACCAATCTCTTCCTCTCCATTGCTGAGCATTACTTGGACACAACGTGTGTTCTTGCTGTTGTTGTTAAGTCACTCAGTCATGTCCGAATCTTTGCAATCCAACAGACTGCAGCACACCAGGCTTTCCTGTCCTTCACCATCTCCCAGAATTAGCTCAAACTCATGTCCGTTGAATCAGTGATGCCATCCAACTATGTCATCCTCTGTCATCCCCTTCTCCTCCTGCCTTCAATCTTTCCCACCATCGGGGTCTTTTCCAGTGAGTCACCTCTTTGTATCAGGTGGTCAAAGTATTGAAGCTATAGCTTCAGCATCAGTCCTTCTAATGAATATTCAGGGTTGATTTCCTTTACTGACTGGTTTGATCTCCTTGCTGTCCAGGGGACTCTAAGAGTCTTCTCCAGCACCACGTTTGAAAGCATCATTTTTTTGGCACTCAGTCCAACTGTCACATCCATACACAACTACTGGAAAAACCATAGCTTTGACTATATAGACCTTTGTAGGCAAAGTGAATTCTCTGCTTTTTAATATGATGTCTAGGTTGGTCATTGCTTTTCTTCCAAGGAGCAAGCATCTTTTAATTTCAAGGCTGCAGTCACCACCACAGTGATTTTGGAGCCCAAGAAAATGAAATCTGTCACTGTTTCCACTTTTTCCCTTCTATTTGCCGTGAAGTGATGGGACCAAATGCCATGATCTTAGTTTTTTGAATGAGTGTTAAGCCAGATTTTTCACTCTCTTCTTTCACCTTCATCTAGAGGTTCTTAATTCCTCTTCACTTTCTGCCATGGTGGTGGTGTCATCTGCAACCCGCTCCAGTATTCTTGCCTGGAGAATTCCAGAGACAGAGGAGCTTGGCCGGCTACAGTCCATAG